>NC_056750.1:797237590-797612590 GCF_019279795.1 Protopterus annectens
GACAACCGTGGGTAAATCCCGCATTACCCACACCCAGAAGTGGGTTATTGCTATTATACTATGACATTATTTAAGAAAAGAAATAATTACTTTTCTTAAATAATGGCATTGTATAATGCCTCTTTGCTGCCCTTCTGCAGCTGGCTGGTATCCGTGGAAGTTCTGATTTACTGCGCATGCCTACGCAGTATATCAGAGCTGTGGCCAAAAGCAACGGAGAAAGCAAGATCTCCGTTGCTTTTTACTGTCTCGCTATGTTAAACCCATTTAACATAGCGAAACAGTAAAAAGCAACAGAGATCTTGCTTTCTCCGTTAACACAAACCTGTCTCGCTATGTTAAATAGGTTTAACATAGCGAGACAGCTTTAAAATAAGCAATGGAGAACTCTGTTGCTTTTTTTAAACCTGTGTCGCTATGTTAAACTCTTTTAACATAGCGAGACAGTGTTTTAAAAGAGACTTATACTAATGGAAAAAGTCTGGGCGACCGGACCTTTTTCCATTAGTATAAGTCGATTTACAATGTGCACGCTGGCCAATCAGCATGCACGTTTTGGAATATTAATGGGGGGTCATGGTATAATGCACTATATTTTACCATTGTATATTTCAGCTTTGCAGCCATTACACAGAAAGATAAACCGATAACAAGAGATTTTTCCTGGTAGTCAAGTTTGGGATGACTGAGATGGATGTTTCCAGATTTTAGAAGTACAGGTAGAATAACTCTTTGTCAGTTCCCCCTCTCTACTCCCCAAAATACACTCTGTAGTGTGAAATTTAAGCACTTAACTTTCAATCAGTTGATTCTTAACAAATGGAACAAACACTATGGTATGATCCAACTCTTTTTCACAATCAAAGCTCTCAGATTAATGAAAAAAACTGCACTAGGCAGTAACTATGCTATTTGTAATCCACAAAACCAGATACAACTAAAATCTGCAGAAGCCGGTAGAAACATGCTAATATATTTGCTAGAGAGCAGAAAGAAGATATAGACAGATTGATTATACAGAACAAAATCTTATATCTATCTTTTGAGCAAAGTGTTCACATTTAAGTGTCTTTTACTATTAAATGTATTATTTTAGGTATCTGGATGTTTATTTTCTGCACAAGTCATCTGTGGCTATATAAGTATGAGCACATTTAACCAACAAGCTTTACAGTTGTAGTTACTTGATAAAAAAGGTTAGTGTAGAAGGACTGATAACATGCTTGGCACTTTTTGTCTGTTTGTTTATTCACTTTGATGATGATGTTAGTCTCACTATTTATTTTTTATTATTTTATTTTATTTAAGTTTGATGACCAGGGAAGTCCACTGGGCAAGAAGAGCCCGTTTTCAGTGGAAGCCTGGGGGAGAAAAGCTCCACAATAATTGCAAGTTACATTTCACATGTTACAAAAAGACATAGTTCATACAGCTAATTAAACATTTACAGATAAGCTCCATGATATTTGCAAATGGCTTGTCACAATGTTACAAAAATGAAAAGACATAATTCAATACAGAAATTTCAACATTTACATAAAGTGAATATATTTGTTATAAACTCAATTGTAGGTTTAACATTTCAAAATATATAGCAACTAGCCATTAGTAGGTTAGGAAAATATTATGCATGGAGAGGGTAATAGTATATTTAAGATTGGAAAGTATAATACAATAGATATTGGAGAGAAAATTAGTTTTTGGTAGGGGAGGAATTGTTTTGGGTGGGATGAAGTAATAGTAGAGGTAGTTGGATGAGTCAGTGCAAGGTGGAATGAGGGGGGAGGGGTTTAAGTTGGAGCATGGCAAGGGCATTCCCATTTGGAAGAAAGATGAGAGAGCAGCTGATATTTGAAATTTGTGTAGGTGTGTAGTGAGAGAGTCCACTGTTTAGCTAAGGAGTGGGACAGTAGTAGATGGCCAGGAGGTCATGCAGATTTGTGGACCTGAAGGAGATTTTGTTTTTTGGATCTGAGAGAGTGGTTGGGAATGTAAGATTTTAAGGAGGTAGCGAGAGCTGGGCAGTTGGCAGGTTTAAAGATGAGCTTGTGGGCAATGGTGAGTTGTAGATAACTGAGGTAGTTGGGTAGTTCAAACCAGCTGAAGGTAAGGAGAGTGGCAGTGGTGGGATGAATTTTTTGAATTGGTTGCAAATTTGGAGATCGTATGGTAGCAAGATTCAAGTTTGGACCAAAGTCCAAGATGGAGATTGGTGAAAAGAGGGGCACCATACATAAGGGAGGGGAGTAGGAAGGTGGATGCAAGAGTTTGATGGGTAGAGGGCCTTAGAAAGCGGTTGTGCCTGTAGAGGAAACCTAACTTTTGGTGGGTTTTCTTGATTGCAGAGTGGATGTGGGTGCCAAATTTTAGTTCTTCATGAATAATGATGCCAAGAAGCTTGGTGTTGGGAACGAGTTCAAGGAGGGTGTTGTTTTGGCTCTGTGTGGTGAATGTGGATTTGTCAATGGAGTTTTTGGTAGGGGAAAAACATTAGTTTGGTTTTATTTGCATTTAGTGCCAGATGGTTAAACTGCATCCAGGTTTCTGTTTTGGAGAAGGCTAGTTGAGTTTTTGCTATGAGCTCGGAGGGGAAGAAGGCTGAGCAGATGATTGTTGAGTCATCTGCATATTGGATGATAGATGAGTCTGAGATGGATTGGTGAACGTTGTTAATGCATAGGTTGAAGAGAAGAGAGCCAAGAATAGAACCTTGTGGGACACCTGTGGGTGTGGGAAAGAAGGGGGAGGTTGAAGTTTTCCATTGGACAGCATGTTGGCGGTTGGACAAGTAGCTGGAGTACCAGACAATGGTAGTGGGAGAGAGGTGTAGGGTGGAGAGTTGGGATATAAGTAGGGTGTATGAGATGGTGTCAAAGGCCTTTGACAGATCTAGGAATAGTGTGGATACGAACTTGCCTGAGTCACGTTCATGGTTTATGGTTTCAAGGAAGGAAAGAATGGCAGTCATGGTGCTGTGGCCAGGGTGGAAGCCATGTTGGGTAGGGGAGAGGAGATTGTTTAGTGTTAGGTGTGCCATGAGTTGTGCTTGTATTGTTTTCTCTAGTATTTTAGAAATAGGGGAAAGGATGGCAATAGGCGTGAAGGTGGTATCAGTATTTTTTCCACCTTTGTGGAGGGGGATGATGTTAGCATGGCGCCAGATAGAAGGGACGTATGATTCTTGTATGGATCTATTTATAAGAATAGAGATGGGATAGGCAATGCTGTCTGCAGATTGTTTGAGTAAGGTGGGTGGAAGGTTGTCGGGTGCATTGCAACAGGGTTTGAGTTTGAGGAGAAGTCTTTTTATAGTGTTTGTGGTGATTGGCTTGAGGCAGCAGGATGTGGAGGAAGGTTGATGATTGGGGTGGCGGTTGGGACAGGAGGGGCTGGTGGTGGAGGAGGGAGGCTGATAGTTTAGCTATGCAGTCTATGAAGAATGAGTTGAACTGGTTGGCTGTTTCAAGGTTGGAGAGGTTGGGGTCTGGGCAGGGGTTTTCTTTGTTGCCAGGATGCAGCATGGATGAGATGGAGTCCCAGACGTTTTTGCGATTTGTTGAGTGCAAGGACTGGAGTTTGGAGTAGTGGGCTTTGCAGTCTTCAATTCTTAGTTTTTTTGCAGAGTTTCGTAGTTGCTTATACTCTAGGAGGGTGTTAGGGGTTTTATATTTTTGATATTGTTTCCATTTTTTGTCCCTTTGGTGCAAGGCTAGTTTAGTATTTTTTGATAACCATGGGCAGGGATTGGTTTTGATGCGTTTGGTTTGAGAGGGAGGCTTGCTGATTGAGAGGGGTTAGGAATGAGTGGTAAAAGTAGGAAACGGCATCATCTAGAGGAACGGTTTTTAGGGGGGACCAGTCAGTATGCTTTAAGCATTCAGAGAAAGTTAGAGGGTTGAAAGGGGAGTGGTTGCGGGTGTGGATGTAGTGGTGGTGTTTATGCAGTGGAGATGGGAGACGGTCGGCGAAGGTTGGTAGGTGATCACTGAGAGGATCAGGAAATCTTCCGGCTTTGGTGATAAGGTTTGGGAGAGTTGTTAGAATCCAGTCAATTATGGTACCATCTTTATTTGCTCTGGTTGGAGATTGTATTAGTTGGGAGAAGTTGTACAGGTTGATTGTGTGGGACGGGGCTTCAGAGTTAATAGTATTCCAGTTGATGTTGGTATCACCGAGTATATAGGTTTCATTTTTTATATTGGAGGAGAACCAGGATAGGATGTTTTCAAGAGTTTTGATATTATCACCAGGGGGAATATAGGGAGCAGTGATACATATGGACTTGTGGTTGTTTATTTTTAGTAAACCTATTATAATTTCAGCGTTGGCAAAGGTTGGTATTTTATTGGAGTACAGAGTTATGGTATGGGAGGTGGGGTAGATTATTGCTATTCCACCTCTTTTTTTGTGGGCTCTGTCATTTTGAATGATTTGTTAACCTGGTGGTAGGAATTTGCTATCTTTTATATATGTTTTCAGCCAGGTTTCAGAAATGGCGGTAATGTCGGGGTGGTTATGGGAGAGCCAGGCAGGAGGTTAGGGATTTTGTTTTTTAAGCTTTGTGCATTAAGTGTTATAAGGCGAATGGACTTTGAGTTTGCGGGTTGAGTGAAGTTTGTGGGTTGAGTGGAGGGTTTGCTGAGATTGATGTTAGAGATGGGTCTGGGGTTGGGGTGGATGTCGCCGGCTAGTGAGAGAGAGATGTGGTGGAGTAGAAGAGTGAGGCAGTGTGTTGGGCAAGGTTAGCTTGGGTTATGTGAGAGTAGTGATTTTCTGGTACCACATTTAAGAGGGGACTACGGGGGGGGGGGTTGGGTTGGGTTGGGAGCAGTTTTGGTTTGAAAAAATAGATTGGGTTAGAGGTAAAGAGTTCATGTGAGATGGATGAGTAGGATGGGAAGTGAAGTTGATGGTAAGATGTAGTGGAGTGTGTGTGAGAGTTATGACAATGGTTGGGAAAAAGTGTAAGATAGGTAAGACGAGAGAGAGATTAGTAGGGTAACTAGGGTTACAGGGAGAAATGTTATGTAGAGCACTGTAGGAGGGGTGGATGTTTGGGGTGATGTAGAGCTACAGATGGGTGGGGTTTGGCTTAGGTGTATTGTGACTTGAGAGCTGTTGGGTGGGGAGGAGTCAGAGGATGTATAAAAATACAGGTAGTGGGGGCAGGTGGCATTTGGGGGCAGGGTAGGGGAGCGGAGAGATCCCAAAGGGCAAACGGAGCAGGTTACATCTTCCAGGAGGAGTAGCAGCCACCAAAAAGAAACAATCAGTGAGAAGGTTAGCAACTACAGAAACAGGGGAGCCTATAATTTTGGTTTGACTGTTACCTTTCTGTTTGTTTTTATTATTTATGCACCATTGGGGAGCTGCAGTTCACTTAGATCTAGGAAAATAATGTAGTTATGCCAGGGGTTTTAGAAATGGACATGCTGTAAGTGCACACCACTGAGGGATGCCCGTGGGACAGACAGAAACAGAGTGTAGTCAGGCAGAGGTTTTTAGTATTTAAAGATAGCACCGCAGCTCAGGGGAGGAATAAGTAAACTCTCAAGAGGAAAAGGGAGGGAATAGACAGGACTGACAGGGCTGGGAAGCTTACAATAAGATTATGTTAGGAGAGTGAGAGATGGGGGGGGGCTAAGAGCCAGGGCTTGGAGAAAGCTATGAGAAAACAGGTTTGACAGGTCTAGGAAACTTATACTAGAAAAGGGGGAGGGGGTGCTATGGACCAGGACTTGAAGAAAGCTGTGAGAAGAGAAAAACAATCAACCAGTTAGCCCAGGTCAGTACCTAAATGTGTCTGTTAAATCTGTTGAAACACAAAGCACGAAGTGGTGAAAGCTGAGTGCCGCCAAACTATTATTATGAGCAGTTACGAACAGTCACAAAATGGATTTCTTTTTCCTTTAACACAACTTTAATAGTGTTTTCGGAAACGACTATGCGTTTCCTTCTTCAGAAAGCAAAAAGTAAAAAGCAAAAACAACGTAGTCACATCCAGCCCATACATTTAAACCATTTGAGACGTCATGTGATGCTAATTGATTAATACACTCGTAATGTTAAATCATTGTACTGCTTAAAAACACTTTCCAAAACTTTTTCATGTATACTGCAGCAAACCCTATAATTACATTTGACTGAACATCAATTAAAGTTAAAAACACTTCAAAGATATATCCACTTACTTTAAACAATCTATAACACTATAATATAAAACACTAAAATATAAATTGGAATTAAATCTAATATGGCCAATAGAACAAACGGCCAATGCAACAAAGTTGAAGCAGCAAAAGGGAATCCTTTTCAAAGTCCTATACATTAAAGCATATGTAGCCAAAATTTTACTGGATGCATAACAATAACATTAAAGCAAACTATCAAAGTGTGAGAATTCCCATAAACCAACACAAAAGATCTAAAAAATCTAAAAAATAATAATAATAATAAAAAGCTCCCCTATCTATTACAAGCAAGCTTTTTTAATACACAAGTAATGGACATACTATCGTTAAGACCTGGGGCAAAAGTGGCCCCTGTTCTTATCTGCCAACATAGTTCTTGTATGTCCAAATAGATTTGCCATGGACCCACATGAGGGGCAATTTCTATCTTTTGTAACACCATGAATTCAAAATCGTGATGAGGGAATTCCAAGATGTGGCATGCGAGTGCGTTGTTTGTTTCACCTTTGGAGATAGCGTAATAGTGTTCATAAACACGCTGCCTTAATTTACGCTCCGTTTATCTGTTGATAAAAGTAGAACTCGCAGTGGCTTTTACTGGTTTGTACGGGGTTCCGCTCTCCGTGTTCTTGTATGCAGGTAGTTTTGTTGTTGGACCTTTGAATGTGTTTAAACTGCTCACAGTCTGTTGATAAAAGTAGAACTCGCAGTGGCTTTTACTGGTTTGTACAGGGTTTCACTCTCTGTGTTCTTGTATGCAGGTAGCTGCTTCAGGTTTTTTTTTTTTGCTGTTGGACCTTTGAATGTGTTTAAACTGCTCAGTCTGTTGATAAAAGTCGAACTCGCAGTGGCTTTTACTGGTTTGTACGGGGTTCCACTCTCCCTGTTCTTGTATGCAGGTAGTTGCTTCAGGTTTTTTTGTTGTTGTTGGAACTTTGAATGTGTTTAAGAGAAGTTGTGCATACTACTGAGGGATGCCCATGGGACAAACAGAAACAGAGTGTAGTCAGGCAGAGGTTTTTAGTATTTAAAGATTCCTTGATTTGCAACCTATTTTTCAGAGTGACTCAAAAGTTGTATTTATGCAGACAGAAAAAAAAATTGGCACAGGTACCATAGAAATTCCCTTGCTCTTTTCTTACGGTGTGGTACACAGCCTGTCAAGAGATAATGGTTGACCTTGGGAGAAGATGGTGGCGAGAAGTCTGGAGGTTGATGCTTCTGTTGTAGATGCCAAAACCAAACTGTTGATTTTAGATGCAGGTGTTCTCTGTGATGAGACCTTGATTAAACTGTGTGACAAACCAGAACTTCAGAGCAACACTGTAGAATGTCTATGGGAGGTGTGATAGACAGAGTTGCAGTGGACATGTTAGACAATGCCAGGTTGGTGGCTTCATCCTTGACTTCTGGTTGTGCCCTGGAGAAGTCAGCTGTTTCTAGATTGCTCCAGAGTGTTGCAGTCATGCACAAACTGGAGAACCAAGCACTGTGAGACAGCAGCACTAAATGCATCATTGCTATGCTGCCCAACCTTCAACTTCACACTGTTGTAGAGTAGGAAAAAATGGAATTCAATCAAATGGCTTTTGTGTGGGATGGAGCCACCTATAAGGAGGGGGGAATATCAAAGCGAGTGAATATACATTTTACTACAGGAACAGTGATGCTGAGGTTTAGAGGATGCTTTGTTCTGCACCCTAACTTCCCCATATCTGTTTACTAGTGGAGACCAGCTGTTTAATCAGATTACTTGAGAAAAGCGACAGCCGTTTGTTTAATAATGGGATTAATAATGGGATTAATAATGGGATTAATAATGGGATTGCAGCATTAACATGGACTGTTACCTTTTCTTTCCAGTGCCATTGTTTTATTTATTTATTTTTTTTGTGAAATGGAGAAGTTCCGACAGTATTGCAGTTGTTACCTTCTTTTTTTAGGTTGGATAGGGAGCATTTCTAGGGACATTCTTGAATAAAAAAATCATTGTATATATGCTTCACCTTTTTTTTAATTACACTACTATGTATGTTGATTTAGGGTGCTTTTTTTAAAATGTAAGCTGTGGTTTCATCTTTCAATAATTAATAAGGAAGTCAGAAGCTGTTTAGCAGTACGATTACCTAACATTTGTTCTTTTTAGATGTTCTTCATTCCACATTGCTGCAGTCCTAACTATTGGGTAGTCCGCTGTCCAGTCGGCCCGAATACCAAAGTATATGGCTGACGTCGGTCACGGCGCATTAGACTGACGTCAGTACGTCAGGGTACTAATGCGCATGACCGACGTCATATCCTCAGTCTTTTCTTGCCCCAGATGTCAGAAGACCCTAAAAAGACAAGGCCAAAACCAAAAACACCAAACATACCTGCACCAAAAATATATACAATATATACAAAGGTACCAGAATATAATCTCACCTACACAACCACCCCTAAACACAGAGGGGCAGGAGGGAGGGTAAATTGGACTGCAGCAATGTGGATCCTCGAACATCTACATTTATGGTAGGTACAAAACTGTACTTTTCTTTCCTTTCACATTAGTTATAGATATTTTTTAAACATTGTAATAGTATTAATGAAGCAGCGATAGTATGACAGAATCAAGTTAATTCAATTGATAATATCTTACGTAGATGTACAAAAGTTACAGCATACCTCATGCACGTTCCCTGGCTTTGCGATCAAACCGCAGATCTCTCCCTGGCAGGCACCCAGTAATTTTATGCCTATTGTAGAGGATGGACATTTGCGCTATGGTGTGATTCATAGACCTCATCTTCTCTGAGCTTCATTTGTATAATACATTTCTAAATCAGCTCCAGTTTATGCCAATAGGCTTAAAACAGAGGGAATACAGACATTTGTAGGGCAGCACAACAGTTTGCAAAATTAAATACAGGTCAGAAGCATTTGTTTACCAGTAAGACATGAAAGAGAGTAAGATTTTATAGTCTTATGAGCAACAGGAGTGGGAATGTGTAAGGTACGATTTTTACTGCTGTTTGAATGTATTTCATTGCTGCCTGGCATTAAATTATATTGCTAATGGTTATAGAAAAGTAGAACAGTAGCACAGAATAGTAAGGCTATACCTAAAAATACTCAGACGTACAGCATATCATAAAGTGCTAAACATGTAACAATTCACATTTAAGCACTGGTTTGAATGACTTACAGAGGACAAGTAATACCTCAGTCAATACACTTATGCCATTTGTATTAGTAAACATTTAGTGGGAAGCTAGATTAATTGTGGGATAAAATATGTGCCTTCAGGTTCCAGCATGCTCCAGCAGGAGCAGCAGAGATTAAGATACCAGTGAGACTACTTTAGTCTGGAGGAGAACCACATCCTCACGTATGCTCTGAGGACATACTGTTAAATGACTGTTTGGCAAAGGGTGGGGGTGGGGTGGGGGCAAAGCAGAGAGAGACAGTTAAGGCTTGGAATAAAACCGTGTCTGATATTAATGCAATAGAGGGAAGGAAATACACATTGCCATAATGTAGGAAGAGAGCAAATGAGCTAGTGAGACATGTAGGGAACAAAGTTAGGCAGAATGCAGTTGCCTGTAGCAGCACTGGTGGAGGACCTTTCAAACAACAACCATTAACACCTGATGATGAGTACCTTCTTTCCATAAGGGGCGATGACTATAATGCAGATGAGGATACCACAGGAATCGTCAGAAGTGGTGCGGACACCAGCAGTTTGAGACCCCTGCAGCAGCCACAGTCATGCAGTGTGGAAAGGTAGTGCACAGGTGATGGCAAGACTTTATGCTGACATATACCGCTCAGCATACTTGTGAACATGTAACATCTTCCATTAACAAGCACCCCATCCACATGAGCATTGTCGTTATGGTACGTGACAGTCATCTGTTCGTAAATAAATCATTGTTATTGCCAAAGGTATGAGTAACCATGTCATCACAAATTCTTTCACAGGGTAAGCATAGTGCAGGCTATGTACAAGGACACAATAATATAAATACAAACAGTGTTTGGACTCACAAAGGGGTTCCCAGTGGGAGGGGGTGTGCATCAGGGTTCATCTCAACCCTCTCTTGTTCGTACTGGTGATGCACTACATTAACAAACAGGTCAATGGGGCAACATCAATAAAGCTGATGTATGCAGACAATGTAGCAATACATGTAAGCTCTAAACAAGAACTTTAGCAGATCATAAGGGAATGTAATGTACATGGGATGCAACTGAGTACAGATAAGACAGTTGTAATGGCAACAGATGGGGGAAGTCAGAAGAAACTGAGAATTGACATAGGAGAGAAAATAATGGAACAGGTTAGCAGCCTCAAGTATCTGAGAGGGATAGTTGAGAAGAAGGGATGTCTAAATGAGAAGGTCAAAGCTAGAATGAGATGGGCTTCAGCCAACTGGCTCAGAGTGTTGGGGTGGTGTATGACAAAAGAATGCCAAAGATACTGAAACAAAACAGTGGTGTGACCAGTACTATTGTATAGGACAGAAACCTCGGTAGTGAAGGCAGAGCAGTTGAGGAAGCTAGAGGTGATGGAGATGAAGTGCCTGAGATGGGTGGTAGGATGCACACTGTGGGATGGGTGAAGAAATGAGGGCATAACAGCAGAAGCCAAAATAGCCTGAATTGCAGAAAAGGTCAAACAGAACAGATTACAGTGGTTTGGGCACATGTGCAGGAAAGCAGAAAATAATCTGGTGAAGAGGATTTGGGGGAAGACAGAAAGAAGGAAAGTGGAAATGAGGGTGTCCAGCAAAGCGATGGATAAATTGTGTGGGAGAAGACCCGTGGCAGCCAGGCATCAGTGTCAAAGAAGGTAGGCAAGTGGTATTGAATTGAGAGAGATAGTGACAGTTGATGTGACACCCCAATCCCATGTAGAAAAATGGGAAAAAGAGGTTAATGATGGTGATGACAATGGAAGTGTTGCATTTTAGCATTTTACCTTAAATGAAGACAAGACAATTCTTCCTCTCTTTCAGTGGTATTTATTACACACGTGTGGGAGCCTCATGGAAAGTACCAGGGAGACTCCCCGAAGAAAAGAATGCATAAGCTTATATGCTGGTGATACTGCTGACAGTACAAAAATATAAACTAGACCAATTAAATTAGTACAAAAGACAATTAACTAATCAGTGGTTTACCCGTAGGCTTAAAACAGTTCACATTACTACATCTCTAGGCAGAAAAGGAAAATAGGATGCTCTTCCATATAAGGCACATTTCTTGCTTTCAAGCAGGCTCTTGGTTTTCAGTACTTTTCCACTATTCACAGTTTACTCAGAGTTTGTAGTACAAAGTCCATCTTAATGTATGCAGATTGTCACATACTCAATTTCCTTAAGCACATACTTTGGCCATTCATATTTTACAATCCCCCATTTGATGCTGTGTAAGCATCATCATTTAGTCTATCATACATTTGCCCTAAGTCTAACATAACCATGTGGTTGGTTTCTTCAACGCTGTCGCACATTTTTATTTCATCATCCATATTTATGACTGCAGGCATATAAAACTTTGGCACCTTTTTAGTAATCTTAGAAGACATTAATTTCAAAATCAGTGCTTTGATTAAAAACACAACAAGAAAATCAATAAGAGCTAATACTGTGATTAATAAAATTAACTTCAATAGTCCACCTCCCCAACCTGAGAACAGGTTGGTTAACCATGCCCACATTGAGTTTATCGGCCTCCTTGGCCTTAGAGAGTTCAGAAACTCTCTGAGTTTGAGATGACTTTCAATTTCGTGCTAATTGTCAGGAATAAATGTACAACACTCCTCCTGGATTAAAGTGCAAGTTCCACCTTTTGCCGCTAGGTTGAAATCGTGAGCCATATGGTTTTGGAGGACTACAGCTCTCAAAGCAGTCAGTTCATCAGTCACTAGTTTTAAAGCAGAAAATGTGGCATTGCTTAATACTTCAAGCAATTTGGACAGTTTTCTCAGTTCCCAAATTGATTTTACTGCTCCATATGCTGGAATTATACCAGCCCACGATATGACGTCATCACCCAAGTCCATATGAGATAGTCCTTTGGTGCCAGCATAAGCTAAGTCATGATGATAAATCCATGAAGCGTCAATTTGGCCTACTGGCTTGGCAGGCTTTTTAACCTCTCGAACATTCCGAATTTTTCCTTGAGGTAAAGCAGATTTATGTCAGATGGCTGGGACTAAATAACCTAAGAAACAGCTACCAGACCAGTTTCCTGGTAGCCATTTATAGGCTCTTTTACCACACAAAAAGTAGCAATTTTGCACCTTAGTGGTGATATTACTATCTATATAACCTTGTTCAGAATGAAACACTTTCTTATCGATCAATCGCAGCTGTTGGTATAGGACGAAATTATTTCTTACCTCTTCGTATGTTTTATGCACCAGTTCACAAAATGAATCGTAGGTTGTGTTACAGTAAGAGGAGTTATTACACCTGTAGGGAACGGTCACATTGCAAAAACTCCATCCTACCTTGACTTTACTAAATTTTTGAAAACACACAGTTCCATTTTGATGGTTAAACAGATGTAATGCTATCCTGTCTTTTGAAGTGACATTTGAAGTGTCATAGATCAGATTCATCCAGGTTTCATTAGCCCCTAAAGGGACTGTACTTAGCATCAATCCCCCATGAACAGTAGGTAAAGCAGTACAGATCCAACAGTCAGAGACATTGAGGGATGATGCATAGGCAAATTTAATAGCTTGGTAGGTGTTGAAAGGTGGATGCCAAATAGCTCGCTTGGTGTGATGCGTCGATGGAGCAGGAAATAAAAATGGCCACATTAAAAATAAGTACAACAAGAATGACCACCAAAATGGCTGTCCAATATTTTTGTGGAAATGGTTGTTGAGTCTGTGTAGTGTCAGAAGTTTGGAGTTTTCCAAAAGGATAGATGTTAGGCATCGTCAGGTACTGCAACAGTTCTTCGAGTACAAGTAGCAATGGGAGGAGAATCTGGAGTTGAAAAAGGTAAAGGCTGTTGGTCTTCAGACAGCACAACTTTTTGACGTGGGAAATGTGGATCCAGGTTGGAGATCCTTGCAGTCGCACAACAGATGACGTTGTTAGAAGAACCAGGAAGGGCCCCTTCCAGCGTGGCTGAGGCGCTGTTTTTCTAGAGAAGGACTTAACGTAAACCCAATCACCTGGTTGTAGGGCAGATGACAGGAAAGGATCTGGAAGATGCTGAGCAGCTGCTACTTGTCGGTGGTGAAACTGTAGGAAGGAAACGAGATTTGCAGTACAAGAGAATATCATTATCAAATGCATCATATTCAGAAAAGGGTGGTGGTGGCATCATGGGCATACGCAGAGGGAGACCCATGAGAATTTCATGTGGAGAAAGACCCTTAGTAGGATGCGGTTGTGCTCGCATAGAAAGTAAGGCTAGAGGTAAGGCCTGCACCCAAGTTAAGCCTGTTTCTGAAGTGACTTTAGCAAGTCTAGTTTTCAAGGTCTGATTCATTCGTTCAATAATACCTGATGCCTGTGGTCTATATGGACAATGGAATTTCAAAGTAATGCCTGACATTGTACACAATGATTCAACTAACTTAGCAGTAAAATGCGTTCCACAGTCAGAGTATATATGACAAGGAACACCAAAACGAGGTATCAATTCATAACACAATTTTTTTTGCAACTGAAATAACATCGTTTTTAGCACATGGGTAGGCTTCTAACCACCCCGAAAAAATATCAACAACAGTCAAAACATATTTAAATCGAGCACAATGTGGGAGTTCAATAAAGTCCCACTGTAAGGCACAAAATGGTCCCATTGGTTTTGGCACCAACTGAGTGGGAGCCAGAGTGCCCTTTGAAATATTATGCTGTAAACAAATGGAGCGTGTGCTCAAAAAATGTTGCACAGAAGCAGAAAGTCCTGGGGCGAACCACTCCTTTTGGATTTGTTTGATTAGTGCTTGTACCCCTACATGAGCTGGCAAATTATATGCTTTTATAAGAGAATTTAACATAGATATAGGGCAAATTAATCTGCCATCAGGATGCTGCCAAATTGAATTAGAGTGTTTGAAACAACTTTGGGCCAACAATGTTTTTCTTTCCTATTCCGATGCTTCACTTTGTAAAGTTTTTAAAACAGTAGTGTCAAAAGTAACCATTTGTAAGACAGGCTGCAGAAATTGTCCCTGAACAGTATGTGAAAGAGCAGCCTGCTTGGCAGCCCAGTCAGCCAAATTATTTCCCTTAGCTATTAGGGAGTCGTTATACCGGTGAGCTGCACACTTGACAACAACAATTTTAGAAGGTAATAATAAATCCTGTAAGAGGTGATCATTATACAGGTAATTTTTAATCGGTGCCCCAGAGGATGTCAAAAACCCCCTTTCCTTCCACAAGGTACCAAAATCATGAACAACACCATGGGCATAACGTGAATCAGTATAAATAGTAACAGATCTGTCTTTGGCCATTTTACATGCATGCGAAAGTGCCACTAATTCCATGGCTTGTGCGGAAGTGTCAGGTGGTAATTGTCCAGTTTGTAAAACCTCAGATGGTGAGCAGACTGACCATGCAGCCTGGAGTTCACCAAAACTATTTCGTAAACAGGACCCATATACTAAAAGAACTAAATCGGGATTAAGGAACATCTTGAAAATCTAACCTAGGAGAAAGAACAGTGTTAACTACAAGTACATAGCTGTGGTTCGCCCTCATCACTAGTTGGAATCAGTGAAGCAGGGTTTAGTGGTAGGCAACGTGTAATTTGAACAGCGGGATTACTTAAACTTAACTCATATTTAATGAGGCGAGCATTAGAAAGATACTGTGTTTTTGTTTTTAAGAGTAATGCTTGCACCGCATGAGGTTCTGCTAGTATAGTGTCACGTCCTAAAGTCAATGGTGCTGCCATATCGATCAAAACTGCAGCAGCTGCCACCGCTCGTAAACAGGGTGGATAGCCAGAAGCAACAGGGTCTAACTGAGTGCTGTAATATGCTATAGGTCGATAGCCCCCCGTGCGCGCTTGCGCCAGCAGGCCCAGGCAGTCTTGTTTCTTTCACAGCAGAAGAAAACAAAGGGTTTAGAATAATGTGGGAGCCCTAGGGCAGGTGGGTTTATCAGTGCCGTTTTAATAGCTTGAAAGGCATTTTCATGTTCAGGGGACCAAGGCAGAGGATCTGTAACTTCCTTTTTTAGAAGCTGTAACAGAGGGGCCGAAATTTCTGAAAAATTGGGCACCCACTGTCTACAATAACCTGCTAGGCCGAGGAACCCCCTGAGTTGTCTGAGTTACAGGGCAGGGGCAGTCTGAATGGAGGTAATTCTACTTGGAAATATTTGACGTAAACCCATAGAAATGATGTGTCCCAGGTATTGTACCTTTTCTTGACAGAACTGCAGTTTAGATTTATTTACCTTAAAACCTCATTCAGCTAAAAACTTTAAAACTAGAAGTGAATCCTCTATACAAGACTTAGTATCTTGCGAAGCTATAAGAATATCATCTACATATTGGTTCAGTACTGAACATGATGATAACCGTAAATCCTGCAGATGTTCTTCATCTCACATTGCTGCAGTCCTTACATATGGGTAGTCCGCTGTCCTCGGTCGGCCCGAATATCAAAGTATTAGGCTGACGTCGGTCAAGGCGCTTAAGACTGACATCAGGACGTCAGGGTACAAATGCGCATGACCGACGTCATATCCTCAGTCTTTTTTGCCACATGGTCCGATGCAGAAGCAGCGTTGCAAGTGCCGTTCGGCGTTCTGAAATTTTTTGAATTCGGAGTTTCAGACCGAGTCAGAGTTGGCTAAGTACCCCGTTGGGGAATATTTTAGTTTTTTCTTGCCTCAGTGGTTTACCGGATGTCAGAAAAAGTGAATAACTGTATTTCTTGTGGGAAGCAGATACCGCATAGGGATTATCATTCTTTGTGTATTCCTTGTTTGGGGCCTGAGCACGACGTTGTTGGGTGTCGCTTTTGTGCTAGGTTCAATAAGCGCACTATTAAGCGAAGGTTAGATTGTGCTAGGTTGGTCTTCAGGAAGCGGTGCAATTATAATATGCCGTCGGATTCTCCGGCGCCCGCTTCTTCGAAGAAGCGCAAAGACAAAGCAGCTAAGCCCAGGCAAGAAGAGTCGTCCGTACCGGACGCCGGTTCTTTAGAGGCGTCAGTGGAACCGGTGGTTCCGACGGAGGCTTCTCTGGAGTCCCAGGGGGAGACCTTGAAGGGGCTTCTCAGGTTACTGTACTCCCCTCCCTTCCTAGGGTGGTTAGGCCCTCTCCTTCTGTTTCCAAGGCTTCTCCCAGAGGCAGGCCAGGTTTAGCTTCTGTTGGTGTCACTCCTAGTTCAGCAGGGTCTGTGCCCAAGAAGCACATGCTTAAAATGGCAGAAGATTTAATTACTTTGATTAGAGGTTCTTTGCCCCCTCCTGATAAGAGGCCTAGGGTGGAGCCAGAGTTGGGGAGTTTTGAGCAGGCTTCGGATGTTTCAGATTCTTCGGCTGAAGACTTGCAGGAGTACTCTCCTTATTCTGATTCTGATGCAGATGATTCGACTCCTTCTGCTTCTCCACCAGAGGATTTTTCTTTTTCAGAGACTCTTCATTCCATGAGGGAACATTTTAAGTGGGAAGGTCAGGACTTCTCTGATTCCAGGAAAAGGCTTAGGGAATTTTTGCTTTTACCCCAGCATAGGCCCTTGGCTATACCCCCTGTTCTGGATGTTGTGGAAGATGTGTTTGCAGAGGCTTCACTTAATCCTGATTCCTTGCCTCCTGCTCCTGTTAAACCGGATAGGTATTACAGGGTGCCTGAGGCTCATAAATATCTTTATAAGAGTCCTAGGGCGGACCCAGAAACTGTTAGTCAGGGACCTAAGGGTGTCAAGGCCTCTGTTGTAAAAAATCCGGTTCCTCCAGATAAAGAGGCCAGAGCTTTGGATAGATGGGGAAAGAAAGTCTATACTTCTTCCACCTTAGCTATGAGGGCTTTGAATTGCCAGTTTCACATGTTGAAATATCAAAACTATCTTCTTTCTCAATTGAAGTCTAAGGTAGATGCTCTGGCGGAAGGCATTGAGTGTAAAGAATTACAAGATTTGGTGCATGTCTCTGAACAGGTGGGTAAGCATTCTTTACAATGTGGTTTTGATGCTGTACAGGCCTCGTCTAGGGTGGCTGCCACTGGTTTGGTTCTTCGCAGGCACGCCTGGCTGAGGGATCAGAATTTATCTGACCATGTTAAGACAAGGATTTTGGATGCTCCTTTACAGTCTGATGTGTTGTTTGGTTCACCTGTGGAGTCAGTCTTGAAGAAAATGGAAGACAAGGCTAAGTCTATGCAGGCTGTTAAAGATTTTTTGCAAGTTCAGCCTCCGAAGTTTAGTAGGAATTGGCCTGCTAAGGGGTGGACGTATCCTTCTTATGATTCTCAGTCTAGGGGTAGATCTAGACGTGGTAGGGGCAGAGCTCAGAGTTCCTTCAGACCTAGAACAGGGAGTTCACCTGCACAATCTTGGTGAGGGCAGGGGCCAGTCCTTTCGTAAACAGGCCCAATGACCTACCTTTTCAGCTGCCAGATCCTTCTTGCCTGGCAGCACCTTTGGGAGGAAGGTTGGCACTCTTCAAGGAAAATTGGAGTTTTATTACCCAAGACAGATGGGTATTGGATATCATACACCAAGGTTACAAGTTTTATTTCCATACCTTGCCTCCTTTCAAAGGCATGCCGGACGTTCCTCCTCAGCGAAGACTAGAGGCTCACAAACAAATTTCTCTGCTACTTCAAATAGGGGCCATACAACCGGTCCCTCTGCCAGAAGTGGGCCTAGGATTTTATTCTCGCCTGTTCCTAGTACCAAAGAAGGGGAACACGTGGAGACCAATTTTGGATTTATCTATCCTCAACACATATCTGGACATTCCCAAGTTCAAAATGTTGACGTTACAACAGCTTTTACCTCTGCTGGGCAAAGATCACTGGATGGTGACTCTGGATCTCAAGGAGGCTTACCTTCATGTTCCTATCAGGCTCAGTTGCAGGAAGTATCTGCGTTTCGGGCTGGGACATCTCATTATCAGTTCTCTGCTTTGCCCTTTGGCGTATCTACTCGGCCCAGAGTGTTCACGAAGGTTCTGGCTCCAGTGATAGCTTTCTTCAGGCTAAGAGGAATACAGATCTATCCTTATTTGGACGATTGCCTGATTCTGGCCCAAGAAAAGGACGAACTTCTTCATCATTTACAGTATGTGATAGCAGTGCTAAGATGCCTGGGGTATTCTGTGAACGAAATAAAGTCCAGTCTAGTACCCTCTCAGGACATGTGCTTTCTGGGTGTGAGACTGAATACAGCATCCCAGATGGCCTTTTTGACCCCGGACAAACGAAAGAATCTTTCTCTTTACTTCCATCAATTGTCTCATCAGTCCAGGCTGACTGCAAGGACAGTCCTTCAAGCCTTGGGGTTCATGGCATCTTGTATTCTGGTGCTTCCCAATGCCAAACTGCATATGAGGAAGCTACAATGGTATCTCAAAAATGTATGGACACAGCACTGCCAAGATATGGACACTGTCATTCAGATAATACCTTGCATTCAAAAGGAATTTTTGTGGTGGGCTCAGGAATGTCACCTAAACAAGGGACTCTCTGTGACCCGGCCAGAGGCGAGTCAAATTCTAACGATAGATGCCTCAGACAAAGCTTGGGGAGCTCATCTAAATGGAAAGTGGGTACAAGACACGTGGCCTGCCAGACTTCAACATCTACATATCAACTTGAAGGAGATGTTAGCAGTCCAATTTGCATTAATAGCTTTCAAGGATTTACTTCTTCCAGGGCAGGTGTTGGTTCTAACAGACAACACAACTGTCATGTGGTATATCAACAAGCAAGGGGGAACGCATTCTTATCCTCTATGCAGACAAGCAATGATTTTGTGGGAGACTGCTCTCAGTTTACAGCTAAATCTTCAGGCAAGGTTTCTGCCGGGAGCACAGAACTCCTTAGCAGATGTGTTGAGCAGACAAATTATGGATCCCCACGAGTGGAAATTGGATCCTCATGTGTTTCGGAAATTGACAGTGTTATGGGGAACTCCAGACATAGATCTGTTCGCTTCTCCACTAAACTACCAGCTGCCAAAGTTTTGCACAAAAAGGTTTCATCCCACAGCTTGGAAAGTGGATGCTCTCTCATTCAATTGGAGCAATCTTCATGTGTATGCCTTTCCACCTCTGCCTCTCCTCCCAAAGGTACTCCTGAAGGTCAGACAGGACAAGCCAAAGATGATTTTAATAGCTCCAGATTGGCCTCGACAGCACTGGTACCCATTACTGAGAAGTCTGGTACGGGAGCCTCCATGGTCTTTGCCTTCGATTCCACACCTGCTGTCTCAGGAGAACAGTCATTTACTCAGTCAAACTTCACTCTCTACATCTAACAGCCTGGCATATTCTGTTTTAAACCCTGGAGGGTCTCAGCTTCCACAGCAAGTTTTGAATGTTATTTTGGAGGCCAGAAGGCCTAGTACAAGGAAAGTGTACGCAGATAAATGGAGGAGATTTTTATTTTGGAGTACAGCAAAGGAATTTGATGTTTCTAAGCCTAATTTAAGTGTGGCTCTTCAATATCTTACTGAGTTACTGGACAAAGGTTTGTCCTTCTCTATTAAGGTTCATGCTGCAGCAATTTCTGCTCACTATGACTGTGACCCACCATTGTTTTCTCATCCTTTGTTTAAACAATTCCTTAGAGGGCAAAGAATATAAGACCCCCACGTAGAGCTCCTACTCCTGCTTGGGATCTCAATTTTGTGTTGGAGAAACTCACTCTACAACCTTTTGAGCCTGCAGCTACTGCCGAGTTGAAATATTTATCATGGAAGACTGCTTTTTTGTTGGCCATTACCTCTGCGAGAAGGGTTTCTGAATTACAGGCCCTTATGGCGGTTGAGCCTTTCTTAATTTTCCATAAGGATAGGGTATCTTTGCACTAATCCTTCCTTTATGCCTAAAGTGGTTTCTAGTGTGGCTTTAAACCAAACTATTCATTTGCCTACTTTTTATGCAAACCCCCAAAATAAAGGGGAAAAGATTTTGCACACTTTGGATATACACAGGCAGTTGCGATATTATTTGAGCAGAACTAAAGGGTTCAGGCAGTCTCAGCAGTTATTTGTTTCATTTGCTTTGGGTTCTCAGGGCAAGCCTGTTTCAAAACAAACTATTTCTAAGTGGATTGGGTTTTGTATTGCTTTCTGTTGTTCCCATCATGGTAAGGAGATTCCAGCTGGGATTAGGCCTCATTCCACTAGGGCTACTGCCACTTCTACAGCTTTTTAAGGGGTGGCAACTAAAGATATTTTGGAGGCAGCTACTTGGAGTTCAGTGCATACTTTCTCTAAGCATTACCACCTTCCACTTTACTCTAAATCTAGGGCTGGTTTTGCCACTGCAATTTTACAGGGCATTTTGGCAGCTCCTAATGCTTTATAGTTTTGCCATCCTCCCTTACCTCTGCTTTGGGATTCTACCCATATGTAAGGACTGCAGCAATGTGAGATGAAGAACATAGTACAGTTTTGTACCTACCATAAATGTAGATGTTCAAGATCCACATTGCTGCAGTCCAATTTACCTCCTCCTTCCCTCTGTAGTTAGAGGCGGTTGTGTGGTTTGGGTTGTGAATATTGTGGATATTGTATATATTGTACATATGATTAGTGCAAGGGTGGTTGGTTGTTTTTTGCTGTCTTTTGGTTCTGGCCTTTCTTTTTAGGATCTTCTGACATCTGGGGCAAGAAAAGACTGAGGATATGACGTCAGTCATGCGCATTTGTACCCTGACGTCCTGATGTCAGTCTTAAGCGCCTTGACCGACGTCAGCCTAATACTTTGATATTCGGGCCGACCGAGGACAGCGGACTACCCATATGTAAGGACTGCAGCAATGTGGATCTTCGAACATCTACATTTATGGTAGGTACAAAACTGTACTTTGTCTCTGCATCTCTCTAGAGAATAGGGTTGGAGATTCTACATATCCTTGGGGTAGTCGGGTCCAAGTATACTGTTGGCCCTTATAAGTGAATTCAAACAAATACTGACTATCTGAATGTACTGGGATAGAGAAGAAAGCTGATGAGATATCTATAACCGTAAAACAACGTGCTGTAGGTGGGATACAGCTCAAAGTTGTAGCTGGGTTTGGTATGATTGGAAAAACAGGCAAGGCAACTTTATTGACTTCTCGAAAATCTGTACGCTTGTTTACCAGGTTTCCTTACTGGTAGAATTGGAGTATTACATGGACTACTTGTAGGTACTATAATTCCTTGTTGTACCAAGGCAGGAATGACGGGGGCAATACCAGATGTAGCCTCTGCCGTCAAAGGGTACTGTGGTACCCGAGGTAACTTTGCTATAAGGTTATTTTTACAGAAGTGGCTGAAATCAGAAATCCAACATCATTATCATGAGTGGTCTATAGATGAGAGGGTAATGAATTTAAATGCTTATTTTTATCGAGGTCAGACTGCATACATTTTGTTTGCAGAGTGACATTTTCATCTAAAGTAGCCAAAATACTATCTTGTTTATCTGAAGGTACTTGTAAATATACTCCTTCAGCTGTGCAGAAGATGGTTGCTCCCATCTTATAGAGCAAATCTCTCCCTAATAAATTTAAAGGTGCTGAGGGTCCTACTAAAAATGCATGATTGTTGTGTAAAGTTCCCAAAGTTACTGGGACTGGGACGGTTTCAGAATATTCAATAGGAATACCAGAGACACCTACCCCTTTAGTTGTTTTATTGGAGAGGGGGATATTTATTGCTGCTTTGCCAGCTAACATAGATTTAGTTGCTCCAGTGTCAATTAAAAATGGGTATGGTTTATTTTTGCCAAGTAACATAACATGTGGTCCATCTTGATCCACAGGGATGAAAGGGCACAACTGCTGTTGTCTTTGTTCAGGGAACCTTCGTTGTAATGGCTGCCGATTGGATGGGGTCCAATTAGAATTCCACTGAGGTGACGTATCAGTGGGTGGGGCAGGTTGCTCAGCCAGATACGGACATTAATTTCCCCAATGGCCTACTTGGCCACAATTGAAACACTCCATCTGATTATTATAGCTTTGGGGTGGGGCTGATCAAGTTTCCTGCAAGTTTTGTCTATTTTGGTTTCCTGCGCCTTGGCGTCCACCTCTCCCTCTTTCCCATCCTCGTCGTCCATGCTGCCTGAAGGCAGTACACATCTGAATCTGCGCTTTAACCAATTTTTCCTGTAAGTCCTTTTTTTCCTGTGCTAAGTGGTCGGAGAGGTATTGCACTTGTGTGACTAATTCATGCAATCCAAGGCTAGGCCAGTTTAAACATACTTCCTTTAGCTTATCCCGTACTTGTGGGCGTAACCCATCTACGAAGGCAGCCGACAATCTGCTCTGTGCTGGCCCTGCAGTGGGTTCTGGGTAACCAGAATAAGCCTCAAAGGCTTCAGTGAGACGATTTAAATACTCGTCCACAGGTTCATCTTCTTTTTGAAGAACTGACTTGATTTTGGACCAGTTGGGTGTGGGTGGGACTATTACCATAATAGCATCTACTATACGCTGTCTGACCGCTTCAAACCCATTATCTCCTTGTGCATCATGTTTTGTAATCGGAGTAGGGACATTAGCATGGTCCCAAATCCGTTTCATCAGATCAGCCGGTATGGCGTACTGAAGAACTGCCCTGACTTCTTCTACTGTAGGATTTTGTAAACAAATATGTCCCGCCAGCAAACGCTGGAACTTAGCTGGATTAGTACGGATAGGCGGTAGTGATTTGGTAATAGCTTGAAAATCAACCGCCGACTATGCCCTAGGTACTACACCAGTCGGTGGTTCCTGTACACTTCTAGCATGGGCTGGGTTAGGTACCTCCCTCAAAGGTAACAATCTGTCGTTATCTGACGATTAAATTTATCTGGCCCAAATATCCATCCCCACTGTCCATTATAGTGGGGAACTGGCCAAAATGCCTTTGTCGGTGTAAATGTCGCTTCCCTTTCCCTTTATAATAGGGTTTAGCTTTAAAGTACATTACAGCTTTTGCATCTTTGAGTCTTACTATGAGTTCTTGGTCCCTTTTTTCTGTTGCTCGTTTCTGGATCAGATTCACTAGACTGACTGTCCGCAGCCTGCTCTCTCTCTAGTGGTGGAATCTTTAGTGGTTGAATCCGGCTGCTGTGTTTCGGCTCCTTGTTGAGCGAGGGGGGACTGATACTGCGGGGGTGCAACTGGTGGTGCAGTTGGTGGTGGGGGAAGCCAGGCATTATCGTCTTCTGACGATTCAGTTATTTGCAATTTAGCTAATTCTTTTACAGGATAAAGCCCCTTAAAGGGTGGGTCCTTCAAGCATTTACCGTTTACTGCATCTAAATTACTAGCAGTGTGTTGTAATCCCCTCAATTGCTCTTTTAATTTTTGCTGATTATCTTTTAGGCTACTAACAACTGAATCCTTTTCTCTTTCATTCGCCTCTGTCATCCAATCATTAAATGCTGCCCAGCACAACCCTGGTATTCTTCTCCCTTTTTTCCTTAACTTTCCTTGGAGATTAAGCAAAATATTTTTATTAAAAGTACAATTTTCTGGAAAGGCAAGTTTACCATCACCCTCAGTGAGGGCGACCCACTGACTTATAAACATACAACTGTCCCGGGACACACGAAAATACATATAACCAGCTGGTGTACCTCTTTCAGGCTCCTTTATAGTTCCCACACTCGCTCCCATTTTCACACAATAAGCTATACTGTATTTTACAGATTTACCTGTGACGTTTTGTAAATGTTTTCCCCACTCTCGTATCTCCTTTCACTCTTATGTCGCCAGTTTTTCATTTTAACCCACTCTCATACTGCACAATCAATAGCAGAAAAGAAATGCATGCCACTTACCTCAAAACAACTAAATGAGAGGAATTATTACATTTCTATAAAGTTATCAATACCAAATTTTAAAGCAGGCAAGTACAGGAAATGAAAGAAACACTGCCAGAACAGAAAATTCTGTCATGGACCCTTTTACTAGCAGTATTTCGTTCAATCCCCAACTGCCGCAGCTGTTGTCAATTCAGATCTGAGTAAACGGCACCATTTGTTGCATTTTACCTTAAATGAAGACAAGACGATTCTTCCTCTCTTTCAGTGGTATTTATTACACACGTGGGAGCCTCATGGAAAGTACCAGGGAGACTCCCCGAACAAAGGAATGCATAAGCTTATATGCTGGTGATACTGCTGACAGTAAAAAAATATAAACTAGACCAATTAAATTAGTACAAAAGACAATTAACCAATCAGTGGTTTACCCATAGGCTTAAAACAGTTCACATTACTACATCTAGGCAGAAAAGGAAAATCAGATGCACTTCCATATAAGGCACATTTCTTGCTTTCAAGCAGGCTCTTGTTTTTCAGTGCTTTTCCACTATTCACAGTTTACTCAGAGTTCGCAGTACAAAGTCCATCTTAATGCATGCAGATTGTCACATACTCAATTTCCTTAAGTACATACTTTGGCCATTCATATTCTACAGAAGTACCAGAGCCAAACACTTCCAGTGCAGCAGCACAGAAAGTTGATGTTAACTACAAAATGGCTGCCAACAATGATGCCATAACTCTCATAATTATGACACAGCCTGAGGAAAGTGGCACATAGTCACAAAGTATACTGGCAGGACCCCAAACCCCACACAAGGTTGATAACTTCATAGTCAGTGGCAAAGGCACACACACACTAAACAAAATGAAGACATAGCATTAGAACTAGGGGAGGGAAAGACACCATGTACACCAGCACCAATGTCTTGTGAACAACCTTAATGCCTTGAGGAGGATGTTACTATTTTAGAGTAAGCAGTACCCACTATCGGGCCAGAACAAAAGGGTAGAAGGCAAAGATATTTCACAGTTACCTCTTGAGTCGCACAAGGCCCAGTAGCAAATGTGCAGTGACATAGTTCAGGCACAGGCCACTGCCACAGACAGAGTACTGCAGGGTATATGTGAGGAATTTCATCAGTACGTGGGAATGGCAGGGGTAAGTGACAATGCTGTGGTGATTCTTATGCGCAATATGTGGCACATACAATGTCCATGTCTGCCTCCATGTGCACACTAGTAAAGACTTCACAGGCTCACATTGGAAACTCATATCGACATGAACAGGGGACTGTCTGCATACATGGAGGGTTAACAGGCTGTACCCCCTGTGATTGTCATGAATGTACTACAAGGAATAGGGTAGAAGTAACCCAAAAGAAGGCAAGCAGGCCTTATCAGTCTTTCACAACACATGGCGGAACCTCTCATTCAAGGTCTCTATCCCATAGCACTGTAAGATCATTGTTTAGATATTCCCCATGCATCCAGCAGATCATACCATAACAGCAACTCAGCATCAGAGTCTGACATATTAGCACTTGTTCACAATCAATGGAACCATCACCCACACTATACTTAGGAGGCATTGTGTATGATACCTTAGATCAATAATTCACTGACCCCAATGAATTAAAGTCAAAAGTCACAAAGTCTCCAGTTTTCGGGCATGAATATCATTATATATAACTATTCATATCATCTGAACAGAATCAATGATACTGTACAAAGGTAAGGAAAAAAATTAGAGCAGGTTTATTTGATCATGCAAAGAATTACTTAAAATAGTATCCTATACTACGTTTAGGGGGATGTAATGCTAGCTGAATGCATATGTTACTAAGTCTAGGGTATTCTTGCCAGTAAAACAAGCACTGTTGCCACTTGACCCTCAGCACTGCAGAAATGATAACTATATGACTTATGATGAGATAAAGGGGTTCTGAGACAATGAATTAAGTAATTAATCTGATAACGCAGTCTCACATGACCATGCACCACACATCATAGCCATGCAAACAGTACACCTGCAGAACAAGTTATACCTGAGGTTCATGTCAGTTCATTAAGGCAAACTAAAAGTACTAACCCAATAGTGACTTTTAAGATGAATGAATTTCTTCTTTGTTACATCTGAAAAACAGTAGAGTCACCAAAACACACAAGAAAGCTAAAGTACAACCTTCTTTAAGGCTACAATGAAATCATCATAATCTCTCAGGTAGAAAACTGCATGTATATATGCATGTATATAGGTTCATAGGTTGGTACTAGGCTATCGGCCCTAGGGCCTATGCAAGCCTAGCCATAACAATTCCCTGTATATTTCTTCCCACAATAGTTACTTCTCCAGGCCCCTGTCTAGCAGGGAGACTGACATGATCCCCGGGGTGAATTTCCTATCTCCCATCCAATCATCAAGGTTCCTTTTGAAAAGGGCCAAAGAGGCGCTCTGCTTGATATGTATGGGCAGTCTGTTCCAGAGTATGGGGAGTCTCTGGGTCAGGAACTTATCCCTCCAGCATGTTTTGTTCATTGTGATGACAAGGTTTAGATCCCTGGAGTGTGGCTCTCTGAGGGATTGGGATTTCTTTAAGTGGAGCATGTCCAAACAGCTCAGGGTTTGACATGGCCTTGTATGTTAAGCAGAGATCACCTCTGAGTAGACGATATGCCACAGAGTATAGCTGGAGTTTTTTTAGATGGTCAGTATATGGCATCTGCTTTAGGCCTGTGATTCTTTTAGTGAGGTATTTCTGTGGCCTTTCAAGCTGTTGCAGATGTCTTGTGAGGTACATACCAAACAGGGTATTATACTCTATAATGGGTCTAATGAGGGATGAGTACAGTGGGACAATGACCTCCTTTTTTCTGGATGAAAAGCCCTTAGTGATGAGGTGTGCCATATAGAAGGATTTCCTGACTGTTGTGGCAATGTGGTTATCGAAAGTGAGACCACTGTCCACCTGTGTCCCTAAGTCTCTCATCACACTTTTGATGTTTAGTGTCCTGCCACCTATGTGGTAATTCATGGGTACATGTTTTTTTCCAAAGGGATAACTATACATTTCTTGGCATTAAGCTTGAGCCCATGGCTCTGGCACCAGGCATCTGTTTCTGTAAGAACCTTTTGTAGAATATCCACATCATTTGGGGATTCAATAATGGCTCCCATTTTGCAGTCATCTGCAAACTTTGTTAGCCAGAGTCCCTTAGTGTTGGCCTGTACTTCAGAGAAGTAGATGCCAAACAAGAGTGGTCCCAGGACTGAAAGCTGAGGTACTCCACTTGTCACTTGTCTGGAGCTGGATTTGGAGTCGGCTACTTTTACTGTCTGGGTTCTGTCAGTAAGCCAGTTAGCAACCCTTCGAGTGACGTAGGGATTTATGCCCAGCTTAGTAAGTTTATCTATGATTCCAGAGTGGGGGATGGTGTCAAAGGCCGTGACGAGGTCCAGATAGGCTGTGTGGACTGCCTTACCCTCGTCCACAGCTCTGGAGACTGATTCGAAGAAGTCAGTCAGATTCAGGAGACAAGATCGGCCCTTCACAAACCCAAACTGGGTGGGGTCCAGTGTTTGAAGGTTGCCAATGTCTTTGTTTATAAGTTCCATGATAATGCGTTCCATGCCCTTGCAAATCAGGCTTGTCAGACTGATGGCACGGTAGTTCCCGGGATCCAAGGTGGATCCTCCCTTGTGGAGCGGGATAACTGTAGCTGTGCACCACTCAGTGGGCACGAAGCCTGAGGTGAGGCTATGATTAAACATGACACTTAGGTGAGGTGCCAGTTCATTTTGTAGTTCATGTAGTACACAGCCTGGGATGTCATCTGGTCCCATGGATGCTGTATTCTTACCTTTGGAGAGTGCGGTTTCTACCTGTGTGGCCGTGATTATCGGAATTTGGCAATCTTTTGGTATTGAGATGGGCCCTTTAGGGGGTGAGAGTGGGGTGATGTTGACACTAAATCGATCTGCCAGGATATTTGCAATATCCTTGGGATCAGTATATTTAATGCCATTTTGTTGTAATTCAGAGCAGATCTGAGCATTGCCATTTAGATTCTTGACATAACTATAGAATGCCTTGTGGTTGTCTTTGGAATCTTTGGCAATTTTATTTTCGTAACTAGCTTTTGAGGATTTTATGAGGGATCTCAGCTTCTTACTGAGGCTGGTGTGGGAGTTTTTTGCATCCTGGGATTTTCCTCTTTTTGCAACAGTTTCTTCCTTCTGTTGTATAGTTTGTTTATAGCAGGGGACCACCAGATTGGCTTCCTTTTTTTGGAGAAGAGCATCTTGATTCTATTTGGGATGGCACGATTCATGCACGAGTGGATGTGCTCTTACAGTGCCTTAGTGTAGGATTCTGCAGTCGAACTTCCAGATCCCGTCTGCGTGGGTGTTGTGAAGTTTATCACTTCTGACTTCAGTAGCTTGAAGTTGGCTTTGGAGAAGTTTTTTTAAGGAGGTTTCCTTACTGGGGGGGTGGGGGTGGGATGTGGATGTCAAGGGCGATTTGCTTATGGTCGGACCTGACCAATGAGGGGGTGACCACTGGTGTGGAGCATCTATCTCCCGTGTTGGTAATGGCCAGGTCTAGGATATTGGAGCCCCTGGTGGGACAATGGATTAGTTGATCCAGGGCATAGGAATTTATGAATTCCAAGAACCATTGGGAAAAGGAGTTGGTACCCGAGTAGTTTTCCCAATTAATGGCAGGGTAGTTGAAATCACCCAGTATTAGGGCGTTTGGTTGTATCTTAATATTTTCCAGTGTGTTTAGAAAGGTGTAATGAGAATCCTGGGGCATGGTTGGGGATCTGTAGCAAGCTACAATTTGGATTGCAGTCATACCTAGTGTTAGTTGCACCTGGAGAATTTCAGATGCATTGTGTTGGGCAACTAGCCTGGAGGTGTGAATATCCTTGGTGAATATGGACACTCCTCCACCTTTAGTGTTTCGGTCCTGGTTTTGTGGCCGAAAAGTGTGGTAAGAATTGTAGCCTGGTATTGCAGGGGTGCTCACTGGAGCCTTGAACCAGGTCTCAGTTATTGCACAGATATCGATGTTCTCCATTTTTAGGAGTGCCTCGAGAGTGCATTTTGAGGTTTAGACTTCTAGCATTGAGTAACATTACCTTCAGATTTTGCCTGCTTCTATTTGTTACGGTGGTGGTTTTATCCTTTGAACCTTGCCTAAAAAAGGCACTATAGGGGTGGCAAGAGCTTTAGCCAGTAACCTGAATCCCAGGGGTGACAGGTGCAGACCATCTTTGGCAAAGCATCGTGGTTTGTCGATCATGTCTTCCCAGGCAGACAAATACTGGATACCCTTTGAATGACACCAGAAGCTTAGCCAATTGTTGAAGTCAATCATTTTGTCCTTATACTGTGGCATCATTCTTGGCGAAGGCAGGATGCTACTCAGGCCTAGGGTCATACCTGCCTGGGTCACATGATCCAAGATCTCTTCCACATCTCTTTTCATTTAGTGCAGGGAGGTACGTCTCAAGTCATTCACTCCAGCATGGACAATGACAGAGTCATATTTGTACTTGTTGTGGAGTATATTTTGCAAAAGACCTTCCTTTAAGTTACTGCTTGCAATCCTGCCTAAACAACTTTCAGAATAAAAATTCCTGGTCTACCCCTGCTATATATAATTAATTCAGCATAAGTTCATATGGGCAGCTTATTTAAACGTGCTTAATATGCTATCTTGTACATTAGTGTTTACACCTTTACTATTAAACTTTCAGATTACAGTCAACAACTAAGTGTCAGTCTGGGCTCTGCTGCCACTAAACAAAATACAGAAAGCAATCAAGAAATTCTCTAGAAAAAACAAAGAAACAAACAAACATTTCTTTAAAAATGAAAGAATGTCTGATGTACAATGACAATAGACTATGCACTATATACCACAGCCCACAGATAAGATTGCATGAGTCAAGTATTATCTATGTGACTTTTTTATTAATGGTACCACCACCTGAATGTCTTGGCTCGTAGTTATGGACTAGATGCGACTTCTTTGTCTGCGCAGCCATTTACCATGCATGAGCCTGCTGCATGGGGTCAAGTGCTGGGGTCAAGTGCTGATACCATCAGCAGTGCACCATTTTGGCAGTTGATCTATTCTCTTAGCAGGATCCACTATCCTATAACATTCTGACAGGCAGGTACCAGCACAAAGTGGCCTATTTACATCATAGTTTTTTCTACATTACTGCTTCTGTAGCTAGCATTTTTTATTCATAGTTTTCTTATGCTATTTATTTTTTGACTGGAAGTGTCTGACTGATCTCAAACCCTTCTTCAGCGGAGGCCCAGGGAGAAAAGCTCCAAGATGTACATATAAAACATTCCAATAGCAATAGAGACGTTCAACATTAGAATAACACAAGAAATATTTAAGAAACTACAATCCTCAATACAGAAATTGTCAAATTATACAGTACAGTAGTCAAACAGGATGAGTAACAATTAAAGCATGGGAAATAAATAGTTGTGGTTTGACAAATATGTGCCAATCTGAAGTTCAAATGACAGAATATAGCTTAAGTTTAGGAGTTTCATAGATAGTATAGGAAGTAAGTTATTCATGGTAAGTATTAGTTAAACATTACTAAGTAGGTTGGCTGTGGTCAGGGAGGGTGTGAACAGTGACAGGTCTAGTGTGTTTTAAAGTAGTCTTTGGTAGCTAGTTTAAATTGTTTGGGGTGTGTAAGGCTCCTTATTTCCAGTGGGAGTTTGTTCCATGCAGTAGAGGGGAGGTAGCTATATAAGTTGCAGCCTGTCTTAGATTTTGGTTTGTGAATCTTTAATAGGTCTTGGGTTGCACTTTGGAGATGTCTGGTAGGGGAATAGTGGGAGATGAGAGACGATAGAGCTGGACAGAAAGCTGGTTGATACAGAATGAAGTGTATGATTTGGAGCTGAGATTGGAGAAGCAGGTGAGGTAGTTCGAGCCAGTTCAGGTATTTTAGGGAGAGACAGTGGTGGGATATATATGTTTGTTGAGCTGCAAATCAGGCTATCTTGTGATAGGTAGATTCTAGTTTGGTAAGTAGAGAGGAGTTCAGATTAGTGAGTACATGAGAACAGTAAGTTAGATAAGGTAGAAGATAGGCATGAGTAAGAGTAAGCCTAGCTTCAGCGGTGTGGAATTTGTTATTCCTGTTCAGACATCCTAGCTTCTGATGTTTTTTCTGATGCAATTGTTAATGTGTAGATCAAATTTTAGTTGATCGTCAATATTGATGTCAAGTAGCTTTGTTAGATGCAACTTCTATAGGAGCATTGTTTAGGGACGTTATGGAAAAGGAAGATTTGATGTGGTTAACAGATTTAGGAAGAAAGAGTAACAGTTTTGTTTTTTTAGGGTTGAGGATAAGCTGTTTTTTTGAGCCATGTCTCAACTGATTTAAAGGATGTCTGAGTAGTTGATAGGAGTTCAGAGGGGGAGTTGGCATTAATGATGACTGTAGAGTCATCTGCATATTGGGCAACGATAAACTGAGGACAAGAGGGAATAAAGTGAGTTGGTGAAGATATTAAAAAGTAGAGGTCCAAGACTGGATACTTGGGGGACACCAGTTTTTACTTGAATGGGGGAAGATAGTGCAGAGTCCTATCTGACTGACTGCTGCCTAAGAATGCTGGAGAACTGTGCTACTGTACTGGGGAGAAATTAAGGTCTGTAAGTTTGTAAGTAGCAAAGAGTGAGAGGCAGTGTCAAAAACCTTTGAAAGGTCAAGGAATAGGCAAGATGTGAGTTTGTGATCGTCTTTGGCTAGAATAATGGTGTTGAGAAAGGAAAGAAGAGCTGTGGTAGTACTATGCTTGGAACGGAAACCATACTAAGTAGGGGTGAGCATTTTTTCTTGCGTGAGTTAATGCATAGCTTATTTGTGTATGCATTTCTCGTGGATTTTTGAGAGAGGGGAGAGGATAGTCATATGTCTGATATTAGATATTTATGTGGAGTTACCTCCATTGTGAATAAGGAAGAGTGTAGAACTGCTTCCAGATAGATGGAACTTTAGATTCAGAGATGGAGCAATTTATTAGGATAGATACAGGCATAGCAAGGGGGTGCGCTGCAGTCTGGAGAAAATATGAAGGGATGTTGTCTGCAGATAAAGAGCATGGTTTGAGCTTCGAGAGTAGAGTTTTGATATAGTTAGTAGGAACAGGTCTGAAAGAGAAGGAGTTTACTGAATTAGCAGTTGAGGGGGGTTCAGAGAGACTGAAGGTGTTGTTAATCGAGGTGTTGGTGTTAAATAGTTTGGAAATGGATTCAACAAAATAAGTCTTAAAGGTATTGGCAGTCTTTTCAGGGGACCTGTCAGGACATGGATTTGGTGAAGTTGGGATGCCGGGATGCAGTATATGGTTTATAGCATTCCAGAATTTTTTGGATCAGATTTTAATGTTGTTGGGGGATTGTAGTATAAATCTTTTTTATTTTTGTTGATGAGTTTTTTTTTGTTTGATTTCAAAGTTCTTTCTACTTTTGCAAGTCAGCTGGAAGTTTCGATTGTACCCATTTTTTCCAAGCCCTATCTCAGGTTTTCATAAGGGTATGGGTGGTTTTAGGTTAAGAAGGGACATGATGATTAGTGATCAGCAGTATGGTTTCATGCCGGGTAAGAGCACTACAGATGCGATGTTTGCTCCAAGAATGTTGATAGAGAAGTACAGAGAAGGTCAAAAGGATTTACATTGTGTTTTTGTAGACTTAGAGAAAGCAGATGACAGGGTGCCTAGAGAGGAGTTGTGGTGTTGTATGAGGAAGTTGGGAGTGTCAGAGAAGTATGTAAGAATGGTACAGGATATGTACGAGGGTAGTGTGACAGTGATGAGGTCTGCAGTGGGAGTGACAGATCCGTTTAAGGTGGAGGTGGGATTACATCAAGGATTAGCTTTGGGCCCTTTCTTATTTGCAGTAGTGATGGACAGGTTGACAGACGAGATCAGACAGGAGTACCCATGGACTATGATGTTTGCAGATGACATTGTGATCTGTAGTGAGAGTAGGGGAACAGGTGGAGACGACCCTGGAGAGATGGAGATATGCTCTAGAGAGAAGAGGAATGAAGGTCAGCAGGACCAAGACAGAATATATGTGTGTGAATGAGAGAGAGGATAGAGGAATGGTGAGGATGCAAGTAGTAGAGGTGGCGAAGGTGGATGAGTTTAAATACTTGGGATCAATAGTTCAGAGTAATGGTGAGTGTGGATGAGAGGTGAAGAAGAGAGTACAGGTAGGATGGATTGGGTGGAGAAGTGTGTCAGGAGTGATTTGTGACAGACGAGTACCAGTAAGAGTGAAAGGGAAGGTCTACAAGAGGGTAGTGAGACCAGCTATGTTATATGGGTTGGAGACAGTGGCATTGACAAAACTCAGGAGTTAGAGCTGGATGTGGCAAAGTTAAAGATGTTAAGATTTGCACTGGGTGTGACGAGGGTGGACAGGATTAGGAATAAGTATATTAGAGGGTCAGCCCAGGTTGGAAGGTTTGGAGACAAAGCCAGAGAGGCAAGATTACGTTGGTTTGGACATGTGCTGAGGAGGGATGCTGAGTATATTGGGAAAAAGATGCTAAGGATGAAGCTACCAGGTAACAGGAAAAGAGGAAGGCCTAAGAGAAGGTTTATGGATGTGGTGAGAGGACATGCAGGTGGTTGGTGTAACAGAGCAAGATGTAGAGGACAGGAAGAAATGGAAACAGATGATCCGCTGTGGCGACCCCTAACGGGAACAGCTGAAAGATGATGATGATGATGATGTCGGGTGGTTTTAGATAACCAGGGTGAAATGTTTGCTTTTATCTAAACTTTTCTAGGTGGAGCTAGGGAGTTTAAAATGCTAAGGAAAGTTGACTTGAAGGCTTTTACTGCATCATCTAGTGGGAACTGTATAAGGAAGTCCCAGTTAACTCTAGAGAGAAGAGTTCTAAATGTATCTGGGTTAAAGTTGGAAAGTTTACAGCAGGTGATACGTCGGTGTGGTTTCAAGAGATAGGTCTTATATCTGAGCACTTTTATAGGTGAGTGATCACTCAGGGATTCAGGTAGAGTTTCTGGATTATGTAATTTGCTGTGATTTGAGACAAGTATCCAGTTTATCAGGGAGCTTGGGGAATTTGAGTTAGTGTGTGTAGTTTGAGAGATTAGTTGCATAAATCCAAAGAGATTTATATGATGTTGAGAGTTAGGATTGTTGAGGTTCTGCTAATTAATGTTTATGCCCCCGAGGAGGATAGTGTCATTAGGGATGTTTTGGAATAGATATGAGAGGATATGTTCCAGTAGGGGAATGTTGTCCCCTGGTGGAATATATATGACTATTACTGTAATGGTATTATAGTCGTTGAGTTTAAGGTTTGCTGTCAGTATTTCAGCAGGTGAAAAAAAAGGAACTGGTTGCTTAGGATGGGAGAGAGTGAGGTTATTAGAGGAAACCATGGCAACACCACCACCTTTTATCAGAGTGAGGTTATTAGAGGAAACCATGGCAACACCACCACCTTTTATCTTTAAGCAGTCTTGGTGAAGTATGTTGTAAGCAGGAGGGAGAATGTCTTTATCTTGATTTTGGGGTTTAAGCCAAGTTTCAGTTACAGAGATAATATCTGGGGTATGATGAGCTACCCACGCATGAAATTGTCTTACTTTGTTAAGGATACTTCGAGTATTAATAGAATAGAAAGAAATGTGTTTATTTGATATGGATGATTGGTTAGAATTGGGTGAGGTTTTTTGCGGGGTGGAAGAGTGGGTAGTAGGACCAGGATTTGGATGTATTTCGTCTGATAAGAGCTATGGTTTCCTTTTTAGTGGGTAGTTGTTAAGGTATATTGCCTTAGTTTTAGATGAAAGATGGTAGGAGGGGGGGATTTTTATTTTGGGGAATGGTGTGTTTGCTGGGAGGATGGATGTGGCGATAACTATTGGTTACTGTGGATAACACAAAGTGTGTGAGTGAGGGCAAGTGTGGACTTTATAGATTGGGGTTAGGAGTGTGGGAGGTGCTATGATAGTGAGTAGGAGGAGTAGTGGGAGCAAGAGTATAACAGAGATGATTGAGACTGGTATCTTTTAAGAGGGAAGGAGGTGTTATAGTTGGGAGATGGCAGACAATTCAGTTTATTGTGGCTGGGTTGAGAGTTTGGGAAGAGATAATAGATAGTAGCTGAGATGATCTATGGTAAGTTTAGAGTAGGCTGTGGGAGTTAGCTTGAGTACAGAAAGGGGAGGGGGTCTGATGGTGGGAGGAAGTAGTGGTTAGGTATAAAGGAAATTATATGGGGGTGATTGGGGAGTGAAGTGAAGGATACAGCAGAAACAATCAGTAAGTATGAAGCCAATTGAGGGAAATCCTGTTAAGCTAGTTACAGAAGTATATGCAGAATACTGTCCATTTTTAACTTTCCTTGTATTGGGGCCTTTAGGCGTAATGGGAAGGGGTTAGGCAGTAGAGGATATTGCAGATGCAGTAATTTATATTAAAAAGGGACACTCTTATTCTGTGGATGGGGAGGGTGGATAAGGTACAAGTCAGGGAGTGGGGATGGTAGGGCGTTCTTGATAGTGTGCTCACTGAGCCTCCCTAGGTGTACAAGGCTTTTAATTCTAGATTTATGGTTAGATTTTGCCAAGAATACTGTTGTTAATGACAGTTACATACTTTTATTCAATCCTAATAGAGCAACAGGCATAGGCAGTTGCTGTTTGTAGCTGGGAGCTCACTCTTTATAGTGGCTTGGACAGGAACACTGCCATTATTTGGAGTTGCTTTCAGAGTAGTTATTGGGTAATATTTTGTTTAATCTTAATAGAGCAATAGGCAGTTTCCGTTTGTAACTGGGAGATCACTCTTAATAGCGGGTTGGACAGGAACACTACTGTTATTTGGACTTGCTTTCAGAGTAGTTTTAGGGTAATATTTTAGCTTGGAGATCACTCTTAATAGCGGCTTGGACAGGACCACTGCCATTATTTGGAGTTGCTTTTAGAGTAGTTATAGGGTAATATTTTGTTTAATCTTAATAGAGCAATAGGCAGTTGCTGTTTGTAGCTGGGAGATCACTCTTAATAGCGGCTTGGACAGGAACACTGCCATTATTTGGAGTTGCTTTTAGAGTAGTTATAGGGTAATAGCTGGTGAGCATGCTAACACAGAAGCAGTGGGGCAGAGGGAGGCCAGATAGGTACAGTAGATAAAAAAAAAATGTCTTACTCCAAGAACTTTTGTATGGGTATGGTTATCTCAAACATATTGAGTAAAGGCTTGTGAAATATTCCATTATTCCTAGAAAATGTAACTGCTTATTAATCTCCTTGCATTGGCATTTGCACAATTTTTTTCCTTCCACTCCATTGACCATGATCATTGCCCCTTTCCCGGTCTCTCCTCCAATTGTCTGTCCTAACCTTAACAGGCTAGAAGTTCACCAGCTAGCATTGACAGATTGGGTTAATTCATTAGTGAGTTAGAGGAGGTGGAGAGATAAGGGGTCATCTCATCCCCATGTCATTCTGCAGAGGGGAGGAATTCTTCTGTTTAAACCCAACCTCCCACTGATGTAATGACTTACATCATGAGGAGGGACAAACAGTATCATCAGGAGAGGGAAAGATGCTACCTGTGTGGTGATGCTTTCCACTCAAACATCTGCCTGTCTACACTAGTACCAGGTAAATAGTATGGCATTGTTATCAACATCAGTATCTGTACTATCTCAACAGTATGTCCAAACATGCAACTGCAAGACATGAGAAGGCTCTGCCTCATTATTCTTTAGGTTCATAGCTGTATACTAGGCTAATGGCCTCTGGGTACCTCATAAGCCCAGCTGTGAAACCCAAATGTGACCCACAACAGATCATCATTGTGCTAGCTCCAGCAGGTACCCAAGATGCTGGTTGATCTCTAGTCACCTGCATGGTAACCAGGGGTTTACCCATCTCTAACTTTTTCTGTATCAAGCTTCAATCCCTCTGATATTAGAATATGACCCATGTATTTCAGACTTGTCATACTTATTTTATATTTGCTCATATTTAACTTGAAGTTATGCCATCTTAATCTATTTAGCAACTATACAAGTCTTTTTTCTTATTCTTTTTGTGTCTAACATCCTCAACTTTGGTTAAAATACCTTCCAAACAAGGGCGCCTGTAGGCAGGCGCAAGGGGAACCAACTAGCTGGGCGATTCATTTTCTTTTAATTAAAAAAAAAATGTTTATTTTTTTAAAGGCATTCTTCTTTAAGAACTCCCTTTGTGTCCAGTCGCACAGGCGCGCAACCCCCCTTGCAAAAAATCCTGCGGGCTCCCCTGCTTCCAAGCCTTCAGTTGGCTGTGTAACAGTTCTTTGGAATAACTTTGATACTGATGGATAATGAAGTCTAAAGAACCTATACCTTCCGAATGGCAAATTAAATGTTCACATCTTTCTTTATCTGGCTTTATCTACTTGAATTCCTCATTTACATCAAGTGCTGAAAAAAACTTATTTTGGGTTACTAAGACTATTTCTTCAACTGAATCCAGTGAGAAATGTTTTATTTTAGTCACATTGTTCTAATCTTGCAGATAAATACAAATGTGAATCTTGTTTTGCTTTACAATAGTCACAATACTATTTACCAGTTCTCTGCATTATATAGATATAAGAGTTGGAAAGCCATCCTGTCCTCTTCCTACCCAGATCTCACTTTTGGGTACAATTAACATAATATGGGAAGCAGTCATGGATGGATGGACTACCTGGGTTCAATGCTTTTGTGTTCAAATAATATAAGTAGTATTATTATAATTATGGCTATAAATAGGAAAGAAAAGTTTGGTAGGAAAATAGGCCATCAAGGTATTCAAGAACTCCCTATACCTTATCATTCTTCATATAATCAGGACGCCACTGTGCTATGGTATATAAACAACAAGATGGGTATGCATTCTTACCAGTTATGTAGAATGGTATGTGGTTGTAACACTTGACCTTTTCTTACAGTGCTCAGACGACCATGATTTATCTTCTTGGAAGATGAATACGTTATTTGGGTCATGAATGGCAATTTCTTCTGGAGGTTTCCTCATAATCCAGTAATAGAAGATAGTACTTCTAATGGATCTACTTGCCTCTCAGTGATTCACTTCTTCAGTTCCTGACAGAGAACAAGATGGCACTTCTCACTAATGGGAACAAAGGTATTTCTACACTTATCCACCAGTTTCTATTTTTAAGAAAGTTTTGGGAAAGAGGAAACAAGAAAAAAAAGCGCATACATTTCTAGTGGCTCCTTCTGAACCAAGATAGCAATTGCTTTTGCCTAATGTACAAGTTGGCCTACTAAGGCCTTCTTTTAGAGATGCTCTTGTTTTATTCTCTTTAGATATTACACCTCTCTTCTAGGGGAGTAACTTTGTTTTTCTCCCACTCCTGCCAAACATCAACTTTTTTACAATTAACTGGCCTTATCTTTCCCTAGTGGGATGTCCACCTGTCACAAAAGGTCATAATTGATGCAGATATCAACATTTTTCTATTATATATTTCTAACCCCCTTCACTTGTCAGCTATGCTTGCAGATGTGAGGATATGCAATGATTTCCCTTGAGGGCATGCACATTGCTGCATACACTGCATGAAAACTACCACATATATGGCATTGGTTGGACCAAGTGCATGTGTTGACTATTGTTACTTGCAAGACACCTTTACTCCAATACATGACTAATGTGCAGCAGATGGGATCACCCCCCCTTTCCATCAGAACGGACAATCTGGAATCAATCACTGTCATCCTCCCCTGCTTGATTCATCCAGTGCATGAACAACTACTACTACTCAAACATGGGTCATCTGGATAGTAGACAATGCTTTTCCCCTGTATGCAATAACACTAAGCTTCGAGACTGACTTTCCTTCATTTGTCCTAGCATACTTCAAATTCGTCTGCAGGTAAAAAGTCTTAACACTAAGAAATCTTACATGTCTAAATGTATTTATTTATTTATTGACATTTGTTGACTGGGAAAGTCTACTATGTTAGGAAGCTATTTTCAGTGGAGGCCTGGGAAGAAAAGCTCCACTACTAAAAGATATACATAGTTAAAGGCATTAAACAATTTTAACAAAGCAAATTATATAGGTTAAGTATTACAACAGGTGTTAATAAAATTGACAAAACTACTATATACATATACATATATCAACAATTGACAGAGTTGCTATATGCATATAATACATATACTAGGCACAAAGTGCCAACAATTATCATATGATTTATCAAGGTGTATTCAAAAAGAACTTTTGAATTGATAATGAAGATAGGAATAGTTGAATTGTAAATGTTTGAGAGAAGGAGGAGGGAGGTAGTAGTGCAACAGTAAACGGGAAAAGAAATGTAAGGGGGTGTTAAGACATTTTGGTATTAGGCATAAAAGGTAACGGAATGTAAAATATAAAATGGAAGTGTGGTGTGGAAAAAAAGTTATATTAGCATAGTGGCTGAAAAGTGGAGAGAAAAAGAGAAGTATATTATTTAGTGATGAGGTTGGTAAGAAGACAGAGAAAAAGAAAATAGGTGGAAACAGATCTGATTGTTGAGGAAGTATTTCTTCAAAGATAGTTTGAATGCTTTTAATAAGTCTAGAAGGGTGATATTCCATATCCTAACAGTGGCATAGGAATAAAGATTATGACCGGCTCTTTTGTTGGGTTTGATACTAGTTAAAAGCTGTTTATTAGTAGATCACAGACTATTGGATGAGGAATATGGTTGCGGAATGTGCTGTAGGGCAGGACAGCTGTCTGGTTTGTAAATTATTTTATGAGCTACAGTTAGTTGAGTGGGATCAAGGCAGTGCTGGTATTCAAGCCAGTTTAATTCCTTTAAGGGGTTAACATTGGTATGATTGGTAAGGTATGCCAGTTGCAAAATTGGTAATTTTATGGTAGCATGTTGGAGTTTATTTTTTGAGGTTGGTGAAAATGGGGGCCCCATATAAGAGGGATGGGAGCAGGAGACTATTGGCAAATGTCTTTTTGACGGGCTTACCCATGTAAAGTTTGCATCTATGGAGTCTGACAAATTTAACGTGTTTTTTTTTTTTTTTTTTTTTTTTTTTTTTTGTATTAAGTATGTGTTGATCAAATGTAAGTTTGTTGCCTATAGTAATGCCTAATAATTTGGTATGTGTTACTCTTTCAATTTTTGTGTTGTCTTGTGAATATATGTTGAGGTCTTGTAAGACTGGTTTAGTTGAGAATAGCAATAGCTTAGATTTTTTTTAGGATTAATTAGAATTCTTGCTTCATTTAACCAGGTTTCTATGGATATAATGGTATTTTTTTAATACTTAGGTTTTGGAGATGATGATGGAGTCATCTGCGTATTGGATGAGCATACTTTGAAGGGAGGCAGTATGAAGATTATTTATGAAAATATTAAAAAGGAGAGGCCCAAGAATAGACCCTTGAGGAACTCTATTTTATTAACTAGATATTCAGATAGGCTACCTTGCCGTCTGATATATTGCTGTATGTTGGTTAAGTAGTTAGAGAACTGTTTGAGGGTGGATTGAGAGCATCCTACTATTGATAGTTGCTGAAGTAACTTGGGATGTGACACTATGTCGAAAGCCTTTGATAGGTCTAATAGAATTACTGATGTTAGTAGTTCAGAATCCAAGGCTTTGTTCAAAGTGTTTGTGAAGGAGAAAAGAGCAGTGATGGTGCTATGCGCCAGGCAAAAAACATGTTGTGTTATATAAACATGTTCAGTTATAACTGGAGGTTATTTCCAGTGAGATATTTTATTAGCTTTGTGTGTGAATACATTTCTCCAATACTTTGGATAGAGGTGAGAGGATAGAGATGAATCAGTAGTTTGTTCGTTTGTTGGTTTTGCCATCTTTGTACAATGGAGTTATGATGGATTTTTTCTGGAATTCGGGAATAATGGATTCTATGATGGCTCTATTAATGAGGATGCTGACAGGGTAAGCTACTGCGTCAGCAGCAAGTTTGAGATATTCTGAGGGAAGGTTGTCGGCGGACAGGGAGCAGGGTTTTAGTTTTTTAAGAAGTTTATGCACTAACGAGGTGGGTACTGCATGTAGAGAGGAAGAAGAAGCTGTAGAGTTGTTTACTGAGGTCCCTGTAGGAGGGCAGTTGTTTGTATGGAGGTTTGCCTGAGCTACATCTATAGGGTTGTCTGTGAGGCTAGAGTGGGAAATTAGGTTGAGAGTGATTTGTAAGGTTTAGAATACTATCGAAGTGGGAGTTAAACATTTGTGCTGTTTTGTGTGGTTCTTTGTCTGGTGCTGGTGATGGGTTTTCTGAGGTTCCAGGATTAAGGATTGAGGAGATGGATTTCCAAAATTTGTTAGGGTTATTTGCTTGGCTGGATAGTGTTTGAGAGAAGTAAGTTTTTTTGTCCGGATTACTAATTTTTTTGCTACATTCCATAGCTGTTTATGTTTGAGTTTGTTGGCTTTATTTTTAATTTTTATTTTTGCACCATTATTTCTAGACTCGGTCTCTGGAGAGTAGTAGTTGTTTGGTGGCTTTAGTTAACTAAGGGGCATGGTTTAGCTTAGTTCTTTTGATTTGAATGGGGGCTAGGCTGTTAAGGGTATCTAAGAAGACTTTATTAAAGTGACTAACTGCTTCTTCCAAAGGTAATGTTTTTAGTGGGGTCCAGTTAATGGATTTTAGTATTTTATTGAATATTTGTTGGTTGACGTTAGCTAGACATCTGGATGTTTTGTAAGTATGAGTTTTCATGTCATGAATGGGGGCTCTATAGGTATATACTAGTAAATGATCTCTTAGGATGTTAGGGAGGGTACCAGTGTCTGAATATTTATGGGGGTCTGTGACTAGGATCCAGTTTAAGGTTGAGCATCGTTGGTTATTTTGCATTCATGTAGGGATGGAGATAAGTTGTATGTAGCATGCAGATTTATGCTATTTATAGGGGAGTCAGAGATTACATCTATCCAGTTAATGTTAGTATCACCTAGAAAATGTTTGGGCTCTGCTATAAAACTCAGTGCATCTCCCATCTATGGGTGGATGTATCAAGAGTTTTGATTTACTTGGCTTGCCTTTAGTGACTCTCTTCCTCCCAACTATCAACCTTTACTCCATTTCGGGTCCATTTGTTTCCTGTTAGGGGCTAGTGCTTTCTGACTCAGGTGAGGACTGTCCACAAAGAGAAATCATTAGAGCAGCATTGGAGATTGCAGATCTCTAACCATCTGCAGGATATCAGCCTTTTAGTGCAGTCCAGTTGCCAACTGAATGTTTTGCCTTTCCCATCAGACTAACCAGTAGCACCTAGTTTTTTTTTCTGAAACTGTCCCACTCACTCAGTCTGTGCTTCTGATCCAGGCTAGAGAGCCTGCTGTAACGAATTCTCTGAGTAAGTAGCAGGAATTTTGTTTTCTGACTGAAGCCCTCTAACTCAACCCTGGTGTCTAATATTGAGCACCTGCATTACTGATAGGACATGTTGTGCCCTCTGTGTATGCCCAGTGCAGACACACCCCTTGGACACCTGTGGTAATGCATGACGACATGTAGGGGTGCAGGACCATAAAAGCAAAAAAAAAACAATCCCCCATGTAAATGATGGAATATGCACAGCACACTTGAGGCCTAGCTTCTGGGAAAACGACTGGGCCAGTAATGTGGCTGGGGTGGAATCTTGACCTCTGAAGGAGACCACATCCAAAATAGAAGTAATGACTACATAGTGGATTATTAACTACAAGGAACTGATAGCAGACAATATTGTACACACTGTGGACTTCCAATATGGCTACACACTGAATGACAGCTTAATTTCTGCTCTCACAGTATAAAATAGAAACTTAGAAAAGAGAGACAGTGAATTTGTATTTTTGGATAAACATACATTTACTGTCTAGTAAGTGCACTGCCTGGATTCTGGCAAAGAAGAACTTTACAGAAATTTTCCTCAGGTAGATTGCAAACGTTGGGGTGTGATGGGGAAGAAAGAAAATTTGAAATATATTTTGGGAGTTTAATCAATTTGTAATGTACTCTGTCAGAAACACTGGGTGAGCAAATTGGTGTAACTAAGGAAATGATTTTTTGAGCTGTGATACAACTGAAATTGCTTAGACATAGTAAGGCCTTGATGTGTTTAATTCTGGTGGCTGAAAAAAGCAATTACTACAAATGGAAATCAAATTATATTATATTGCTGTAGTACAAGTAGTGAATAAAGTAACAGAAATAAAAGACCTGGTAGTGGGAGGACAAATTACATAGAAAAAAATGGGAATTGTGGGAACAGTACATGCAGAATAATGTTTTGGAGGTGGAATGATGTTTTGGAGGTGGAATGAGGTTTAAGGGAAGGTGGGAATTGAATGAGCTATGTAATGTTTGATGGACAATGACTGTATAGAAGATTATATATTGTATATAATGTATGCAACTGAAAATGTCAATATGGTTTGTTTTATTTATATAAATGTATGATTGCCAATGTCATAAGTGATAATTGATGTTTCTTGTTTAAGAAAAAAGTAGAAGAAATGTGGAGATCCTGAAATAGAAAAATCAAACACAAAAGGTGAGGAGAAAAGACTGGCTAGAAAGACTTGTATAGCTGTTCAGCAAAAAGAAGTTCAAGCTCCAGCTTTGGTGCAAGACATGGCTTTCAGTAATCTAGAGGAAAAATAAGTCAAATGTGCTTACAACTGATTAAAATAAGCAAATCAATGAAGAAGTATACCAACTCAAATAACAAAAAGCTGAATAAAATGGAAGATGCTTTAAACAGATATTCAGATGAGCTGATAAAACTATAAAAATGAGAGGTTGAAATGAAGAAAAGGTTGGCTAAGTATGAGACTGCTCAAAAAGAGATATTTCAAAAAATGGTAAAATTGGAGGACAGAGCATATCGGGCAAACCTGAGATTTTCTGCTGTACCAGAGAAATTTGAAGGAACACACTGTAATTTTATGAAAGCACAGATAAGCAACTAGGTTGGTATTTCATAGCAAAAGTTGTTGATTAAAATGACACATCGTGTGTATGCTCCAAACCTATTCATGAGAAAACAGCCAAGACTTCCAATAGTAAATATGCAATATTACCAGCAGAATGAGCTGATTCTGACAAAGCTTGTCAGTAGGACAGAGTACTAAAAGTTGGAGACAGTAGAGTGTGGGTGGAGAATGATTACTCACTGGACACCAGGCAGAAGAGGAGTAAATTTATTCTAGCAATCATGAGATGTCAAGAAGCAGGTGTGAGAATTAAGCTGCTGTAGTTAGCTGTCTTCAGAGTACTTTTTTTCCTAGAGAGTTATAGTCATTTTTTGATGCAGAACAATCTAAGGAGAAAATACAAAAGTTTGTCTAACAAAAACTAAGCAATCAGACAGAAAGGGATTCTGCTTCTTAATTCTTTTTATAATAAATCTCACAGAGAGTCTGCACCAGTGAAGCATTCTCCAGTGTTCCAAAGGAAATGCTTGATTGAGAGAAAAAAAGCACAGGAGTTGACTAGAAGAACATGGAGTGCATTGGAAATGAACCAGAGACTGAAGCTGAGAGATGGAGATCAAGAGGAGGAAAACCACCAACTCGAAAAATAATGAATAAATGTGAGATTACAGAGCATCAGTCAAATTTGTGATATATGGTGGAACAAGAAAACCTGGAAATATTGCACTTTATTTTCCTTTTTAAACTTGAAGGAGACTTCAAAGCATATGCCCTACTTTATGTTATTAATGTTTGGTAGAACATTAAGGAGACGGGAAGAGGAAAGAAGGAGGTAACTGTAGGTAAAGCTTTTGCCCTTATTCTTAGAAAACATGACATATACTGTATGTTATAAAGTAAAGCTTTTCAGTTATTGTTGTGTTTAATAGGGATATTGAAGTAAACAGTTGTCCTTGTTCCCTCTTCTTGTTCGGTTTTAAGAAATGTAGGCTAGGCACTGCAATTTGAAAAAGAAAGCCTGAACAAAAGAGTATAAGTAAAATTAATATGCTTTTTCTTACTTTTGCATAGGGGAGTGACTAGATTGAGGACAGTAGCTTGATATAACAGCAGGTTTTAAGGGGGAGCAAGTAAATAAATGAAAATTGAATGTAATGGAAAGTTTTCCTTTAGCAAATAAATATTTGCAGTGCAACATGAGAAGCTTGTAGCTGAAGACAACTGTGTATCTAGTTCACATGTTTTTACAGAGCCCAGTTGATAAGGGGAATAAAAACTTAATATCCTTTTCTTTCAGTGGCTAGAAGATAATGTTTTCTGAAAGCAATGAAGTTGTTTTCTACATCTGGGAGAGGAGTAAAGATAAGAGAAAAACAGACAACATTTATTTTAAGTAGAAGCACAGACTACACCGTGCATTCTAGCATGGATAAACCTTCATTATAGGTCAATTCAAGACTTTGAGTATAGCTGTCAGTATGGGACAGTTGCTCCTACTAGGAGGGTTAAACTTCATTATTTGAAATGTACATAGTTTTGTGTGTTTGCACTAAATCAATAGGTTCTTGGGTGTTCTGGAGTGTGTTTTTGTTTGAGGGTTTTCATTAAAACAAAAAGTCTTGCATGATGTGACATAAGTTCAATTGATGTGACAAGAAACAACTGTATAAAAGATCAACCTGCCAAACATTAATATATGCATGTAACACAAAAAGCTGAAACTTGACATTAAAAAAAGTTGTTATACATAACAGGTGGGAATAATAACAGCTTCTTGTCATAATGGCAATACTTTTCATATTATCTTTGAATGTGAATGGCCTCACAGGTATATACGAAAATGAAAGAGTAATGAACTGTATTAAAAAATGCAGAGTGCAAATAGCTATGCTACACAAGACACACTTGGAAAGAACTGAGCATGTGAATTTGATAAAGGATATCAAGATGGTTGTTTGACAGAATATCTGGGACAAAGGAAAAGGGAAGCACTTATATTAATTGTTAGATGAGCTCCGGTAGTATTTATTTATTTATTTGTCTTTTGTTAACCGGGTTAGTCCATCTGGGGCAAAGGCCCATTTTCAGGGGAGACCCAAGGAGAAAAGCTCCAAAAATACAGAGTATAAAGTACAAGATAAACATAGATGATAAAAGTACAATATAAAAAATACATGAATAAAAAAGTACATAGTACACGACAAAAGTGAAACATGAATAAAAAATACACGATAATAAAAAACATAAATGATGAATACAATGAAGGAGAAAAGCTCCTGAAACACGATATAAAAATGTATAATGGCAAAGGAAGTGAATTAAATACAACTGTTAAAACCATGACAGTTTCATAGCAAGTTAAAAACAAACAACTATATGAAATAAAAAATTTGAGTACTAAAAATCAATAATAAGGGGAAGTTACTAGAGAGATACATTTGAGGAAATAATTCTATGAGATAGAGGCCTTACAAGTGGTGAGTAGAGAAGAGGGAAGAGAAAAATAGGAAAGGGCGTACCAAAGAATAGAAAAGTGATTAGTAGGAGTATATGAAGTGGAAGGGGGGGGTGGCAAAGTTAAATAAGAGTAGGAAGAAGTTAATGAGGAGGAGAAGGGCAGTGATGGCCAGAGAAGGGGAAGGAGAAAGGGGGTAAAGGTGGAAGAAAGTTGAGTTACAAGATTGCAAAAAGAGGTTGCTGAGGCTTCACAGGATTATAAGTATGTAGAAAGTAAGGAGGGAAAACACTTTTGAAAATAGGTAGCTGGAGTTTAGGTGGAGTGGTGGCAGATGCATGGAGGAGAGCTGGCCAGTTAGTTTTTAAATTCTTATTTGAAGAGGAGAGAAGATTGGATAAGTCATATGTTAGTTGGGAGTTTGTTTCAGGTTTGCGATATGGAGCATTTGTAAAGTAATCTGCCTATGGTTTTGTTAGGTTTACAGGTGTTAGGTAGTGCTTGATCAGTGCTACGGAGGGATCTTGCAGGGTGTAAAGAGATAGGAGGTGGACAGGGAGGGACAGTTTGTAGGTTTATAGAGGAGAGAATATACTATTTATAGTTGTGAAAATTGGAGTAGTTGTGGGAACTCAAGCCACTGTAGTTTTTTTAAGGCAAGGCAGTGATGGGACTTGTACGGGAGATTGCAGGCAAATCTAGCTATCTGGTGGTAGATTTGAAAAAGTGTGGTTAAAATATTTATTTGGACGTGTGTGTGAATATAGGGGAAGCATAAGGTAGGCAGGGGAGGAGATAGGTTTGTGCAAGCAAGTGTGATTTTAGTGGTGTTGGATAATAATTTTTTGTCTGTAAAGTAACCCTAGTTTTTGCTTGGTCTTTTTGATGGATTGCAAGATGTGATGGTCAAATTTTAGTTGGTCATCAATTGTAATTCCAAGACGTTTAGTAGATGTGTCTACATGTGTAATGGTGTTGTCAAGAAAATAGATATGGAAATAGGTTTTGAGATGGGATGCAAATTTTGGAAGAAAAAGAAGGAATTTGGTTTTCTTAGGGATCAGGATAAGTTGGTTGTCCGTTAGACAGTGTTTTGCAATGTTAAAGGAACTCTGAGTGAGAGAGTGGAAGTCAGTGGGGTTTTCAAAGAGGGTGATAAGGGTAAAGTTACCAGCATATTGAATTAGTGATGAAGAGGTGCAGGCAGAGCGAAGATTGTTAGAGAAAATATTAAAGAGAATTGGGCCAAGAATGGATCCTTGGGGACACCAGTTTGTATAGGTAAGAAGGGTATGTAGGAGGTCTGCCATCTAACAGATTGTTGACAGTTGTTGAGATAGCCGGAGAACCAGAAGATAGTGGAAGTTGCGAGGTTTAGTTCAGATAGTTTGGAGAGGAATTTAGGGTGGAATACAGTGTCAAAGGCTTTTGAGAGGTTGAGGAAGTCAAGTTTATTATTGTCACTTGCTTCTGCCACAGTCTGGGTAAATGATAAGAGGGCAGTGGATGTGCTGTGGTGAGGTCTAAAACCATGCTGAGAGGGGGTAAAGAACTTTTCATGAAGTAGGCAGTTTAAAAGTTGTCTATGAATACATTTCTCAAGAATTTAGGGGAGAGGATGGCCATTGGTTGGTAATTGGTGGTTTCGGTGGAATTACCTCCCTTGTGAAATGTAATAGTATAGAAGGATTTCCAGATTTCAGGGACTGTGGATTCTTTAATGGAGTGGTTAATAAGAATTGGAATGGGATAGCCAATATAGTTGGCAGCAAGTTTAAGAAATTGTGGTGGTAGGTTGTTGAATGAGGGTGAGCATGGTTTGAGTTTTGGCAGAAGGAATTTAATATAGTCAGTCGAAACAAGTTTCAGGGAGAAGGCTGATTGGGAATGGGAGTTTGAGGAGGTCAGGGGTTGGTTTTGGTTGTTGTAAGCTTCCTTATGGAGCCTGTAAAGTAGTTGTTTAGAAGAGTGGCAGTTTCAAGATGTGTATTGGTGGGGAAGGTGTTAAGGGTACTGGGACTTCCAGGATGGAGTATTCTATTCATGGTGTACCAGAATTTTTTTGGATTGGAGAACTGGGTGGATTGGGCTTTCTTATAGAATTTTTTCTTCTCTTGTGAGATGTTTTTTGTGAGGTTTCTGAGTTCTTTATATTTAAGAAGGAAATAAGGAGATTTAGACTTAGACCATAGTTTCCGGGTGATGTCTCTAAGTTTCATGGTGGAAAGAGTATCTTCAGAGAGCCAGAGGCAGGATTCATTTTTATTCTAATTTTCCTTGTGGGAGCTGAGGCATCTTTCACCCAACTAATAAACCTCCCAACCAGGCCAAACAAAGATGGTACCTCTGGTACCATCTTAGATTGGATATTAACAACCCACCCCTACTATATCTCCAAAGCCGGTATAATACCAGACCCCCTAAGCGACCACTTACCAGCCTTCATAGACCGCCTGCCCTCTCACATAGAAAAACAACACCTCTTCAAGCAATCCCATAACCTAGCTTCCTTCAACCCCAAAATCTTCTCTGAATGTCTTAATATTACTGACTGGTCTCCACTAAAAAGCCTCCCACTAGATAACGCTGTCTCATATTTTAACCATACATTCCTTACCTTACTTGATAAACTAGCCCCTCTCCAAACCAAATGCATTTGAACTAATCCCTGCCCCTGGCTATCCCAAGAAACTAAACTGATAATGAATCAATGAAACAAAAAGTGGAAACTGTAGCAAAAACAAAAAAAAAAAAAAACCCCAGCACCCTCCAAGAATATAAACATCTACATAACCTAACCAAAAAAATCAATAACAAAAGATCGCAAAAACTGCTACTGCAATCTGCATTCCAAGCACTCAAACAACCCAAAGAAATTCTGGACATCCATCTTCTCAATACTCAACCCCAGTAATAATACCAACCCATGCCCCAATCCTAACCTCTCAAGCCTTGAAACAGCCATTAAATTCAATACATTTTTCATTGATTGCATAGCTAAATTTTCCTCCACTTTCCCCAACCCACCAATGCTACCCCCTCACCCTGCCCCCCTCACCCCCCCTCACCCTCCTCCCTCCCTGTTCTCCCTTAAACCTATCTCCACCAACACTATAAAAAGACTACTCCAAAAGCTAAAACCATGCCGCAATGCCCCTGACAACCTTCCAGCTAATTTTCTTCAAATATCAGCTGAATCAATAGCCTATCCCATATCCATTCTCATAAATAGATCCATTCAGGAATCCTATGTACCAACCATCTGGCATCATGCATACATAATCCCGTTCCACAAAGGTGGTAAAAACACAGACACTACCAACTTCAGACCCATAGCTATACTCTCGCCTCTCTCTAAAATTCTGGAGAATACCATCCACTCTCAGCTAATGCCCTACCTAATCCAGCACAAACTCCTCTGTCCCACCTAGCACGGCTTCCGCCCCTGCCCACAGCACCATGATAGCCCTCCTTTCCTTCCTTGAAACAGTCAATCTAGCAGGTGATAGCGGCAAATACGTATCTTTTCTATTTCTTGACCTCTCAAATGCATTCGACACAATCTCCCATTCCCTACTCATCTCCCAGCTCTCACACATGCACCTATCGCCCTCAGCCTTAGCCTGGTTCTCCAGCTACCTTTCCATGCACCAACAGGCTGTACAGTGGAAAGAATCAACCACCCCTTTCCTACCTACACCCACAGGAGTTCCTCAAGGATCAGTACTGGGCCCACTACTCTTTAACTTATTCATCAACAACTTCCACCACTCCATCCCGGACGCCTCAGTCATCCCAATATGCTGATGATTCCAGAATCATCTGCTCAATCTCCTGTCCCTCCAGACTTCTACTTAATACCCAAATAGCCTTCTCCAAAACAGAATCATGGATGCAATCCCATCACCTAGCCCTTTCACTCCCACCAAAACCTCCCAATTCAACAAGGACCAATTTTCCATCAAAAGCCACAATAACTCCCCTCTAGAAATTGCATTACCGTTGATGAAAACCTAAAACTCGATTCCCACATCCTCTCTGCAATCAAAAAACCCACCAGAAAATCGGTCTCCTCTACAGGCATAACTGCTACCTTTACTCCCTCCTCCCGTCAAACCCTCGCATCTACCTTCCTTCTCCCCTCTCTCTTGTATGGTGCTCCCCTATTCTCCAACTTACTACTTGGCCTCTGTTCCAAACTCGAAGCTTGTTACAACAAAATCTGCAAATTTGCAACCAATTCTATGAACTCCTCCCATCACTACCACTCCCTTCACACCCTAAACTGGCTAGAACTCCACAGCCACCTAAAATACCTACAACTTACAACAGCCCACAAACTCATCTTTAAATCAACAGAATGCCCCTCTCTTGCCAAATCTCTAACACCTTACACACCTAGCCGCACCCTGAGATCCAAACGCCAAAACCCTACACCCACCTGGCCAACTATTACTATCCCACACCATAATCAAACTGTGGAATGCTCTCCCCACACTACTACATAACATACCAAACCATTACAACTTCAAATCCATGCTTCTCTCCCATCTGGCCTCCAAATGGGAACGTCCTTCACATGCTCCCACCTAAAACACCCACACCTAAATCATTTTTTCTTTGCCAAATTTAACAAAATGTCATAGGTCTTTCTCTGTACATATTTCCAAAAATTATTTCTTTTGCATGCCAGCCTCTGGCCTATCTTACACATATTCTCAAACTGACACCATCTTAATTGCAAAGCAGTGTATATATTATTGTAAAGCTTATTCCTGTATATACTAATATTGACATATGATACATTATCTATTACTAATGTGGCAACTTTCTGTCATTCTTCCTTTTCCAAGTTTGACAAAACTCTGTACTTTATATTTTGTAATTTTGCAAATTTCTGTATTTTATATTTTGTAATGTTCCAAATCTCTGATTTTATACTATGTAACTGAGCTTTTCTCCTTGGGTCTCCACTGAAAATGGGCCACAAGCCCAGCTGGACTAACTCGGTTAACAAACAATAATAAATAAATAAAGTAAATAAATAAATAGTATGAACAGTAAAAAACAAAGCAGGCGGTAGCAGCCACAGCTATGTAGAATAACAGCTTTATTAGTAAAAGAGGTGAGAGCTTTCGTGGCACCAGCCACTTCATCATCATCATCATCATCATCATGTGATGAAGTGGTTGGTGCCATGAAAGCGCTCACCTCTTTTACTAATAAAGCTGTTATTCTACATAGCTGTGGCTGCTACCTCCTGCTTTGTTTTTTACTGTTCATTTCATTGTTGTTGGAGGTAACTCTTGCCAGCACCATTTGGTTTTTACCGCAAATAAATAGTATGTTTAGGAAAATTCTATTAAATTCTAAAACAGCATCATTTAGAGGGTGGTTATACAATTGTGACCAGTTAATCAGGGTGAGTTGGTTATTGAAGGTTTCCACATTGAAATTTGTCAGGTTATGGCAGTGTCTATATTGGTGGGGTTTTGGAGTTTGAGGAGGTAGTCTTACTATTGAGATATGGAGGTGATCACTTAGAGAGTCTGGTAATGTGGTGCGATAGTGATACTGATTGGGGTTGGAGGTTAAGATCCAGTGGAGTACAGAGCTTGAGTTATTGTATATATGAGTGGGAGAGGTAATAAGCTGACTGAAACCGTATAGATTAATAGTAGAGCTAGGGGAATTGTGAGATAGCTTATTCCATTTGATATTAACATCGGCAAGTATGATTTTTCATATGGTATATGTTGGGAGATCCAAGATAAGATATGTTCTAGAATTTAAATGTTATTGCCAGGCGGTATGTAGATGGACACTATGGCAAATTTTTTATGTGGATTAAAGTGGCCGTTAAGGAGGATAAGTTGTTCTGGGGGAGAGGTCTGGGATTGTTAAGGACAGGGGGTGAGGTTGAGGTGCTTTGGGTATTGTATGGCAACATCTCCCCCTTTTTTAGAGAGTCTATCTTGTCAGAATATGTTGTATTTGGGAGGTTGAATTTCTGAGTTTGTAATGTGAGATTTTAGCCACATTTCTGAGAGAGTTACGATGTGGGGGAGTGGTGGGCAGTCCATGCATGAAATTCTGTAATTTTGTTAAGAAGACTTTGTAGATTTATATTATAGAGTGGTAGGTATTTCAATGAGGAAGTGAGAGATTGATGCCTTTTTGGTGTGTCTGAGATTTTTGTGTCTGTGGGTGGGGATGGTTCGGGATTGGGGTGGATATCCCCATCTTGTAAGAATGTAGTTGGATGTAGTATACATTTGGCTAAAAAAGAAAGATAGTGAAAGAAAGGTAGGTAGTAGACATGAGCTTGTGTTTGGGAAAGGAGAGTGGAAGGTTAACATGTTTTAATTTATGAAACAGAATAAAGGAGATATTAAAAAGGGGGGGGACACTGGGAAGTACAGGGATGAGAAGCAGGCTGATGCTGTGTGGGTAGCAGTGGGCAATGTAGAAGGGTAATGTAAGGTAGTGTGGTAAGTGGTAAGATGATAATTTGGAGATGAGTGAGTAGGGTAGTAAGAGGAGGTAAAGTAGCACCCTGTTTTCTTGTAGGTTTGTTTTGTGAGTGATGAGGGGAGTGAGACAGGTTTTATGGGGTAGACTTTAAGAGATAAGTGAGGGGTGCAGTAGATAGAGTAGAGGGAGGAGGAAAATTAGAGAGTGGTAAGGAGAGTAGTTGGTATGGGGGTACATAATGAAGTTAGGTGAGAAGATAGTGTAGAGAAAGTGAGTGTGTATTAATCAGTGTAGGTGGAGGGGTATGTAGAGTTGTTCTATTGTGCTGGAAATGGAAAAGTAAGGTTGTGGTTAGGTAAAAGGATATGACTGAGAATGGGGAGTGGTGAGAAAATAATTACTGGCTTTTGGGAGAATGATGGGTGAGCTTTGTAATTAAGGATGAAGTATTAATGTAGAGTAATCAAGGGTGGGTGGGAATGGGGTAGGGTATAGAAATGGCGTGAACCCAAGCATAGCAAGGACGAATGGAGCGGGTTTGCATGAGTCTCAGAGAGCTATCTCTCATTCCAGAAAAAATGACTGCAGAGGTGCCAGTAAGCAGGTAATGTTGTAGAGCAACTATCTAGCTGACAAGAAAGGCAAATGTACTGGAAAAAAGAAGACTATTGATGGGGGCTAGAAAGTGAGGTTATAACACTTGGGGTGAAGTTAGAAGTTCAGACAATGGTGAAGAGTATAGGTCCAAATGAGAAAGAATGGCTATACCTGAACGTATGCATTGGGAAAAGCCAGGCTAAAGTAAGAAAGAACAAACAACAAAGGACCCAAGAGTGGGAGAACTAAGACGTTGGTAGTATCTCAGGATGTAGTTGCAGGGGAATATAGGGGTTTACTAGGTATGAGGTGTGGGCTACTGCTATTGCTGGTAGCATGCTCCCTCGAATTGTGACAAAAGAAACAAGTAGCTGCAATTCTTGATAGACCTAGGAAAACTAAGGTTATAACATACTTTGTTGCAAAACAAGTGGATAGATTTCTTATTTTAAAAGTAGTTGTGACTCCAGTCCTGCAAGGGACACAGGTTCAATGTAGACAACTGTGTACCAGCAAGATTAAATTGGACAACTAGGGGGGGAAAAGAAAAAAGTGTTAAATGTTATGTCACTGAGTGTGAATTGTTTAAAGGTAATTCCACAGTAACATACTAGTTTTTTGCCTGAACAGTGTGATAAACTATGGCAGCAGAAACATAACGTACACTAGCAGCAGTTCTACCGGGACACTATGTTCTATAGTATGGATTCTGGAAACAAGGTATAATGTTAAATTGAAGGGAAAAAAAGATTAGAGGAAACATAAAGGACAAAATGTTTATAATACCATAAATGGAGCAGAAATGCATACAAAAATGTAACTCTATAATAACAAAGCAGCGGTCATTCCCCAAATGTAGCTCTTTTCAACTAACAGCAGAAACATGTGCAACACAGTTAGAGATACCTATTCTTAAGTGTTTAGCTTTTATCCCTGATAGCAGATCATTCACAAACTAAAGTTTGAACCTTCTAATTAGAGAGTATTTTGTTGGTGGTGGGAACGCTGTTATAAAAGTATACGCCTTCAGTGAAACATGTTGATTCCACAGGTATTTGGACCAGCAAAACATATAAAATAAACCTTAAAATACTTTTGAAACTAGCATACAAATGATCTCAGTTAAACTAGTAAACTATATTTTTGCTATTTTACCAATAGTGATAGAAGAGAAAAAAAAGATAATAATGGCAAATTTGTAGAAGTAGGGGGGAGGAGGATTACGTTGACATGTATTTATATTCCACATAAAGCTGGTACAATGGACCTTAGGAAAATTCTGGGAGACATAATTGGCTTTGAGCAGGGAATATTACTTATAGCTGGGGACTAGAATTTGATTTTTAACAGTGAGGATCAATACGGGTGGCCTATAAGGGAAAATATAAACAAAGAGGGTAGATTTTTGAAGAAATTTATGAAAAGTTCCATTAAAATTTATGAAGAAATCCGTTAAACACAAAAAATGCATTATCATAATATTCGGCAAAAACATGGCCCCTACTGATTACCACATCAATGGCAGTGCCCTAAGCACACAACCTGTGATGAGACACCTGAATGCACAGGTTGACACTTACATTCAACCATCATGTAGTGGAAGTGGTCAGAAAAAAGTAAAGGGATGGCAATCAGAAAAAAGGATGTTGTTACCTCTCTGTACTCCTCCCTCATTAGGCCAATAATTGAGTACAATGCCCCATTTGGTATGTACCTCTCCAAACACCTAGACCAACTGGAAAGGCCACAGAAATACCTCACAAAGAGAACCCATGGCCTCCAACACCTGTCCTATGTGGACAGGTACAAATCACTATCACTCTTCTCGGTATTGTACAGCTCACTCAGAGGTGGTCTGTGTCTCGCCTACAAGGCAATCTCAGACCCTGCTCTACTAGAGATGCTCCATATCAGTAAGTCTAACTCCTACCTGATCAAAAGGCCTAAATCTAATATGGAACATTAACAAAACCTGCTGGAGGGACAGGTATGTCTCCCAGAGGCTGCCCTGTCTCTGCAATAGACTCCCCATACACATCAAACAAAGTACGCTGCTGACCGTCTTCAAGCGCAACCTTAATGAATGGATGGGAAACCACAAATTGGTCCCAGGGTTCCACCTGAGTCCCTCACTAACAGGGGTAATAGGTGCTGATTGAGGTTTCTTTTTTTGGGATAAACTCTTCTTTAGGCTTCTAAGGGCCCCAGGGCCATTAGCCTAGTAATCTCCTATGATCCTATAAAATATTTGGTGTGAAAGATGTGAATTTAGTAGTAGGAGCTCAGAGAGAATTTATACATTATTCCCCAAGGCACAGAAACTGGGTTAGGCTAGATATAAATTATATTTCACAGAAACATGCTTTTAATTGAAAGTTTTGATAAGCATCCAATAACTATTTCAGATCACATGCCAATAGTAAGAAAAAAATGCAAGGTAATGAAACAAGAATGAGACAGTGGTGCTTCTCCACCTATCTGTTGAACAGAGAGCAATTTAAGGACTGCATATTGGAATTTATTTGGGAGTTATTAGGGATGATATAAATTTCTTCAGAAAAAATATAGCTAGGGAATGGGATAAAATAAACGTGGAGTTTAAAAATAGGGTAGAAATAAAAGAAAAAGAAATTTTTAAGAAGTAACAATAATTATTTAGTGACTGACAAAGTTTGGGTTGTTGGCTTTGCTTCCTTATTATGAAATATAAACAATACCAACTCACACACACCCATATTTATGCACACACACACACACACATATATATATATATATATATATATATATATATGTATATATAAGTATAGGGGACTGGATCAAACAGACAGTGCCCTAACACCCAGTAGATCGATGTCAGGACATCCAGTTGTGAGGGTGGGAGGTTGGCATAGTTTTTTAGGTGTTTACATTACCAACAGAAGGTGCGGGGTTTGATTCTCACATGAGGTAATTGGCTAGACTTAAAATGGCCCTAAAGAGCAGTTAGCCTAGTACTAGTTTATAAACCTAAGTCAAGAATATCTGCACATGCTCCAGGAGTTACCCTGACATGGACCAAAGCAACAGCAAGTGTTTGTTTTTGCATGAGAACGTCCCCCCCAATGGTGGTGGGGGGTACTACAAGGATTGACTACAGTAACAGAGATAAAATAATTGGAAGTGAGATCTTTAGAAACGGGTAGTAGCAAATTACATAGAAAAAAATGGGAACTGTGGGAACAATGCATGCAGAAAAATGTTTTGGAAAAGGGATGAGATTTAAGAGATTGCAGAAATTGAATAACCCCGTAATGTCATTTAAAAGTGAGACTGTTCTGGGGAAACAAGACAGATGGTAGCTTTAACTGGAATATTTATGAAGGGGTTGCTTCATTTCAGGCCATTAGAAATTTGATTAATTGATCCAATTTCATTTCATTTAAGGGGGAGGTAGGCATAATGGTTAAGGTGTTTACCTTACAGACAAAAGGTACAGGGTTTGATTCTCACAGGGAGTAATTAAGTAGGTTTAAAGTGGTTCACAAGGACAGTTAGCCTAATACTAATCTATAAACCAAGAGGGGACTTGGCTACTGCTTTTGCTCAGTATATGTTTTCAGCTGCATCTCCCTACATTACTAGTACACAGCTTGGTTTTCTACCCATTTCTTAAAATAAAAACGACAGTAGAAAAAAGAAATGAAACACAATACATTTATGTGAAGAAAATGTAACACTATATATTTGATTCCCACTTCCTGGCCTTAATACTTACACCCATCCCCAGTCACATTCTTTGCTTATATCAGTCTAATGTTTACAGCCATATAGAAATGTTCTATGAAGGGTGGAAGGTTTGTGAGGTTAGTCACAGCCTGGTGTCTCCCTATGATAAAGGAAGACCTGGTGTGTATTTGCTTCGTTATGCAAATGTTTTGCAGGACCTTGATCATTACAGCACATTTTAACAGAGCTAGTTTACCTCTGATGTTGTGTAGTGAATTCATTGTCTTTGCTTGGAAGCATATCCATATTCCTTTAAGTTATATTTAACTCTCTAGTGTTAACAAAACCTCACTAATAAAATCACCCCAAAACTTCTGGAAAAACGTCAACCTTCTTACAGGTTGAAACAACCTTGACTCCACTAATTCCATATCCTGTCAACTTTCTGCCTCTGATTTCCTTTTTCATTTCAAAAACTTTCCCAGCCCTTTCTCTAGCCATTCCCAAACTGTATCTGACACACTCCCTCTCCTCAATGCATCCCTACATTCTACTTCAGAAAGGTCACATCCAAGAACATCTATCCTCTGCTTGAAAAGATTAAACCCGATAGTCCCCTAGTGCTGACAACCTTCACCCATTGTTTATTTATTAGTCAGAGACAACATCATAACCCCATTGAAACACATCTACAACCAGTGTATTACACTTAATATTATGCCTAATTTCTGGAAAAATACCATTGTAAAACCTCTCCCTAAAAAAACAAGTCCCTCCAATCCATCAGACTTTTGGCAATTTCTGTTCTCTCTATCTTATGAGAGATTCTAGAAAAAATAGTTTATTTGCTACTTATTCAATACATCAGGCAGTACCACCTTCTATTTCAAAAGCAGAATAGCTTTCTGTCAGGTCACAGTACATCCACAGCTGTCTGGACACTCAGCAACAAAATTTTTCTAGGAATGGACAAAGGCCTAATTACTGGAGCAATCTTTATTGACCTCACCACAGCCTCTGATCTTGTTGATCACTCAATTATCCTAGACTATCTCACTGAAATAAGTATTAATGATGAAAGACTGCCCTGGTTCAAAAACCTTTTAACTGCCACTTCTCAGTTTACTTCAATTCATCAACCACAACATCAGTCACTCTGCAGAAACGTGTCCCTCAATGATCTATTCTGGCAAATCTCTTTTCAATCTACATTAACAAACTTTTTTTTTGCTTACTTCATCTTCCTCTCCTGCTTTATGCTGACAACATCGTCCTCTTCCACTTTAAAATTTATTCTCAGATACAACAGACTATAGATATATTTACAAAATCTTATGCAAAACAGTTTGGCTCCACAAAAGGGGTGGTAATAAGTCATCCTAGTGACACCCAGGTAACCTCAGATATTGGAGTCAAATTAGATAATATTGAAAAAGAACTGCACAAACTGGATCCAAACAAAGCACAGGGAGGAGATGGAACTAGTAATAATGACCTGAGAACACTTCAGTAGGAATTTAAAGTACTATTATATCTATTGGTTACTAGGTCATATAAATATAAGGAGATTCCTCAAATTGGAGACATGCGCTTATTAAACCTGTTTTTAAGGGAAAGGGGAGTAGGACAAACCCAGAGGCATATAGACCCTTAAGTCTACTTTCATGTTGTGGAAAAATAATGGAGAAGGTAATATCGGATGAGTTATTGTCAGAATTGGATAGGTTGGGACTTGAAACCATCTATCAGCATGTATATGTTGAAAATAAATCTATTACTACCTGTAACATGATGTTCTATTAACAGTATAGTAACAGCTATGAATGAAAAAATGTGCTGTGATGTAATTTGTATAGTTTTAACTTCAGCATTTGACAAGGTCATACATAAAATACTTATCAATACATTAGTGCAACTGGGTATCTATGTACTCCTGATAAGCAGGATAGCTGCATGGCTTACAAATAGGACATGGCAAGTGTCATACAGTAAATGGACAGTTGGAATTATTGGTTACAGTCAAGGTGTCCCACAGGGCTCTGTCCTAACTTTTTCATCTGAGGTGTTCTACAGTCTATATGCAGACGACCTGGAATTGGGTAAACTGGTTACATGTGTTGCAGATAAGGCATGTCTGCAAAAGAACTTGACTAAATTGACCATTTGGGCACAGGAGAATAATATGCTGATAAATACATCAAACATTATGTATATATGATTTAGGAAACATAAATTTAAAGGTGAATATTTAATACAGCACACAGTAATTGAAACAGTAGATTTTTTTAAGGCCCTAGGTACATAGGTAGATCCAGCTTTGAGTTTTTCTAATTATACCAACCAATTGGTTAATGATAGTTATAGAACTATAGGTTGTATAATAAGATTTATAAAGTCTAAGAAATCAGAAACAATTAAGTCATTGTTTGTTAGTTACATTAGACCCAAACTTGAGTATGGGATAACAATATGGAAACCTTATAAGAAAACAAGCATGAGTAAACTGGAAAGAGTACAGAAGAAATATACCAAGTGTATCCATGGATGTGAACATTTAAGTTATTATAAAAGAGTAAAATATCTGAACCTTAACAGTGTCTCTTACAGATATCTAAGATGAGATCCAATTCAGGTATCTAGGGCATTTAGAGACAACTACCTCTGGGAATGTTTGGGGTTTTCAAATGCACAGATTGTTTTTTGATGGATGCACTTATGGATGGTAACATCAATGAGACCCTTTATAATTTTTTGAAGGTAGAATACCCTAATCTACCTGTCATTTTTGGTATACCAAAGGTTAACAAAGACGTTAAAAATCCACCTTTTAGACAAATAGTTGCAGCTAAAGGATCGAAAACGGAACCTTTGGCTACCTATCTAGACCGTAATGTTAAAGGAGTGTTGGGGGAAGCAGAACATGTGTTACGAGATTCCTGGCACTGTTTGGAGAGAATGAGAAATATAGGGGAATGTGAACAAAGTGTTTTTTTGACAATTGATGTTATCAATTTATTCACGGTTATTCCCCATAAAGATGGGATGAATATGTTCCATGAGAGTCTGTTGAAAAGTAAAACATTAGATAAAAGCAAAATAAGTCTGTTGTTGGATTTCATGAATTTGATACTAAAAAAATAATTTTCTCAGATTTGAAGGGGAGATTTTTCGCCAAAAATCAGGAATAGCAATGGGAGCAAGATGTGCTCCCATTTTTGCAAATTTAGTACTTCTAGAGTGGGAAAACCTTTTTGTATTTCAATCTAAATATATGAAGGATATAACGATTTATAACAGATTTTTGCATGATATCTTGGTGCTTTGGAAAGGAATGGTTGATGAGATTAGTGAATTCATTAATTACCTCGACTCAACAACATCATTCCTAAGGTTTACATATACTTATGAGACTGAAATTAATTATTTAGACATTACTTTGAGTAAGAATAACAATGTACTAAATAGTAAACTATATAGAAAAGAAAATTATTCCAGTTCTCTATTAAACTTTACTAGTTGCCATCCCCACGACCAGTTCAAGAGCATAGTAAAAGGACAGATGGCGAGGGCTTCACGACTAGTGAGTGATGATACTGAATTTGGGAGAGAATTGTTCAAACTTATAGGAATGTTTCTAGAAAGGGTATACCCATTAAACATGTTACTGAAAGTGAGGAAAGAAATTATAAATAAAAGAAACACACATCTTCTTAAGAAGAAAATTGATATAAATTAAACATTAACCAACTCGGATGAATGAAAAACAGATGTGATGGTTTTAAGTTACAATTTGGTGACACCTGGGTTGGTTAGAGTATTGACAGAAAAGTAGGTTACCTGCCTTGATGGGGAAACAAAAGCTGTAGTAGGAACTAAACTGAGGATAACATATAGAAGGGGGAAAAATATAAAAGAATGGTTGGACAGAAATGAAAATAGAACAAAAAATATTTCTAGAATGGCGAAATGTGGAACCTGCAGATATTGCAGATATATAAATGATGGGCCATATGTGGTGATACGCTCCTATGGAGCAATCATTGCATGCCCAGGGAAATGTAATTGCAACACATCAAAGTTAGTATATGTGGCAACCCATGTATCGTGCAAAGCATTTTATGTTGGCAAAACAAACCGGAAGCTAAGAGCTAGAATAGCTGAACATGAAAGAGCAATCAGAAAAGAAAATAAATTTAATGCTTTATTTATTCATAGTAAAAAATGTATCAACTTTAAAAAGTTTATTTTTTTTATAATAGATAGAGTTGTTATAGATGGAAGGGGAGAGGATATAGAAAATGAAGTAGAAGCTAAAGAAATGAGATGGCAGATGCGTTTAAATGCTCAAAGTTCACCAGGGTTGAATAACAACATTTCCCTGAAACCATTGCTAAAGCAAAGGGCAAATTTAATAAAATAGATTTATGGTGATTTTTTAAGGCATACATGCAAGGTATTCATATATATATATTTTTTAAAAATATCACATTCGTTATAATATACATGATTTTATACATAATTGGTTAAAATGTTTAAATTAATAGGAAATGATGTAATTAATTATTTGTGAGTAGTGATTGTATGCTGCTTTTTAAACAGTATGGACTTGATACCAAAATGACTATGATGATCCTATATGAATTTAATGAAAGCGCTTAGTCTTTTTTGGTGGTGTACAATAAATTCTACGTCTTATCTACCTGGCTGGATTTTATTATTTTTATTTTTCATTATACTAGTAATTTAGCCCATGAAGAAAGTTTGGTGTTAAGAGACCTAAGTAACAATAAAGTTTTGAGAGTTATGAAGCCTAATAAGTGGGGGAGGTGTAGTTATTTTGCAAAAGTGGAATTATTCAGCTAAAATGCTTGAACATCTTAACAGTGATTTGAGGTTTACCTAAGTTTCCCCTAATTACATCAATACAGCCTATAGAAAGATTGATTTGGTCCTTGAAGACAATTTTCTTACAGGGTACTATTAATAAAACACTTTCTAACTTTCTTAAGGTGACAAAGCTGGTGATTCTCAATATGTTTGATATACCCAAGATTAATAAAAATGTTGCAGACCCCCCCCCTGACCAATAGTGGCTGCAACAGGGTCAAAGACTCACCCTCTTGCGATATTTGTGGACAGAAATCTTAAACCCTTTTTAGGACTATATAATCACATTTTACTTGATTCTTGAGATTTTCGTACAAAAATGAGTAAATTAGAATATGATCTCAGATATTTATTCATTGCTATTGACATAAAGGATTTGTTTTCTGTGATTCCACATGCTGTAGTCCTCCACTGGTTTGAAGAAACCACAGTCGGCTTTGGTTTCTTGAGCAATAAGGATATTAAAAGTTGGTGACAGAGAATATTGAAATGATACCAACAATTCTATATTTTTCAAAGGCGAATATTAGAAGCAATGGATGGGATAGAAATAGCTACTTGCACCCCGATATTCACCAATATTGACATGTTATATTGGGAACAACATTTTGTTTTTCCATTTATTCTAAGAATATAGTATCTTACTTTTGTTATTTGAATGATATATTTATTATTTGGGATGGGCAGGCTAATGAAATTGAGGCTTTCATTTCTTTTATTAACACTACAATGGATTTTTTGGTTCTCAGTCATAATGTTGATGCAGAAGATGCCCATTTTTGGATCCAAGTTTGATTAAGGACAAGGAAAATAGATACTTATCAAGGTTATGCAGAAAAGACCTCATCTCTAACTCTTATTTATGTTATAGTAGTAATCACCCCTATCAACAAAAGAAAAATATTGGGAAGGGCCAAATAGTTTGTGCGGCCCACATGACCTCGCTCCTTAATGATTTGGTGGATGAACTAGACTTCATTGATGGACTTTCTTGTCAAGGGGTTACCTGAGAATGCTCACAGCCCTCCTTAAAGATGAAATACTAAAGGGTTGGGTAATTAAATTTATACATTTATTAAATATACAACAGATATGCATATTGGGAATAACTGAAAGTTGTTGATCCCGCAAGGAAGAACACAAAGGAAACAAACAAAAATGGTAATTTCCTGGTTATAAATTATAACCAAGTTACACAGGGTATACAAAAATAATATCAACATACTGGAATATATTTTCTCTGATGCAGAATACTTCTGAAGTTTTTTTATGTCCTTGGTATACAGTTTTAAGAGAGGTTCCGACCTTAAGAATATTTTAGAAGGAGAAACTGGCCTGATTTTACAATTATATCGTAAGGTGAAAAAGGGAACCTTTAAGTGTGGTATGTGTCAACAATGTTCATATATGACAGACAATGGAGAATTATTTATCCCACATATAAATGACTCTAAGAGGTATGAAAATGTATAATTGTTCTGCCAAGGGGATAGTATTCTTAGCCTACTACCTCTCCTTCTGGTCTTTTTATGTGGGGAAAATGAATGAGCATTAAAATGTAGAGTCTATGAACATTTGTATGAGATGAGAAGAAAGATGAAAACTAATGCGCTATTTAGGCATGCCACTAAATGTATTGAGGCCAGATTTAAATTGTGTGTGTTAGATCAGGTTATTCCCCATGAAAGAGTTGGTCAATGGGAGACCAAACAAGAATACCAGGAGCTGATCTGGAAAATTGTGTTTAAATGCCTATATACCTCTCGGATTAAATGATCACATATCTTTAGTATCACCTTAAATTAAGAGCGTTAAAACTTTAACAAAATTTTAATGCACTTTTAAACATTCAGTTACCATCAACTACTTACATCATGTGATGTGATTTTTTATTAATTTTCTTAAAATATTTTTATGATTTTATTTAACTCTCATTGAATGTATTATTAAAAGGTAGTAGTAAGTGTTTATGAGGTGTTAATTAGACTTTTTATTGTTCATCCAATCAGAAGTGACTACTGGTGATTTATTTTTCCTGCTTGAAATATTTTTTATTTTGATGAAGTTTCCAGAGGCGAGATGAAACTGCTAAATCAATAAGCTTGTTTGGACACTATACTAGGAGTTTGTACACTTTATATATTTTGGGTGGTGGGTTTGGGATTGCAACCAATGCCAAAGCATTCTGTTTTGATTCTGAGTTTGTTGTATGTGCCTGGGCTTCTACGGTGTTTCTAGATACATTAGACTAAATGTGAGTATGGAATAATAGTATGGAAACCCTGTAAAAAACAAGCATGAGTAAACTGGAGAGAGTACAGCGGAAATATACCAAGGGCATCCATGGATATGAAAATTTAAGTTATTATGGAAGACTAAAATATCTGAACTTGTACAGTGTCTCTCATAGATATCTAAGAGGAGATATAATTCAGGTATACAGTGCATTTAGAAACAACTACTTCTGGGAATGTTTGGGGTTATTAAAAAGTACTAGAAAATCATCAGTTAACCTATGTAGAAGATTCTATAGGAATGCGAAGTGTACTAACTGGTTCGCTGAAACAGCAGATGATGCATGGAACAGACTACCAAATTACCTTAAAGCAAGCACTAGTTTAGATATTTTTAAGAACAGCCTGGACACTTATTATGGGAGCCAGTGTTAGAAGGGCATTAATGACCATGCTTGAAATATTTGTATATTTGTATGTATTGCAGGGTCTATATTACATTCTCGAAAGCCGACAATGTCGAATCTGACATTGTCGACATGAGAATAGCAAAACTGCAGAACATAGAACAAGTAACAGAGATTTCCATTTACTTCAATGTAGTGCGGTCTCGAAGTTGGTATATTTAAGTAGCGGGGGGTATGGGGGGGTGCAGGATGGCTTGCCCCCCTGCCTACACCGTTTATTTATTTATTTATTTTTTCTTCTGAATATTCGATGTTTTAACAGTTCGATCACTAAAGGTCGACCTTTAGTGATTCGAACTGTTAAATATTCTATGTTCTAATATAGACCCTGTATTGTACCTGCAATTATCTTACTTCTTACTCTGTGGAGGGCTTAGACTAAAATTGGTAATTTGCGAATGGTATTCTATGGTGGTTAACAAATTCAAATAAATAAAAAAAAAAATAAAACAAATAAATAAACCTCTTTTAAAAACAGAAGTACGTTTTGATCTGTCTGTGTAGTTCTGGGAAAACTGCATGTGTATATATAGATAGAAAGTTTTCCCAGAACTATAGAGACAGATCAGAGTATTGTTTTGTGGAGTAAATGACACGTTACTAAATCTCAAACAGGCAAACAGGCATATCAGGAACTCAGAAATGAGCAAAAATGTCTAATCAAACAGGACAAAACAAATTATTACTTTACTATCCAAAACAAACACCATAACAACCCCCAAAAATTCTGGAGAACAGTTAATAGCATCCTTCTACCAGCCAATGCTGGCACACCCACCCCCATCTCCCACTAACAACTTAGACAGTATAGCCACTCAATTTAACAAATACTTCACTGAAAGAATTCTAACTCTCCAACAAGTATGCCTCCACTACCATTCCTATTAATTCTACTTCTGACAAAAATAGGTACACCTTCTCTTTACAACCTGTATCTACCAACACTATAAAGAAACTACTAAAAAACTTAGACCCAGTGCCCTAGTTGTGGATAAGCTACCTGCCAAATATTTTAGAATTGCATCTGATGCCATCTCTATCCCTATATATATCCTCATTTACCGTTCCATTACTGAACAACTAGTTCCATCAATTTGGAAATGTTCATATATTATCTCTCTACTCACAGGTGGCGAGTCAACAGAATTATTCAGTTATTGGCCAGTTGTTATACTGTCACTCATATTCAAGATACTGGAAAGATGCATACACATACAAATTATGGACTTCCTACTTACTCACAAATTACTATCCAGTAGCCAACAAGGGTTCCGACCTTTCCACAGCACCGTCTCTGCCCTTTTGACCTTCACTGACATAGTCAAACATCACAGAAATAATGGCAAATTTGTCTCTGATGTTTTTCTTGGGCTAAGGCTTTTGATATGGTCTCTCACAGCAAGCTCTTAAATGTACTTGCCGAACTCAACTTAAGCCATTCTACTCTGTCCTGGTTCAAAGAATATCTAGCAGGCTGTCAGCAAGCAGCTCAGTGGCAACACACCCTTTCTTCTCTACTGCCCATCACGTTAGGAGTCCCCCAAGGTTCCATCTCTGCCCCCCCTCCTATTTACTCTCTTTACTAACAATCTCCATACCTCAACCCTTCATGCATTTCTTGTACGGTACACCGATGATTCTACACCGATGTGTGCAGCTTCTTCTCTACACCATCTACAATCAATAACTCGGCAATCTTTCAGTGCAGTAGAAGCATGGTTAAATAATTCTCACCTTATCTGAGTCCCAACAGAAACAAGCTTTTGCATTTCTACCCCACTAGAAACACGACCCTTCCCCCTCCTAACATTCCATCAATAAATAAAACCATTATCTCTCTCATAAAAAACACAAAACTTTTAGGTGCGGAAGTCACTGTAGTTTGAAATTTGAGATCCATATTGCGCAAACCATTAAGAAAGTCCACAAACAACTAGGTACACTATAAAAATAAAAAAAATTTCAATAAAAGCACAAAAACACTATAGCCAGAACACATCTTTCTCAGCTCTTTTCTATGCATTGCAAATTTTCACAAACCTTAGGAAATCAGATCTAGACAAATTAGAATCCTGCTATAACAAAATAGCAAAATTTGCATCTGACACTAGCTGTAGGACACATCATTGCACTGCCCTCTAACAACTGAATTGGCTAGAACTCACTCAGCTAATAACTTAGCAACGACTGTGCTTGGCACATAAGATCCAGCACCAACCTGAAAAAACATCAGCACTTGAAAACTTATTAACTCCTTACTCTAACAAATATGTACTTCGCTCGAGTAGCAAATCCTTGTTAAATGTTACCAAAGCTAACAATAAATCAGGCAACTCCCTTTTCCCGAGCTACACAGCTAAAATCTGCAATAGCTTACCATCAGAAATAACATCTATTACCAGTTTATCTTGCTTCAAAATAACTCTTAAGTCTCACTTAACCAATACATGGCTATGCTCCTGTACCAATCCTGGATAAGAAAAGAATTCCAGTGCAGTGTCCTATTTACTCTAAATACTCTTTGTCTAGGTAATACTAGTTCCCTCATAAATCAGATCTCATCTCACCTTTCAACATACTTCTACCCATTCTTATTATAATCTAAAGCGTGTATTCAAGGACTATAGTAAAACTATTCTCCTTAAGTTGCAATTATGTTTCAATATCTGTACTCTACTGTATCTGCTCCTACTACAGGCTATCAGTCACTGTAGTATATCTATGAAAATTGCTCACCCACCGATTGTTATTAATAATACCTGGTTTGCATTCTATAAGTTACTCATTTGCCAGATATATTTCTTTACTTTAATTTTTTTTAAAGAATAATTCTCTTTTCCTGTACTAGACTGTGCAACAATGCCATTAATCAGAATATTTACATGACCGTATTTTTATCCAATGTTATATGTTTAACACAAATGTCAAGTCATGTATATATAAACCTTGTATTTGTAATTATAATCATTGTTGTATGTTAAAGGTGAAGCTTTTCTTCCTGGGCCTCCACTGAAAAAGGATTTTTGCCCAGTCGGACATTCCCAGTAATCAAATGTAAAACAAAAATATATAATAAAAAATAAAATAATAGATATTTGTTATAGGTGTATGTGTATGTATGTATGTATATATGCCTTGTTTTGTTGAATTCATGAAGAAAGTTCAAGTACCGTTTTGTATAAATAAAAATTGAAATACAAGGACTGTTATAAAAGGACTTCCCCAAACCAAACCTCTGCAAGGACGGCAGGGGCACAGGCTCAAAAACCAAAACCAAAAAAAAAACGCATTGTTCTTTTTGTAAATTAATTTGTTCAACCAAGGAATTTTCAAGTAAGAACACATCTAGGTTTTTTTCTATTAGAATGTTTGGCAGTTGTAACAGTGATTGGGCTATATATCTGTCAGTTTGCTCTTGCACAGCTTTTTATGTAGGTCAAACTTCCAGACCATGAAAATTGCGAATTTCAGAACATTTAAGTAGCATTAGAAATAATATCTAGCTAATGCCTTATATAAACATACTATCATACACAAGACAGCTATTTTTAAATTTATTATTATTGACAGCGTGTTCGAACACAGACCAATGAAAAGTGGTTGCCATAATGTTTTAAATAAAAAGGAAAAGTCCTGGACAGTGAAATTGGGGGATTGTTTCCACCTGGTCTTAATGAACATTTGTAAAAATTGTTTAATGGGATTTAATTATTCCATTATGTTTGCATATATAAGATGTGATATGTATTGATTACATTGAAAAAGGCCTGTGGGCCGAAACCATTCTGTTTTTGTACATTAAAAAGATATTTGCTCCAGTTGAGTGCTGGCTGTCAGTGTTTTTCTGTTATAAAAGGACAAATTACTGCTACATTTATTATGAAAGAAATGCTTTAGAATAGTGTCTGTTTTTACTACCATTATTCATCTCAGTTTGTTAGATACCACTGGTAAGATGCATGCTGCTTTCTAGTCCTTTCAAATACTCCACTGAATCACCAGTAAACTGGGAGAAGTAAAGTTACTGTTTATTATACAACAACCCCCCATTAATATTCCAAAACATGCACGCTGATTGGTCAGCGTGCACGTTGTAAATCAAAGACTTATACTAATGGAAAAAGGTCCGGTCGCCCGGACTTTTTCCATTAGTATAAGTCTTTTTTTTTTTTTTTTTACAGCAATGGAGAACGCAAGATCTCTGTTGCTTTTTAGAAACTGTCTCACTATGTTAAAGGAGTTTAACATAGCGACACAGCTTTAAAAAAGTAACGGAGATCTTCCTTTCTCCATTGCTTTTTTTAAAGCTGTCTCGCTATGTTAAATGGGTTTAACATAGCGAGACAGCTTTAAAGAAAGCAACAGGGATTCTCCGTTGCTTTTTTTTAAAGCTGTCTCACTATGTTAAACTCCTTTAACATAGCGAGGCACTTTGTAAAAAGCAACGGAGATCTTGCTTTCTCCGTTGCTTCCACCCACAGCTTTGATGTACTGCGTAAGCATACGCATGTGCAGTACATCAGAACTGCTGCAGAATACCAGACAGCTGCGAAAGGGCAGCACGGAGGTATTATACAATGCCATTATTTAAGAAAAGTAAGTATTTTTTTCTTAAATAATGTCATTATATAATAGCAATAACCCACTTCTGGGTGTGGGTAATGCTGGATTTACCCACGGTTGTCTTTGTTTGGCCACTCAGGCTTTGCCTTCATGACCAAACCACACCAACTGTGGGTAAATCCAGCATTACTCACACCCAGGCGTGGGTTATTGCTTAATTATACAACGACCCCCATTTAATACTCCAAAACGTGCACGCTGATTGGTCAGCATGCACTTGTAAATCAAAGACTTGTACTAATGGAAAAAGGTCCAGTCGCCCGGACTTTTTCCATTAGTATAAGTCTTTTTTACAGCAACGGAGAACGCAAGATCTCCATTGCTTTTTAGAAACTGTCTCGCTACGTTAAAGGAGTTTAACATAGCGAGATAGCTTTAAAAAAAGTAACAGAGATCTTCCTTTCTCTGTTGCTTTTTTTTTTTAAAGCTGTCTCGCTATTGTTAAATGGGTTTAACATAGCAAGACACTTTGTAAAAAGCAACGGAGATTCTCCGTTGCTTTTTTTAAAGCTGTCTCGCTATGTTAAACTTCTTTAACATAGCAAGACACTTTGTAAAAAGCAACGGAGATCTTGCTTTCTCCGTTGCTTCCACTCACAGCTCTGATGTACTGCTTAAGCATACGCATATGCAGTACATCAGAACTGCCACAGAATACCAGACAGCTGCGGAAGGGCAGCATGGACGCATTATACAATGCCATTATTTAAAAAAAGTAAGTATTTTTTTCTTAAATAATGTCATTTGTATAATAGCAATAACCCACTTCTGGGTGTGGGCAATGCTGGATTTACCCACGGATTTCTTTGTTTGGCCACTCGGGCTTCGCCCTCGTGACCAAACCACACCAACCGTGGGTAAATCCAGCATTACCCACAACCAGGTGTGGGTTATTGCTTAATTAGAACATTCTGGATGCTTTTTCTTAACATGAAAAGCTTTGGAACATTAGTGTAAGACTTAAGTACACTGTGAACGTATATGTCCTTTGTTTAAAAACTACAATGGTGAGAAATATAGACAGATATACTGAGGAGGAATCATTAATGCAAATAACCTCAGGGGAAGTTTAAAAAGAAAAGCCACACTACACATCTTAAGTGAAACTACTACTGTACATTTCTGTGTGAAGTTATTAAATTATGAAATCAGGAAGTGTGTCTGCTAGGGTTAATGCAGTAGAATTATTTAAAAATATATTTATATCTTGCACTCAAAACCTACATAAGAAATATAATTATCAATGTATTTGGTGAATTTGTTTGAACTGAAAAAAAATGTTTTTTTGATCCATAGTTGACATACTGGCTGCTTGCCCACTCAATAAGAAATAAACTATGTTGAAAGAGGGCTGGGATCAGGGTAATGTGCAGGTGTTACACATCTTTAAAAATGTGAAGGGAGGCAGGGCGGGCACATATGGACAGATCAGTTTGATGTCTTTCGTCAGCCTCAAAAAGAGAGAGAGAGAAACAGAGAGAGAGAGCATTAACTTCCTGGTTACTTTATGTGCAGTTTCAGGTTCACAGGTGGGAGTCTCTCATCCATTTACAAGTGATTAACGAGGGCACAGTGCGCGAACCAGGAAGGCTGTTTTTTTTTTTTTTAACTTTCATTTGTTTGTGCGTACAGACATGCACTGCCTTCTTTCCACACAGTTTCTGCTCAGTTTGGAAGTTACTGTGCAGGGAATAAACATGCCCTATAAGGATTTCATAAATGACTGGAATGAAGCTGTATTGGCTGTTGATCAGAAGGACTGGAAATCTGCACTGAGCATACTAAGCAGGGTGCAAGAGCCAACCTCGAAGATCTGGTTTAATATAGGCTGTGTGCAGCTGCTGCTAGGAAACCTTAATGAAGCCATTCAGGTAGGGAGAGTGGTGTTTGTGACATTTCAAATGTAAGAAGCAGGAAAACTTATCTTCCATCTTTGTTTATGTGGCAAGATGATATAGCTGTGTGATGAAACCTCAAGGCAATATAGAATTAAAGCATGTCTTAGTTGAACAGCACATAGATTGTAAAAGGATGACTTGTTCTGTAAAACAGGCTGTTATATTCAGACTATATTCATGATATTTTTCCTGTTTCTTTAAATATTTTGTTTCTCCTTCTTTAGCTGAATTGTCCATAGACTCACTAGATTCATTTGGCAATAAAGAATATGGGCAGGTAGACATTAAAAAACAAGCAGCTAGTGAAACTTTTTGTGTCTGGAATATTAGAAAATATTTGATCTTACATATTTTTATTTAGATGGCTTACTGCATGGGCATTAAGGAAAGTTAATTTTGAAGTGCAGTTTCTTATAAATGAATTAGTACTGAATTGCTTTGCTTAAATCACTGAATCTGTTTAATGTGATAAGTTGGTAAAATAATTAAAGTAGATTAATACCCCAGTTTAACCACTCCTATGACTAGAACACCAAGAACAATGGGGCTTATACCTATACTTAAACAATGCAAACTGAAAGTGATTTTTCTTGTATTTAGAATACTTTCAAAAAATGTGTGTATGTTCATCTCTCACTCTTTCTCTATGTACATAAATGGGGGAAGTGCTTTTAATCAAATCCAACTTTGGTCAACGTCTGTTTAGTTGACAAAAATTTGTCAACTACACATAGTCGACAGACATGCAAGATTGCACAATTCTCAGGGTAGGAAAATATGTCCATTCCCCAAGACTGCCCGCTTTCGGAGTTAGTATATACAATTAACAGGGGTGTGGAGGGTTCAGGGTATCTTGCCCCCCCCCTGCAAAAAGTGATTATTTCAAGCTGTTTTTGTTGTTTTGCATCCACCAAGATTTTGGCTTGGTACATGTCTTGCAGCTTGTTGGTGTTTGCAAAACTGAACTTTTGCGGTCGACCTTGTGAAGAGATGTGTGTGTGAGTGAGTGAGTGTGCAAACACATACGCATACATAAATATGAATGTCAGCATCTGTGTGGAACAGACCAAGGCACAATTCAGCCACAGTGAAACACAATTTACTCACTGTAAATATGCTGCAGATTGACAAAGGAAGATGCCAGTTTTGTTTGAAAATGCAATAATTTGTCTTGTACTTGATTTGTGTCATTCTCAGAGATGATTACAATAATTGGCAGTGCAGTCTCCCTGAGTGGGGGTTCAAGAAACTTCCACCTGGCCTGAAATAAATACTGTAGTGTTTCCATTTGGAGGAATATTGCTTAGGTTATTTCTGTTTTGGTGGAATATGAGTATCCTATGATTTTGTAAATTTTGCTGGTTAAAGGAGGAGGCTGTGAATTGTGCTTTGTTGAATTGTCTCTAGCAAATGTGCATTTGTTATGCTATTTAATATTCAGGTTCTTTTATATTACATTCTATTCTCTATTCTCATACTCCAGGATCACAATGGCACATTTGATAGAGTAACTGTTTCTTCTGTTTATTATTTCTGGGGCCTCTCCAGCAATGTTGCAAGCTATTACTTAGATTGCTGTTCACCACAACACATACAAGAGGCTCAGCGACATGCATATGTGTCCTTAATAGTAACGTCCTTCCTTCCTTCCTGCACTTTGGGAGCAGCATATACTTTCACTTAATTTACCTGGTTTATTACCACATTAAAGTACCTTTTAAAAAAAAAAAAACCTAGCTAGCAGTCTGTCGTGCACTCTGTTAATACTTCAAGCCAATGCTTATCTGCACTGCTTTTGATAGATTGCCCTTGAAATTTCCTCTTAGTAATTGTCAGCTTAAGGCAAATAAGGATGCACTGTATAGCAGAAGAAACAATGTACAATATTCTTCTTTATCTGGCATCATTTATTGTTAGCTCAGACTTATGTGAACATATTATTCTGTTGTCATTTTGTTAGTACAGTTCCTGGTCTGTAGACTATTTTAAGGGTCTGTTAGGCCAGCTGCTGTGCAGTATTTTTACTGTCAAAATCTGGATGTGTGTGAGGGCTGGTGATTTGTAGTGACGTTCAGTTAGCCATACTCATACGAGTCCAAAGTTGTGAATAAATAGGAATGATCATGTGTTTATATGGCCAGTGTCTGTGGGGCAAACTGGACAATTGCCCAGGGCCAGCACACTTTGAGGACTTCTCAGACTGACAGCCACAGCTACTGTTTTCTCCAAAGGCCACCCAATCATAATAACTTTTTTTTTTTGGGGGGGGGGGGGTATTGCTCCATATCTTTAGCAACAATGAAATATTTTCTTAGTATTCTCCCCCCTTCAGCTTCATGATGCATTGGTCCACTTCACCCAGCAACAAAAATCTTGAAACACTTACTGGAAGCACAGTTAGCTGGGAAGATAACTCCTCTGAACGGAGGGTACTGATGTGTATGTTGTACATAAGATTTCAGACATGGAGTATTTGAGAATAAGAGAAAACAGCAGCCTCTGTAATGCCAAAAAAAAGTTATGCAACAGACTTTATTAAAGAGTTGAAGAAAAAAAGGTAGATGGAAGTATGGTGCATATTTTATGCTGCAAATGTTTCAGGCGTCATGCTGATTCAGTCAAAGCATTACTACATTTACATTTTCTGCAGTAAAACACAGTGAAGTAGTAATAATAGTATTTAAATATTGCGAGGCATAGGTGTTATGTTTCCTTGCGCCATTGCATTGCTAATGTTTTCATGAAATTTAGTACACTGCATGGTGGATGTGTGCAATTTGCCAGTGATGTTTAGCTTGTATGGAAATGTTAAATGGTATAGTCATGTTCTGTAATTTGCTAATCCTTCTCAAAGATTACTAATAATATATATATATATATATATATATATATATATATATATATATATATATATATATATGTGTGTGTGTGTGTGTGTGTGTATGGAAATGTGCACACATGAATATATGCATATGTGTGCATATGTTAACTCTCATTAAGTCTCATAATGGCCATGTGTGTGTGTGTGTGTGTGTGTACATACAGGGTCTGTAGGGGAGCAGAGGGAGCAATGTCCTCAATTTGAATGTATAACATATTTATTATTACAGCACATCTAAAACTGTCATATCTGCTTGACATGCTGTCAGGCTGTAACTTTGTAGCATTATTACTACTTTTTTATCGTAGCCTCAGCATTCAGGGCCTCCCTGATATCATATTGACCCATTTGTTCCTCCTAATGTAGACAGAGTTTTCCAATTCATTTTTCAGTAAGGGCAATAGTCCTATGGACTATTTTTCCCTAACTGCAATGAGAACCAACAAACATATTTGCTCTCTAGAAAAGGTGAGTGTTGAGCACTGGCTGTCAATCATATGACTGGAGGTCCACTTCCTCCCCTCCTATCTTCATCCTGGATGTATCCAGGTGGCTTATACAATTGTCTCCACGTAGAACAGAGATATGTGGGGATTAAGTTATTTTATTTGTGTTTGTTAATTGGGTAGGTGGACTGGTCAATGACTCTCTTCAGGCATGACCTGCGTGGCAAGGCAAACACAGATATGCTTAAATTTTGCATTGTTACTAATCAGCTGTGCAGCATAGAGGGATAAAGCCCCGACTACAGCACTGGTGACCTGAGGTCAGTTAACAGCTCTGGTGCCTGTTGGTGCTGGCTAGGGAGGATGATAATGAACAGCTGGTGTTGGCTCACCCATCCTGAGGTGAGGAAGGTGACCTTGGTTTGTGACATGGGTGATACTTTACAGGAGTACTTAATTTTGTACCCATGGAATTTGAGCCTAGACAGAATGTGCTGTCAAGTTCATTTGCAGTATAAGCTGAGGTGAATTTGGGTTCTGAAGGTACATTTCCACTTGAAGGACAGCTATAGCATAGTTTGGAAGAGCTGCTGAGGGAGGTTTCTCCCCAGATGGAGATGGTAGACAGTCTTCTAGGACCAACAAGACGGCCCATTCCCTACCACCTGATTATCACTGTTGAGGAATAGAGGGTTGGTTGGGGATTCCTGGGGAGAAATGATTATGCTGTAGGGCTCATCTGGGGCTGGAATAACTGCTGCACATCCCAGTAGATCGAATGGGTCAATTTGTACAGGCAGAGGAGCCATCAGGTGTAGTCCTGGGAGGAGAATCAGGATAAAAAAATTACATAGTCATATGAACAGCACACAAACATATGTTTACATATGCAAACCTGTATTTACATAGATATAGGGAGGTAGCTTCAATAATCCCAGAATTACAAAGAATCATTTAAAAGTAAAACTACAGATCGAAATCTGTGTTATGCATTTATGATAACTACCTAGAAGCTGTATTACCCTGAATGTCTGAAACAAATGCACTTTGATTCCTTAATAAATGTAGCTTCAGTTTTTTTCTTGAATACAGAGAAGTGAATAGTTGAAGAGATACTGTTTGATTGACCATTTCAGATAACTGGGGATAATTTATTAAAGGCTATTGATTATTGTGTGCTGTGGAGCTTTAGGCTTTCATGGTTTCTTGGGGTAATATGACAGATCTCAGAGTATTGCTTTATTAGCAATTGGGGCCAATAGCTATAATTCATTAGTCTGAATGGTAGTTTGGAAATCAAGAGGGTTAAGGCTGGTATAATGGTTAAGGTGTTTACCTCACAAATGTAAGATACAGGGTTTAATTCTCATCCTTGCTCACTGTCTGGATATTGGCTAGGTATAACACTCTGTACCCTGATTGTTTAGCATTTACTTTTCAAGGGAAGGGGGTTGACGTAGTGGTTAAGGTCTTTACTTCACAGATAACAATGTACAGGATTTGATTCTGATATGTAGTTGTTGGCTAGGCTTGTAATAGTCTGCAGACTGATAGCTTAGTATTTACTTATGAGCCTATAATCCATTTTAGGGTTGTTGGTATTTATCTCTCAGACACAAGGTATAAGGTTTGATTCTTACTATTAAAAAGGGAATTGGCTAGGCTTAAAATGTCCCACAAGGGTACCTAACTTAGTACCTACCCATGAACCTATGATGTCATTTGTTAGTAGCTATATAAATAAACCCTTGCAGTTTATTTTCATCTGTTTGTAATAAGACAGTTCTGAGCTGAAAAGACAGCAACTAAAAGGGTAATGCATATTCTATTCTTGGTATTGGGACATCAGCTGCCGTTGCACGTCTTGCTATGTTTGTGAGGAGGGAGACTTCATAGGCTGCTTTGAGTTGCTATAAGTTTTTATACACGAGAAGTTCAGCATGAATTTGAAGAGAGTTTGATTCTGTGTTATTCCTAGGTAATTTTGTTTTGCAATGTAGGGTAAAGGAATTTCTGAAGGATTTATGATATAGAGTCGTTATAGATTAACAATACATTTTGTTATTCCAAAAACCATTGCTAAAGATTTTTTTGATTTCATTGTCATTTTATTTACGGTGCACCAGTCCCATGCTGAATGAAAATAATTTTATAATCAGGTATTCAATGTTGTAACCAACCTATGAGCCTTTGTTATGACCAGGTCATCTGCGCATAAGAAATGACTGATCTTAAGCAAGTTCCAGGGTAGATTACTACTGTACAGAGTGAAGAACAAAGAAGACCCTAGTACTGTACCTTGATGGACTCCCACAACTATGGTCCATGCTTAAAGACTTAATACCATTAACTATGAATATTCTTCATGTAAGATAATCGTTGAACCACGAGTAGAGAAACTAAAATCGAACAGTTTACTTAAGAATTGGTATGAATCCGGAAAGCAAATAGCTCCTACTATCAATCCTTTATCTATGTCAGCGTATATGAAATTAGTTATAACAAAGTTTTTTGCTAAGGTATTGTATTTTGGCCTGACATCATGCTAGTTGTCAGACAGGATAACATCCCTGGGAATGAGAATGGATTACTGTGTTATGGAAGCCTTAATGCTGAAGGTTTCCACATTGCCATACGCCTGAGTCATTCTTATGCTGCTTTTCCACTATGGTGGTTCTTTGGATGTGATCATAGTCCTTAGTGCAGTAGCGATGATCATAGCTGGACTTGGGCATAGGCCAATTAGGCAGCTGCCTAGGGCGCCATTCTAGCAGGGTTGCTTTTCCTGTATTTATTTGTTTATCTTTTTGTAGTAAAGAAATATTTTCTCTAAAATGTGTTCAACGGAAACAGGAAAAACTGAAGAGTAAGACAACCTGTGGGAAAAATGTAGGAAAAAAGTAATCTGGATGGTGTAGGTAGACCAGGATGGGGGCACCAGGTGGTGTAATGGGGCACTGTGGAGCCCTTTTGCTTAGGGCACCAGTTGACCAAAAGCTGGCCCTGTTGCTGATGAAGTAATGTGCAAATGTGGCAGTTTGGTGAGGTGATTCATGTAAATTATCCAATATTCCTTCTGCAGAAATGGCAGCAGCATCAACAGTATAATAAGACAGAGATCCTCTGAATCATTCTGCTGAGTTAATGTTTGTGGAGAGGAAAAAGTGAGCACTATTAAAATGATTGTTCACCTATTCAGTTATATAGGAATGGTCGCAGCTCATTCTACAACTACAGGTAGGTATTACATAGCCATTCCTCTATCTGTGTGTACCTCTGTATACATGCACGTTAGTCTGTAAGGGCATGAATGCGGATTCATGAATGAGTATGTGTTACTACTTGTGTTTGTGTATGTGTGTGTGTGTGTGTGTGTCTGTCTGAGAATGTTGGGTGCCTATGCTACCCTGATATGTGGGCTGGTAGGAAGATTAGCCAAGAAAAAACGGAAATGCTGAGCAGCAATAAAGAACCAAGAAGCACTACAAACCACTCAGTACCAGCTGCTGGGTCCAATGAAGGCTGACAGTTCCCAAAGTTCACAAAATGACACACCGAAGGTTTCTCATAAAAACGAAAGGATTTATTCCAGTACAACACACCAAATTCTCAAAGACTACAGATTAAGCGCTTTCATTCCTCACAAGGAAACTTCTTCATTGGACCCAGCAGCCGGTACTGAGTGGTTTGTAGTGGTTGCTGGTAGGAAGAATACTGTTTGGGTCTGGTCTGACAACACAGTGTTCAGTTCAGAGACAAGGTAATTAGCCGATAATGAGGTGTTCCTAGGTGCATCTTTAGTTCAATCAAAGATTCTTGCCATTGTATCAACTGACCAACCCATATTAGATAAGAATCATGTATATTTTTTTTCAGGAAAATGTGTATATATGTATGTAATATGTATATATATATATATATATATATATATATATATATATTATATATATATATATATATATATATATATATATATATATATATATATATATATATATATATACACTCTTGACTGGTTTTGTGAATGATAAATACGAACTAGGGTTAGCTAGGAGGATACAGATGCTAGTACTAAGAACATTAGGGGGTCAAATTTGTATGCAGTGCTTTTTTTAAGTAGCTTTTCAACAATGGCTTTGCTTGTGAGTTTTGCACTAGCTTGACAAATGGTAAAGGCTGTAGATAGTCTGGTGTGGTGAAATTCGTATTAGCAGAAGGGTGGGATGATACTGAGTGTTTTATGGCATTTGGCTCTTCCTTTAATAGACCATTAGCAGTGCACAGTTTTGGGAAAACTTTTGAATTGATGGATTTTATAATGTTCCAGAATTTCACTGGGTTCCCAAGTTGGGAATTTTGCAGGTTTCTGTAATAGCCAGGTTTAGAGACATTGATATTATTCTGGTGGAACATTTAAGGTTTTGATGGTCTTACAATTTAGAAATATGGTGTTTGCAAGCTTTTTCTCTTTTTCTTATGAAAGTTTGTAGTTCAGAAGTTAACTTTGGAATATGATTTCCTTTAGTTCTTGTTTTTCTTTTGAAGAAGTATTCTTTCCCAAAGACACATTTTAGACAAGAAAAGAAATTAACTTCCTTCCAAAAAGAAACTTTTAGCACTACACTAAAGCTATACAGATGTGAGTCACTCAAGACTCTGCCTTTAGATGAAACAGTCGCTTGAGTTCTATGACACTTTCCTAAATATATTCAGCCATCTAGCCCCACTCAGAACCAAAAGAGTAAAAATAAACCTGGCCCTATAGCTATCCACTGAAACTTTTAATAAATTTAGGCAAAAAGACAGAAGATGGAATACTTGCATTGAAAACAAATCAGAAACAAACTTACAGGCATATACATAGCTAACAAACAAAAACAAGTGCACAATCATCAGAGACGAGCAGCTACTATTCCTCATTGCAAAACAAATATTCTAATAACCTCAAATTTTCTTGAATGACACAAATTACTAAACCAGGCCAAGCTGTCTGACCAGCACCCAACACACAGTATTGCCAATTAATTCAATACTTATTTCAAAGAAACAGTCAAGTCCATAACCAACACCTCTCACAATCAGCCTATCATAGTTCCACCCCAAACCTCAAAAACAAGATACAGTTTTGCTTCCATCCCATCTCTACTAGAACCAACAAAAATATCTCCAAAAATTAAAAGCTACCACTGCTGCCCCTGACAATTTGCCAGATGAATACCCTAAGCTAGTAGCAGATGCCATTGCCTATGTTATTTCAAGTCCTAATAAATAGATCAATAACTAAAAGAACTATGCTATTAATTTAGAAAAAAATCCTTTATCAAGCCTCTGCATAAAAGTGGCAATTCTACAGAATAAAAAAGGCTTTTTTTGGTGATTCTGACAAAGTGGACATAGCTAACCTTTGGCTGTCAGATTCTGTGAAAACTTCACTCCCCCTGACCCCGCCACATGGGGTCTATATTATAACATCGAAATCTACAAAGATCGAATGTTATAATATCGAACCCTAAACACCGAAATCCACAAACATCGAACAGTCAGAATAGCGATTTTTTTCCCAGGGAAAAAATCACTATTCCGAGAAACATACACACAACATAAACACACACAAAAAACAGCAATCCACACACATACACTTAAAATCCTACACCTAAACCTAAACTAAACTTTACATACACTACTAGCTATCCACTTACCTTAATCCGACCCTAACCCTAAGTTCCGTCACTATCGCACACTCACCCGCGCCCTAACCCACCTAACCTACACACAACCGCACACTTACCTGACCCGCTCCCTAACCCGCCCCCTAACCTACACACAATCGCACACTTACCTGACCCGTGCCCTAACCCGCCCCCTAACCTACACACAATTGCACACTTACCTGACCCGTGCCCTAACACTAACGTCCACACAACCACACACTTACCTGACCCGCTCTCTAACCCTAACTCACCTAACCCGTCCCTAACCCTAACCTACACACAATCGCACACTTACCTGAATTCGAACCGTAACACTCCAACATATCGAACGCTGAAAACAGTGAAGCCACAGCAGCGGCCCACCAAATTATTTCCCTGGGAAAGAATTCGGTGTCCTGCACCTACGCTGTTTTCAGCATTCGACATTACGGGTTCGATATTATAACATTCGATCTTTGTAAGATTTGATGTTATAATATAGACCCGCCACATGTACCGCATGACATCCTTACCACCTGTCCCCTACCTTGTATCTCTAAACAGCAGGTCGTAAATGCCCTCTCTAAGGTCAAAAACACAGCATCTATGGGACATGATAACATCCCAGGCTGCATCCTACATGGGCTCCAACATGAATTAGCAACACCATTGGGTACTCTTTTCAGTCATAGTCTAAGCACTGGCTTTGTACCAGGTGAATGGAAAACAGCCATTATTATTCCCTTGCACAAAGATGGTTCTTCCCCTGACCTCGGGAACTATAGGGTCTATATTATATTCTCGAAAGCTGACAATGTCGAATCTGACATTGTCGACATGAGAATATCGAACGCTCAGAATTTCGAGCATGTAAACGCAAATCTCCGTAAGTGGAGATCTTTATTTACTGCAATGTAGTGCGGTCTTGGAGTTGGTATATTTAAGTAGCGTGGGGTGTGGGGGGTGCAGGAGTGCTTGCCCCCCTGCTTAAACCCAATAGGGTACTTTTTTCTTTTTATTTTTTTGTGTTTTTATAAGTTCGATGTTTGAAGACATCGACCATATGGTGTCAACCATATGTTGTTTGATGTTTTCAAACATCAATCTTATAATATAGACCCGAACTATAGACCTATTAGCCTGACTAGCCTTATCTGCAAGGATATAGGTAATCTCAAAATACTTGACCCTACTTAGTTTGGATTTGTCAAAGGGAAATCATGCCTGCTAAACCTGGTGGACTTCTTCGAGACAGTCAGCAAGGCTCTGGATGAGGGGAAATTTGTGCATACAGCCTACCTGGATTTAGCCAAGGCATCATTGACAAACTCAGCCAAGTAGGTATCAACCCTTATATCATTAGATGGGTTGCTAACTGGCTTACTTATGTAGTCAAAATAGGGATGTTCATCGTGTTACCCTGCTGCAGTCATCACACTTGGGTTATCCTGTCGTCAGGTGGTCCCGCAGTCGGCCGGAATTCCAAAGTCTTGGTCCAGCGTCAGTTGCTGTCGCTTCTTCCCTGACGTCAGTGCGCCAGGGGTATATATAATGCAACCGATGCCATTTTCTTCAGTCTTTCTTGCCGCGTGGTGCCCGAAGCAGAAGCAGTTCGCAAGTGCCGGTCGGCCGACTACTGAGATTTTCGAATTCGAATTTCAGACTGAAGTCTTCTATAAAGCTAAGTACCCCATTGTGGAAACCTCAGACCGATGTCAGAAAAAGTTAACAATTGGATTTCTTGTGGGAAGCAAATACCTCATAAGGATTTTCATTCTTTTTGCGTACCTTGCCTAGGTCCAGACCACGACGTCACTAGTTGTCGTTTTTGTGCTAGGTTTAATAAGCGTACTATTAAAAGACGCTTTGATTTCGCACGACACTACTTCGGTAGGAAATTTAACTACACCATGCTGTCGGAGCAACCGACTACCGGCGTGCACAAAAAATGCAAGGTTAAAGACAGATAGCCCAGGCCTAAGCCAGATTCCGAGGCCTCGGCTGGTCCGGTCTCCGGTTCTCAGTGAGGCTCAGACGCAGCCCCTGACTACCGCAGATCTGGAACCCGAGACCGCTTCAGAAACTTTGACAGAATGTACCAGGCCGACGCAGCCATTTAGTTCAGGCCCTACCGATGACATTGCTGAAAAAGATGTTGGTGCTGCAGAAATGCCGTCGGTTTCTGAAAGCGTTTTCAGACCGACAACGCTCACCATTAAATCGTATTCTAAAATGAAGACTCCTATTAAATCTAAAAAGACTGCACTTCAGTCCCCTGTTCAAGGCCCCATGCCTAAGAAACAGATGCTCAAAATGGCTGAAGATTTGATCTCTTTAATCAGGGGTACCCAGCCCCCCCCCCCTGACAAAAGGCGTTGACAAGAGGAAGATTATGCATCCTCTGAACAAGTGTCCATTTCTTCAGACTCCTCTGGGGACCAAGATTACTCCTTCTCCCCTTATGAAGATTATGATGCTGAGGATTCCATTCCCTCAGCTTCTCCTCCTGAAGACTACTCCTTTGGGGAAACTTTACACACTATGAGGGAACATTTTCACTGGGAAGGTCAGGACTACTCTGACTCGAAGAAAAGGATCAGAGGGTTTCTTTTACTCCCCCAACACAGACCACTTGCCATCCCACCAGTTTTAGACATTGTGGATGATGTTTACTTAGAATCCAGTTTTAACCCTGATTCTCTACCTCCTGCTCCGGCTAAGCCTGACAGATATTAGAGTGCCTGACTCCCACAAATTTCTTTACAAAAGCCCTGTTGCTGACCCAGAGACAATCTCCCAGGGTCCCAAGGGGGCTAAGGCTTTTATGGCTAAAAATCCTGTACCTTCTGAGAGGGATTCCGGAGCACTAGACAGGTGGGGGAAAAAGGTTTACACCTCAGCCACTCTAGCTATGAGGGCACTAAATTGCCAATTTCACATGCTTAAGTATCAGCAATTTCTAATCTCTCAGTTAAAGCAAAAAATGACCACTCTCCCTCAACAATCTGAATTGAAAGAAATGCAGGATCTGTTGCATGCCACTGAACAGGTGGGCAAACATACCTTACAATGTGGGTTTGATTCTTTGGAGGCCTCCTGCAGAGCAGCTGTCACTGGGTCTGTTATACGTAGGCATGCTTGGTTAAAGGAACAAACTCTACCTGATCATGTTAAAGCAAAACTTCTAGATGCTCCCTTACAGCAGGATGTTCTTTTTGGAGTTAAAGCAGAAGTCGTCTTAAAGAAAATGGAGGATAAGGCAAAATCTATGCAGACAGTCAAAGATTTCCTACAGGTACAGCCCCCTCGCTTCAGCAGAAACTGGCCAACAAAAAACTGGTCCTTTCCAGCTACAGACAGACCACAGAGGGGTAAATACAGACGCCCAAGGGGCAGAGGACAACCACAAGCCCAGTACAAACCTCGCCAATGGGGTACTACAACACAGAAGTGAGGAGAAGACAGGTCCCAATCCACCAGAAGGCAAACTCAATAACTTACACCTCAACCGGCCAAGCAATACTCTCTTGGCAGCCCCCTTGGGGGGAAAACTAGCACTTTTTGCAGACAACTGGCACATTGTCACAAAGGACAAATGGGTCCTAGACATAATTTCACGAGGATACAGATTCCATTTCCACACCTTGCCAATGAAAAGAGGAATGCCAAACCTGCCACAAAATCAAAGGGCAGAGGCACAAAAGCAAATTACAGCTCTCATGGACATGAGAGCCATTCAACTGGTACCTACTCGAGAGCAAGGTCAAGGATTTTACTCGAGACTCTTTCTAGTGCCCAGAAAGGACAATGCCTGGAGACCAATTCTGGACCTTTCAATTCTAAACACTTACAAGTACCCAAATTCAAGATGCTAACACTACAGCAGCTTCTTCCCATGTTGGGCAAGGAAACATAGCTAGTAACATTGGACCTCAAGGAGGCATACCTGCATGTCCCTATCAGACAAAGTTGGAGAAGATACCTCCGTTTCATTGCAGGTTCAACCCATTACCAATTCTCTGCACTGCCCTTTGGCTTATCTACTGCACCCAGAGTCTTCACAAAATGCCTGGCACCAGTAATTGCATACTGCAGACAAAGAGGAATTCAGATATACCCATTCCTGGATGACTGCCTCATCCAAGCAGAAATTAAGGACATTCTATTACATCATCTGGCTTTTGTGAAACATCTACTAAATTGCCTGGGGTACACAGTAAACGAAAGGAAGTCAAAACTAGTACCCTCACAAAATATGACATTCCTGGGTGCCAGCTTGAATACAATGGCCCAGAAGGCTTATCTGACGCCAGACAAACTACAAGTGACTCAATATTTCAAAACAATGGCAACAAAGGCCCAATTAACTGCAAGAAAAATTCTGCAGGCCTTGGGCTTCATGGCATCTTGCATACTACTAATACCATTTGCAAGGCTGCATATGAGGAAATTACAGTGGTACCTAAAAAGCGTATGGTCTCAACACAGCCACAGCTTGGACACAATGATATCTATCATTCCCTGCCTACAACAGGAGTTTCTATGGTGGTCACAGGCATGTCACCTCAACAAGGGTCAGCCTTTCACCTTGCCCCCAGCCAGGCAAACTATCACAACAGATGCATCAGATTACGCCTGGGGGGCTCACATGGCAGGACAGTGCGTTCAAGGCGTATGGACTGCAGATCAAAGGAATCTATACATCAATCAAAAAAAGATGCTAGCTGTACAGAAAGCTCTGACAGCCTTCAAGGATCTATTACATCCAGGACATCTGACAATAAAGACGGACAACACCACAGTAATGTGGTACATAAACAAACAAGGGGGTACTCACTCCTACCCTTTGTGCAGGCAAGCAATGACTTTATGGAACACAGCTCTGGCTTACCAAGTTCAGTTACAAGCTCAATTCCTGCCAGGACAGAAGAATACATTGGCAGACGACCTCAGCAGAAACATCATGGATCCCCACGAGTGGAAACTAGATCCACAAGTATTTACAATGATAACTCCAAAATGGGTCCTTTCAGACATAGACCTGTTTGCCAGCCCTCAAAACTATCAACTAACAAAATTTTGTACAAGGGCACTTCACCATCAAGCGTGGAAAGTGAATGCACTCTCTTTCAGTTGGAAAAACCTGACAGTATATGCCTTCCCTCCATTGCCTCTCCTCACAAAGGTACTTCTGAAAGTCAAAAAGGAGAGACCACGAATGATTCTCATAGCCCCAGACTGGCCACGCCAGCACTGGTACCCGCTATTGAGGAATATGGCCCACGGCCCACCATGGATATTACCACAAATTTCCCATTTACTCACACAACAAAACAATCAGATTCTTCACAGCCAGCTGAAAACCTTAAATCTGGCTGCATGGCAAATCAACTAAGCATCCAGCCAGCTCCTCTTTCCCAAGCAGTTATGGATGTTATTCTGGAAGTTAGGAGGCCAAGCACCAGGAAGGCTTATTCGGACAAATGGAAAAGGTTTTGTGCCTGGAACCAATCTAAAGGCCAAGACACCATTCAGCCTCACATGCCTCACATTCTACAGTATTTAACTGAGATGTTGCACAAAGGACTTTCTTTCTCCTCCATTAAAATCCATGCTTCAGCTATTTCGGCCCACTACAACACGGATCCACCCTTATTTTCGCATCCACTTCTAAGGCAGATCCTCAGAGGGGCAAGAAACATTAGACCGCCCAGGAGAGCACCTACACCAACATGGGACCTCAATTTTGTTCTGGAAAAACTAACGCTACCTCCCTTTGAACCAGCTTTTCCTGCAGATATTCAGTTCCTATCATGGAAAACTGCCCAGCTGCTAGCAATAACTTCAGCTAGAAGAGTCTCAGAGCTACAGGCACTAATGGCAGTGGAACCTTTCATCATTTTTCACCAAGACAGACTTTCTCTACGAACTAATCCTTCCTTTATGCCTAGGTGGTTTCCAGTGTGGCTTTAAATCAAAGCATCCACTTACCCACCTTCTTCCCAAATCCACAGAACAAAGGTGAGAGACTCCTGCATTCCTTGGACATTCACAGGCAACTTCGTTACTACTTGGACAAAACTAAGGCTTTCAGAAAATCTGACCAGCTCTTTGTATCCTATGCTACAGCTTCTCAAGGGAAGGCTATATCAAAGCAAACCATTTCCAAATGGATAGGTCATTGCATACGTTTTTGCTATACCCATCATGGAAAACCAGTTCCTGCTACCATTAGGCCCCACTCTACCAGGGCAACAGCTACTTCTACAGCCTTTCTCAGGGGGGTTCCAACCAAGGAGATTTTGGAAGCTGCAACTTGGAGTTCAGTACACACCTTTACCAGACACTATCACTTACCACTTTACTCTAAGACCAGGGCGGGCTTCGCCACTGCAGTTCTGCAGGGCCTTCTAGCCTCCTCTAACCCTCTATGATACCTCCACCCATCCTTAGCTTTGGGATTCAACCCAAGTGTGATGACTGCAGCAGGGTAACACGATGAACATAGTACAGTTTTGTACCTACCATAAATGTAGATGTTCGAGTGTACACCCTGCTGCAGTCCAGGTTACCCTCCCTCCATCCCCTCTGACCTACTGGCTAAATCTCAATACCTTCCTGATGTATTTGCTTATAGCTGAAGGGATTTTGTGTTTGTGCAAGTTTACTCAATTTGGTACTAATTACTGACCACCTTTTTGGGGGCACCTGACATCTGGGGCAAGAAAAACTGAAGAAAATGGCGTTGGTTGCATTATATATACCCCTGGCGCACTGACGTCAGGGAAGAAATGACAGCAACCGATGCCGGACCAAGACTTTGGAATTCCGGCCGACTGTGGGACCGCCTGACGACAGGATAACCCAAGTGTGATGACTGCAGCAAGGTGTACACTCGAACATCTACATTTATGGTAGGTACAAAACTGTACTTTATCCACCTCCAGCAGCAGACCTGTAACCAGTGATGTTCCACAGGGATCAGTTGTGGGACCTCTACTGTTTGGAATCTATTTCTCTGAAACAGAAGCAAAACGTCTGTGGCTGACAAAGTTTGTTGATGATAGCAAACTGGGAGCGGTCATAGAATCTCCAAATAATTTAAACATCCTACAAGAGGGTCTTACACAAGCAATGATTGGTGCCAAAGTCATGGCCTTAAACTCGATGCAAAAAAATGTATATCAACCCTTTTGGTAAAAGTGATGTTTCTGCTAACTACCACATCAACAGCAACATCTTAAGTACGCATGCAGTGGTAAGAGACCTGGCCACACAGATTGACAGCAACTTTACCTTTGACTACTGTAGCTCAGTGTATATGTATGTCTCTTTAAGAAGCTAGTCATGGGCTTGCACAAGTGTATAAATACTGAGCATGTGCAAGCTTGACTGCCATTTTGTAGTAAGCTGTTGAGATGTAAGCATGTATGTCTGTAAGGTCTGCTGCTATCCATCCTAATGTGTTTCTGTGTAATAAAGCATCTAACTAACTACCTCGCCAGCTTGTCATCTATGTTAGAGGGACAAGTGACATGGTGTCAGAAAAGACATGATTGAAAAGACTTGTTTAGAAAGAGCTCCAGTTTCTCCACTTTGAATCCGAGAAGCATCTAGTTAATACTGGTGGAATACACAGGAGTGGACCATCACTACTGCACGTATAATTCTCAAAACAGGTCAGAAATGAATTTCAGATGTTAAAACTTGCTCAAACTATTTCTTATTCACAAAATATGAAATGAAGCATACAGAACACTCCAAAAGATATTCAAAATAGTCAAAATGTCCAGTATTGATAGAAATATTTGAATTACTATGGAAAATGTTTGAAATAAAGTCCGAATTGCATAAAACGAATAAAATAAAAGCAATCTCTCGGTCAACAAATGTAAAATAAAATAAATAAAATAAACAACCGCATTTTTCACAAAGCACGTATCTTTCATATTAATTAGGGCTATTCGAGTTATCACAAGTGTATGAAGTGTTTGCATGTTTGTGCAGTGTTACAGTATAGTTATTTTGCAAAATACAGCCATTTCATAACATATTTCACAAAGTACAGTATTTCAAAGAGTTTATTGTACATTTGAGTGTTACTGCAAGCTGCAGAGAGGCAACTTATTTGTATATGATTACAAGGGCCATATTTTCAGTGTGTTTGGGCATACTTTGTTGGCATGGCTGAAGGATTTCGAAAACTAGGGCCACTTGTGTTTGATATATTGAACAGAACTGGAGAGTGTTTCAGCAAGAGTACAACATTTTCATTCAGGCTGCATTTTTCTGATAAAGATGACCGTACAAAGGCATTTATTCTGCTTAATTTACCTGGGTCAGAAACCACTGAAAGGGAACATTCATTTGTGTATACACCTGCTATCTTTACAGGAGAGGGGGATAACCATCATATTGTTGTACCACCTGAGTCAAGGGAGTACCCTGCATGCTTAAAATGTAAATATAGAGAAATGTGTAACCCCCAAACAAACATTACAGTGGAGAGGCACTTATTTTACACAAGGGATCAAATGCCTGGTGAAACTTTTGCAACATATATAACTGACTTGAGAAATAAGGCTAAAACGTGCAGATTTGGTGATTTAAGTGATGAGTTAATAAAAGACAGACTTGTGTGTGGTATTAAAAATGATGCTGTAAGAAAGATTTTGCTTTGTGACAGTGATTTAACTTTGAATAAGGCCATTAAGATTTGAGATGTATGAGCTCACAGAAAAGCACACAAACATGCTTACAAACGAGAAAGGCATGTTTCCAGTAACTTCTAATGCTTGCGTTGATATCATGCAGCATGTGGTTGAAAGAAACAGGCCCAGGCACATGGCAGCAACTGTAACCCCTGCAACACCCACTTGTAAACCCCAGAGCTTTCTAGCCAATTTCATTGCCAATTGCCGTAATTGTGGTGGAAGTCATGAATTTAAAACAGAAAAGTGTTTAGCCTTTGGTCAGCAATGCCACAAATGTAATAAATGGAATCTTTTTAAAAGATTTTGTAAATCAAAAGCCACACATTCTTTTATTAAAAGGAAGCATTTCAAGAAAAATGTTGATCAGTTAGAAAACAGTAATGTGGGGTCACCTACTTTTTATTTTGATGGTGTGTCAGTGCTTCATGAAACAGTCAGTGCAGCTGATTTATGAGTCAAAAATTAAATATTTTGTACTGTCCAGATAAATGGCAAACCCGTAGTGCTCAAAGTCGATACTGGCTCAAAGTGCAATGTTATGTCTGCAGAAACATTTGCTAGAGTATGTGCTGGTGAGAAGCTTGAATTGGCAAAGTGTGTGAAGCTTGTTGCTTATGGTGGTGAAGAGATTCAGATGGAAGGCTCAATAATGCTTTCATGTTACTCTGCTGGGAGGAGCTACGACTTATTATTTTATGTGGTCAAGAGGCACATCCAGTCATTATTAGGGCTTAGAGACCATTTGAAAATGAAACTGATTTCATTTAACAAGGTAGTCCTCCATCTTAGCTTAAAAGACCACTACTCTAACTTTGCCCAGTCTATTTTTTCCTATGTATGCTGATCTTTTCGAAGATAAACTAGGCAAGCTTCCAGTTGTGTACTCCAGGAAGTTAGACCCAGATGTCAGTCCAGTTGTCAGGTTAGCCCAAAAAGTTCCAATAGCTATGCAGACCAGAGTCATAGCCGATGTACCTGCAGAATGGGTATCTTCCATGGTGGTAGCTCTTAAGAAAAGCTCAGATGACATTAGACTATGTATTGATCCACGAGATTTGAATAAGGCTTTAAAAAAAACCCTCATTATCCAATGCGTACAGTCGAAGAAGTTGCAGCTGTTATGCCAAGCACCACTGTTTTTTCTGTCTTAGATGCAAAGAGTTCATTTTGACAAATTTTGCTTGACAGGAAATCTTCATTGCTAACTACTTTCAGTATTCCATTTGGAAGGTACAGATTTCTGAGAATGCCATTTGGGATAAATTCTGCAAGTGAAGTCTTTTAACGTGCAGTGGAGCAAATTTTTTCTGGGTATCCTTGTGCTATTATAGTAGATGACATAGTAGTAGGAGGTGATGGTGAAGCAGAGCATGACAGACACCCCAGAAAAGTTCTGGAAAGAGCACATCAAGTAAATCTTAAGCTAAATCCTCAGAAATACAAATTTAGGCTATGAGCAGTCACTCACGATGGTCATTTATTTACCAGGCCTAGGATCAGACCCTTCTAAGCAAACAGTCATTCTTGCGATGTCAGCTCCAGACAATGTTCAAGCCTTACAACATTTTCTTGGCATGGTTAACTACCTAGACAAGTTCATTCCAGAGCGTCAAATATCCGCACCACTCAGAGAGCTGACATGTAAAGATGTATCCTGGTCATGGTTAGAACAACATGAGAGAGCATTTGATATCCTGAAACAAAGAACTGACAGTCAAGCTACTCTCAGATACCATGATGTTCATAAGCCAGTTACTCTTTGCATGTGATGCTTTGAAATTTGCTCTTGATGCAGTCGTTCTACAATAGGATCAACCTGTTGCTTATGCATTGAGAGCCCTTACCCAAGCTGAAATGCAGTATGCTCAGCTAGAGAAAGAACTTTTGGCAATTCTGTTTGCATGTTTCCAAATTCCATGAATATGTTTATGGTAGACCTATCCAGATCGAAACAAACTACTAACCTCTAGTCACTATTTTGAGAAAGCCTATGCATACATCTCCAGCCAGATTGCAATGCACGATGTTGAGACTGCAAAAGTATCATTTCAATCTTGTCTGCAAGAAAGACAAACTTTTATCTTGCTGATACGTTATTCAGCTCGCCCGTGTCAACTACTGAACAGCATGAGAATGAGCACTTTGATTTTGAAGTCATGGAAGTGAGAAATTTTTCTTCCATACATCTTGATGAAATTAGAGATCATGCAGCTACAGATCCAGTTTTACAAAATCTCAACCACTTTATCAAAGAAGGATGACCGTCAAGCATTCCAGTTTACCTTCAGAAGTGCAACCTTATTTTCCATACATAGATGAGATTTTTGTCAGACAATGTTATCATCATGAAAGGTCCTAAAGTTATTGTTTCAAAGTCTTTGCAATAAGAATACATTACTATCTTGCATCAAGGTCACTCAGGAGCAGACTCCACCAAAAGAAGGGCGAGAGGATTAGTATTTTAGCCTTCTATGTCACAAGATATTGAGAAAGAACTTTCATCTTGTTCAGTATGTAACAGTATTAATTCACATCAACAGAGAGAACCACTTTAGCTGAACCAGATTTCCAGACTACCACGGACGAGTCCACACAAAGTTATTTATGACAATGGCACACAATTTACAAGCCAACATTTCAAAAGATTTGCAGAGTGGGACTTGACTCATGTCACGAGTAGCCCAGAGTATCTGTCAAATGGTTTGACAAAACGTGTAGTTCAAAGTGCAAAGCAGTTACTAGAGAAGTCAAATGAGACAATAATTTATTTTATTTACTGACATTTGTTTACCAGGAAAGTCCACTGGGTCAGAAACTCATTTTCAGTGGAGGCCCGTGGAGAAAAGTTCCACAAAAATTTGTACAAAGTACCAACTTTAAGAAAGAAACATGGGAAGTAGCATATTACAATACATATAAATGCACAGAAATAGTACAATGCAGTTCAAAGTTTGCACTACAGCAAAAATGCATAGTAGTATGTGACACAGAGAGTAGATGCCAACCAAATATTGAATGCATTAAGATATTTCACATACATTAATTAAGGAACAGGTTTAGGGATGTTTTCCTGATTCTCTTAAATCTTATAAATATTCCTTGTGATAAACATCTTGGTTCACCTGCTCAGAGACTTCCGTTGAGACAAACCAGAACCATATTACCAATCAGTAGTCAGTTGTTGGTTCCATGTGTCAAAAACAACAGGTCAGTGAAAAACAATCTGTTGAAGAAGCGTTTAACCCAGAAGTCCTGTTACAATAAGGCCAGCAAACTGCTCAATCCATTACAAGTAGGAGAGCTAGTAAGATTGCAAACGTCCAAAAGTTATGATCGGATTGGAGTCATGAAGAATATTTGCCCAGTCCCAAGATCGTACACTGTGGAATCACAAGGAGTAGACTTTAGGCAGAATCGGAAACATTTGATACTGGTGTCCGAGCCTATACCACAGCACCTAGCCTGTGAGAAAGACTCTTTATCTCAGAGTGAGTTGTCCAGTGTTCCAGTTCCAGAAGAAGTTCCATAGAATATTCCCATTCCTGCAATGAATCTTGAAATTCCTGATATGAGTTGCTTACCGAAGATTGCTGCTGTTACTCCAGTCCTGATTGTTATGTTATGAGATTCAGTCGCATCTCCAGACCATGTTCTAGATACACTGCAACTTGTACATGAACATTGTATTAGTTTCTAATGTTTATATCAACGTATGTTTAACTGCAATGTCATTTTCATTTAAGAGCATTCTTTTTAAGAGGGAGGATGTCCATCAGTGTGTGTATGTTTCTTTAAGAAGCTATCCAAGGGCTTGCACAATGTATAAATACTGAGCATGTGCGCGCTTAACTGCCATTTTGTAGTAAGCTGTTGAGATGTAAGCATGTCTGTGTGTAAGGCCTATCTGTAAATCAGTTTGTTTATATTCAATGCTGCTGCTATCCATCCTGATGTGTTTCTGTGTAATAAAGCATCTAAACAAACTACCCCGCCTGCTTGTCATCTGTGTTAGAGGGAAGAGCAATAAATATCATGTCTCTACAGTGGTAAGAGGGGCATTCTTTATTGCTCATCTCATAAGTAAGGGCATTGCCTCCAGAAAAATAGAATTTATTACCTCCATGTACTCTTCCCTCATCAGGCCAATAGTTGAGTAGAATTCCCCTTTTGGTATGTACCTTTCTAAGCACCTGCAGCAAGTGGAGAAACCACAAAGGTTCCTCACAAGGAAAATTCAAGGTCTTCACCAGCTGCCCTATGGGGATTGTCTGAAATCACTATCATTTTATTGTTTCATACAGACTACTCAGAGGTGATTTCTTCCTTGCATATAAGGTAATGTCTGACCCTGTGTTATTGGAAATGCTTCATATCTGAAAGTGAAATGGCATTCGCTCTAAAGACCTTAACCTGGTATCTGACATTAATAAAATGTGCTGGAGGGACAGATTTGTCTCCCAGAGGTTCCCACACCTTTGGAACAGACTTCCACTTCATGTCAAACAGACCACTTCATTGGCGGTCTTCAAATGCAGTTTGGAAGCTTGGATGGGTGACTATAAATTCACCCTGGTATTCCACCTGTGTCCATCTTGGACAGGGGCAATTGGTGCTGATTATGGAAATAAGGGTAGGAACTTGGCTAGGCTTGTAAGAGTCCTGGGCCTTTAGCCTAGTAACTTCCTATGAAAATGTTGGATTTGTTAGCTGATATTTGTTTTATAAAGAAACACAAAAACACTGACAAAGCTTATGGTGACACTGCCATATGTGTGGAAGAAGTGGTTGTTAGTGGTTGTATTGCATGAAAATGAATTATTTTTCCTTATGTTTCTAATCCCAGGATCAATTTATTATGTGTGATACATAAGGTACACAAAGTGCTTTTTGGACCCTTATGTTAACTGTTATAGTAGTGGGTCAAAATTAGAAGAGTATATATTTTTATTGAGAGAAACAAAACAAAACAGATAAAAATTTACCTTTCTTGACTATTTAAGATAATTTTGGTGAAAAACTGATAAACATTCCAGTTGACATACTTGATTGTTACTGTTGATGGAAGCTCACTGTACACTTTCATTCACCATGATACTAGGGTAGAGTGGTTTAAAGACATTTTTACTGCAAATGAATGACCTTAGCAGCAAATTATATTATGATGCTTGAAGAATACCTTGATATGGTACTTCATCATAAATGTTTTCTTATCTATGTTAGAATATTCAGCACTTAAGAAGGTACAAGAAGCACTGCAGTTGTACCCACCTATGTCAATTTAAAAATTATTTTTTGTGAAGAGATTTTTATATAAGAATGGAATTTAAAGTATGTACATTTTTGCATTCATTTTCTTGATTACATCCTTTTATGAAATGATTCTACTCACCTAGGTTTCTTAAATTCTAGAACATATTTTCTTCAACTCAGTATGACTTTTGTGTGTCAGAAATGGTGCTTTGGACACAGTGTTGTGGAAAAACAATGTATTTGCATTTAGTTATTAAGCAGTCACTAGTTAGTCTCTCTTGCTTAGAGAAAGTATGCAACTTGAATAGGTATATTTTTTACTTGAATAGGTGTATTGTTAAAAATCAATCAGTTTGCATAAACAATTTATGATAAATGGTTCTCAAAATAGTTAAATTACCTGGAAAACATATTTTCTATACAGAGGTTACCAGCCTTATCATGCAGTATACTAACATAAAGTGAATAAATGCAGAGATCTTATTGATCACACTATCCAAGGGGGGTGTCATCACAGAAGAGGTTATTCAAGCCAATTGGCGATCGGACATACTCCCTATTTTCAGTTATTAGTAATGACATCAAATCAGTGATTAAAATAATAGGAGAATTCTGTAGATTAGGGGATGTTCCTGTATTTATTTACGAAAAGTGAGAAATTTAAAGAATATTTTGAAACATCTTTCTGTTAGGCTGTTTCTAAAAGACAAGGCACTTGCAGACGTGAGACCTATATCGTTTAAAATACCTTGCTTATTCTCCACATTATAGCTTGGTCAAAGAAAATAAAGCTGCCTGTTTATTCTACGGGCTGGTAGAATTATTTAGTCAAATTATGTAGTATATGTGTCTGCTTATTCTAGGTGTAAGACTTTCTATGTAGGTAAAGCTACTAGAAAACTTTGCATCAATGTATGCGATTACTTCTATACAAAAAAATTAAAGAACAGCCTTAGCACTCTGTACAGACTCACTAGTAAATATAATAAGTAAGAATGCTTTTTTTTTTAATTCTGTGTATTGGACATCAGTCAGCTGACATCAGAGGTGGTGATAGCGACACTTTTTCTATTTACAAGGAATACTGATGGCAGCTATTTCTTCATATGTATACTCCTCCAAGTCTCACTGAGTTATTAAATTTCAAATGTGTTTTGAAAAGAAGCATTTGGTACATTAAAAAGTATCTTTGACAATTTTCAACAGTTTTATCAGCTCTGCTTAAAGCATTGAGTGTATGTAGTTATTTTATGTATGTATTTTAACATGCAGTGTTATATTATTTGGTAAAGGTGTTATGGTTTTAAAATTTTCCAGTGTTTCTATTGGCTTTGTTTTTCATGTGATTAGTATTTAAATGTCTTTTGATTAATTTAACAGTTTGGAGTCTGGTAACATTTTCATAGCAGTTAATACAAGATGAAAGTTATCCTCAAATTATGTGTGTATGATCCCAGATATTTTCATTAGTGCCGCTCTTCTGGTCAGGATAACACAGACGAACAGTTGTGGGTTCGGTTCAAGCAGCTTTATTATATACATACACATCAGGATTGAGGCTTAGTAAGTTAAACTTAAATAAACTTATAAACAGATTGACTACTGCCCTCATACATGTTAACCCTCCAGCTTTTCTCTCAAAATGGCACTGCTGCCTGCACATGGTCTCTATTTATATGCACGTGCCCTCACTTTGAAATGCTTCTTAAAGTTACAACACACACTATGAGAAATAAATCATGCACTGAAAATGACAACATTCATTGACATGCAAGTATGCAGACATGATCCTTTGACATGCAGTTATGCAGAACTAAATATAAATAAAACAGAGAGGCTGCAAAAGTACCTCACAAAGAGGATCCTAGGCCTTAAACATTTGTCCTATATGGACAGACTTAAAAAACTTAGAGTCGAGCTCTGCTTGATTTACAAAGCCATGTCTGACCCAACTCTGTTAGAAATGCCACATCTGAAGAAATCGCAATCCCTCCGCACCACACACTCCAGAGACCTCAACCTCATTAACACAATCAACAGAACATGCTGGAGGGACAGGTTCATAACCCAGAGACTGCCCATGCAATGGAATAGACTTCCCGTACATGTTAAGCAGAGCACCTCACTGGTCGTCTTCAAGAGAAATCTTGATGAGTGGATGGGAAATAGAAAATTCACCCCAGGGATCACTCCAGTGGCTTTACTCGATAAAGGCACTGGGAACTAAGATCGGTTAGCACAATGCCAGGGTAATCCTATGGGCTAGGCTTGTAAAGGCCCCAGAGCCATTAGCCTAGTACACACCTATGAACCTATATCCAGGTTGCTGTGTGCAGGATATGCTTAGAACATTTGAGAAAAAACTGTTCAAACTTAAACGGACACAACTTGAAAACAGTTACTTGTTACGGAATATTGAATTGGGGATTATTCCTAAAGGTTTACGGCTTTGGAGGTATCCAAGCGGCTGTGAACAAAATGTGAATATGTTGAATGATTTACATGAATTATTTGACAATTGTGGTATCCGGTTGATGGAAATCATAGTAAAATATAATGGTATTAAAATTGCAGAACTACTAACTCAATTAGAAGAGCTTAATGGTCATATATCAAAAGACCTTTTATTTGAGCATATTTATGAACAGTATACGCACATTATTTCAGATGTTAAAACATGTTGTGACACTATTTTTCAAAAGAAATGTAACAAAATTCAACGGGATATTCATAGATATGCACACCAACAAGCATATCCCAAATCGTGTAATTCCAAAGGCCAACACCATAGTAACCAACAAACAAAGCATGGTTTGGCACTTGTCGATGACGTCAATCCGCCGTTTGAGGGAGATGACGACAACATCTGTAATGAAGGCGAAGAGAGTTTGGAAGAAGGCGTCAGGCGTTCCGATCGATTGAGGAACCAAAATGAAGTCAACAACCAACAAGAACCTCACAAAACTGGTGCTAGACCAAAACAGACTTTTTTGGGACTTACAGCAGGCAAGAAAAGGAGAATGTAACGAAAATCATTGTCGGAGAAGTGGGGGCAAAGATAGACTTGGCTTATACATGTGGACCTCATGATATTTCACATACGGATGAACCGGAATATTATAACAACAAAGTGGGTAAGCCCCGCTTAGACTTTAATATCATGTGTCTTGGTTATGAGGACATTTATACTACACTGACGACTTCTTCCTATGTTAAGATACCTGTAACAAATGTGATAAATGATAATATTAGTATACATGAAAATGACAATAACAGTAATTTAATTACACAAATTTATCAAAATAGTGATGACAACATGAATGATGATGCGTTATTGGAATTAAGTACATACCAGTATAATGAAGATATGCTTAGTAATGGTGTAAATAATGAGAGTATTAGTAGTGTAGAAAAGTATATATCTGAACATTTATGTGATCAAAGTCATTTAGTTAATTTTAATATAGATTTGGACCCGGATCACTACATAAATTGCAGTGAAAATAGAGTGCAATCACATGATGCAAATGCAGAAGTACATTTGAATATAGGTATAGTATCTGATTGTAGTGAAAATCTTTATTTAAGTAATCCATGTATAATTACGAATACAAAGCAAGATTTCAAAGTGTATAATTATTCTTCAAAGAGCATTACAGTAGAACATGCTGATTTATTCTCTAAAGGGTTCAATTATGTCCCATGTAAAAAAGGCAACATGGTAGAATCTATACTAGACTTAAAGTTATTTTCGCGGAAACTGAATTTAAAAGTATATTTTAACAACAACATTGAATGTCAAAATGGGCAAGACAAGATGTTTACAAAACCAAGTCTATTCAATCCACCTATGAACGATGAAATAATGTATTTTGAAAGAAGAAATGAACATGATATAAGAACATTTTATAAGAAATATAAGCACAATAAACATTTTAATATTACAACAATGGAGGGAAAACTACTCAAAGACATTAAAAATGACCCAAAATTAAGAATTATGAGGCCTGACAAAGGTAATGGTATAGTCATATTGGACTACAATGACTATAGTTTATATATGACTAACATGTTAATGAGTAATACATATGCAGAAATAAGTAGAAATCAAGTACACATAGCCTACAGAAGAATAGAAGGTATGTTAGATGACATGTTATACCAAGGGGGTATCACTGAAAAAGAACATGAATTTTTACGAAATGAACATCCAGTTATCAGTGGTATCTTCGGAATACCAAAAATACACAAAGGCCTCAACAATTTGGAATTTTGACCCATAGTAGATGGAAATAGAAGTATAACATGCAATATAAGTATGTATTTGGATCATTTTTTTAAGGAAAGTATGAAATGTTTCAGCTATATAACTAGGGATTCATGGGATTTCTTGAGTAGACTAAATAAAATAGTTATGAAAAATGAATATACTTTTTTGACAATAGATGTCGTAAACTTATTTACTACAATTCCTCATGATATAGGCCTATTATGGCTGGAAGAACAACTGTTTGAGACACATCTTTATGAACAAGATCAAATTAATACTTTAATAAATTTGATGGAAATAGTGCTCAACAATAATTATATATATTTTGAAGGAAGTTATTACCAACAAATAAACGGTGTAGCCATGGGGGCACCTTGTGCCCCCATGTATGCAAATTTAATTATGAGTTACTGGGAACACAACTATCTATTTACAACAGATTTTTGTAAACATCTTGTAACCTATACCAGATATTTGGATGACATATTTATTATATGGGATCAAGATAAAAATATGTTGCAAAAGTTTTTGGAATATATTAATACTACAGTAAAATTTTTAAAATTTACTTATAATGTCCAAGAAGATAAAATTAATTATTTGGATGTGGAAATAATATACGACAAATAAGTTAACATTTTGAAAACACAAATACATAGAAAGCCCACTTTTTCTAATGCGTACTTGCATTTTGATAGCTGGCACCCTGGCCATCAGAAAAAAGCCATTGTTAAAGGGCAGATGGTCAGGGCAGCCAGAATGGTAAGTGAAGAATTGGACTTTATTGAAGAATTGAAATACATTATGCAATTATTCATTAATAGAGGATATCCAGAACAATTTTGTGTTAAAATATTCAATGAGGTGAAAAATAAAAGAGAAAAAGGAATTTATACGGCAATATTAAAAACAGGTTCCTTGAATAGAACCACATTGGGTAATAAAGATACATTGGAGAAGGATTGCCATATCAATATCCCATTGTATATTATCAAATTTGATGATTGTTTCAAGGAAATAGAAAATATCATTAAGAGAAATTGGGACTTCTTTGTCAGTGATAAAATTGGGAGACAAATCTTTAATGGACCAATAAAATTTGTATATAAGAAGAGTCCTTCTTTTAAAAATATATTAGAAAGTAAAAGAAATATTGAAAAATATAAAAATAGAAAAGAAGGAAATTTTAAATGTGGAACATGTAGCACATGTAGTTATATACACCAATCAGGTACAGAAATAGTGATTAATGGGTGTAACATTAGGATATATGGACATTATAATTGTTTAACAAAAAATGTAGTATATATAGCTTTATGTCAGCAATGTAAAGCCTTTTACGTTGGAAAAACGAAAAGGAAATTTAGAGAGCGAATCAAAGAACAGCTATTGGATATACAGCACCATAAAAGTAGTAATGCTCTGGCAAGACACATTATAGAACATAATGATCATAAATTTAAATTCATGGTTATTAATCAAATTACACAGGATCCACAAGGTAGGATAACTATGTATCATTTAGACATGGAAGAATTAAAATGGCAGATTTATTTAAATTCATGTATACCCCCGGGAATAAATGAATATATGACCATCATGCCATTATTGAAACTTAATAGAATATATAACAAATAATACATGGTATCCATCATAACATTACATATATACATGTACAATTATATATGTTAATATACATGTATAATATGTACTTAAATAAACAATATCCATTTGTTTATTTTATTTTAAAATTATTTTACTTTTATTTCATTATTTTTTATATATATATAATCATACTTTGAACACATTATATTAATTTACAAGTGACATATACTTGAATGGTTGATTTAATAAAAATTGGATTGCATACCATATGTTTATAAAAATATATATTAATTGCACTTATATGGATAAAAATTTTACATCATTAACTTATTATAATATATTTGTTCATATTGGTTGTATTCATGGTATACTAATCATACATCTCTTTTTTATATACATTATTTCATATACCATACATTAATAGGAATATAATGTATATATAAGGAATATTTTACGATATATATATATGTTCTAGTTGGATGTGTTAGATAGGTATATTCACATTTTAAACACGTATACATTATTAAAATAATATGAAATTAGTTACACATTATATAGGGTTTAATACATGTATGTATAAAAGTAAGCATTTTTTAAAAATTATATTTAATTTATGAACAAATTGATTATTTGTATATTTAATCAGTAGTTTTTAAGTGTTTACTTACATATAATTCCTTTGGAGTATATGTATATGAGTTAGAAATGCATAATGTTTTGTGTTGACACACGCTGATTTTTACTAAAGCTATTTCCTTTTTAAAAGTTTATTGTGGGAAAGATAGGCTATTAATTAAGCAATTATTCAATATTAGACAATGTATAAAATGGGTGAGTGTAAATGATAGTATGTATTCTGAAGAAGTTCGGAAGGACGAAACCTAGGTCAATAAAGAAGTGTTTGCAGTAGAGTTCGTGTGGTGGCTTTTGTGGAGTTGGTTGGAACTTACAAGTTACAAGTTAAGATTTTTTATACATCGAGTCTGTTTTCATCTCCTTATTGGCAAAATCGGCCTCACCTTGCTATTCATCATCATGCTGTGTATTTTACATTAGGTCTAGAAATGCGACCTAATCGTGTGACAGAAAAATTAGAATTGGGTTTAGTAACAGGGACCGTCTTTAATGAATGTTCGGTACTTACGTATTATTGCAACCACATTCTAAACTACTCTGTAACTTGACATTTGGCTCATTTTCTAAACAGAAAACAAATCCTGCATCTGTAAACAAGTCTTGGAAGCCATAAAATAAAACTTTGTTGGATAACAGTAACAGTTTTATGGAAAATAAACAAAAAAAATTAAGTATCTGTGAAATTTATCTCATTGTGTTGCTTTTCTCCATGGCTCTTTGCTGACAAAGGGTTATTGCCTAGTTGGACATTCATGGTAAAGAAATGTGGAAGAGAGAAATAACCAAATAAATACATGGTGTTCTTTTTCCCCTTGTTCACTGTAATGCTGTCATTCTGCTAATCTGAAAGATGCCAGCATTTTTTTTTTTGTTACAGTACGGTTCTGTACCTCTTAAGACAACAGTCAAGGTAGCTGCCACAGACAAAAGGGTGTAAGAGAACAACAAATAAAAACATGCTTGGTTTAGGGGGGAATAACTGTAAGTTGTTGGACAAAACAAGAAAAATGTGTATTTCACCTTATCCTGATTAAGTAAGCTCCAAATGCCGCTGTCCCCTTCCTGATAAACAGTAAAAATACAACAACCCCGAGGAAGTGTTCTGAGTCTGTACCATACTTGGCTCATTTTATAAACAGAAAAGCAATCCCGCTTCTGTAAAGTACTGCAGCCAGGCATCAAATCAAACATTATTGGATAACACTAAAACTTTGAAAAAGAAAGGAATCTGTGACTGGATCTTCATTTCAGACAGCTGCTACACACCAGTCAAGGACTGAGAGTACCTAATGTCAGTGTCTGCCATCCTAATGTCAAGTTACAGAGTAGTTTACAATGTGGTTGCGATAATACGTAAGTACCAAATGTTCAAACTCGGGGACATCTGGGACATCATCAGGAATAGGAGTAGGTACTGAGACATGTTTTTCAACAGGAACATCGTCTGGGTTGCTGTGAGATATAGAGTCTATATCACAGATACGATGCTGTGATATTGATTCAGACACCGGAAGAAGACGTCTGCAATTTCTTCTGTATTTTGTACCCTCAGATTCCACCAAGTAGGATCTTTGCTCAGCACATATACCTCGCACTTGATCAATTCGACCAAAACCTTTCGCCGTTTGCATCCTCACTATCTCTCCTCCTTTCAATGGATGAAGAAATCTACTCATTTTATCATAGCTGGACTTCTGAAAGGAATGCTTTTTAAATAGTTGGGCTTTGATTGTTCTGGTATTTTTAGCATTAGGCACCAACACATTGGAACTGATAGGCAACGTTGTTCTGGTTTGCCTAGATAGAAGTCTCTGAGCAGGTGAGCCAAATAAGTTGTCACGGGATATATTTCTGAGATTAAGCAAATTCAAGAAGATATCAGTATTATCACACTTTGACCTTTCTAGGAATTGCTTTGTGCTGCATGCTCAGCCAGGCCATTTGATTGTGGATATTCCAGACTGCTAGTTATATGGATAAAGTCCCACTCTTTTGCAAATTTCTGAAATAGCTGACTGGGTACCATTGTCAGAAGTAAGTTTGTGTGGACTACTATGGACTGAGAAGTGATGTTTCAACTTAGTAATAACAGTACTGGATGTTAGATTGGGTAGCAGATCGATCTCGAACCAGTTCGAATAAGAGCTACCAACACTAAGTAATTTTGATTGTTTCACTCGAAATGTCAGTGGCTCCTGTTGACCAAGGTAGTTCAGGAATCCGGCTTAGTTGAAGTGGCTGTTTTTGCAAATGTGGTTTAGTACCATTGCATACTGAACAAGATGAAAGCACTTTATCAATGTCTTTTGACAGAAAAGGTCAAAATACTAGTCCTGTCGCCCTTCCTTTGGTAGCTTCAGAACCCGGGTGGCCATGATGCAAAATCTAGATGTACTCATGTTGTAAGGAAGTAGGAACAATAACTTTAGGACCTTTGAAAATGATACCATCTTCCATCAACATCTCATCTCTGTAAGGAAAATACGGTTGCACTTCTGTTGGTACACAAGATTGCTTTGATCCAGGCCATCCAACATTGATGAAGAGGATGAGCTTTTGCAAAACTGGATCAGTCTTTCTATGACTCATCAAGTCTTGAGGTATTAAAGTTATGCACCTCCATGACATATAAGTTAAAATTCTGTGCATCAAGCTTTTCTGTGGTATTTCTAGGCAATCTGGATAAGGTGTCAGGCAGAAAAAGAAATCTGCCTTTTGTATAGTCCATTTTAAAGTTGTACTTTCGTATTCTGAGCATCATTCTTTGTAGTCTTGCTGGAGCTGTATGCATAGGCTTATTTAAAATAGTGACTAGAGTCTGATGATGAGTCTCAATCTGGATAGCTCAGCCATAAATACAGTCATGGAACTTCAAACATGCGAACACAATTGGCAAAAGTTCCTTCTCAATTTGAGCATACTGCATCTCCGTTTGGGTAAGAGTTCTAGATGAATAGGCTACTGGTCTGCCCTCTTGTAGAATAACTGCACCAAGACCAAACTTTGAAGTGTCACAGGAAAGAATTACTGGTTAGTGAACATCATAGTATCTTAATATAGGTGGACTGGCAATTTTCTGTTTAAGGTCATCAATTCCTGTCTGGTGTTGTTCCAACCATGACCAGGCAGCATTTTTACATGTTAGCTCTCTTAAAGGTGTTGATAATTCACTGAAGTCTGGTATAAACTTGCCCAAATAGTTAACCATACCAAGGAAATGCTGTAAGGCTTGGACATTGTCTGGAGCTGGCATCTCAAGGATGGCTGTTTGTTTGGAAGGGTCTGGTCACAGGTCTGAACTGGTAAATAAATGACCAACATAAGTAACTTCTGGTAGCCAGAATTTACATTTCAGAGGATTGAGCTTTAGATTCACTTCATGTGCTCTGTCCAGAACTTTCCTGAGGTTTCTGTCATGCTCTGCTTCACCATTGCCTCCAACTACTAAATCATCCACTATTATAGCACATGGATAACCTGAAAATATTTGCTCCATTGCATGCTGAAAGACTTCAGTGGCAGAATTTATTACAAAAGGCATTCTGAGAAATCTGTATCTACCACATTGGGTACTGAATGTAGCCAGTAGTGAAGATTTGCGATCAAGCATTACTTGCCAAAATGAACTCTTTGCATCTAAGACAGAAAAAACAGTAGCATTTGGCATGAGGGTAGCAACCTACTCGACTGTAAGTATAGGATGGTGGGGCCTCTCTAATGCTTTAAGTCTCTTGGGTCAATAGATATTCTGATTTCATCTGAGCTTTTTTTATGAACAGCTACCATGGAAGATACCCATTCAGTTGACTCTGTGACTGGACAAATCACACCTTGTTGCACCATTTTATCTAACTAGACCATGACTTTGTCCTGCATAACTATCGGAACTTTTCTCGCTGGTCTAACCACTGTACTGACCTCTGGGGCTAACTTTATGGAGTATACAACTGGAAGTTTGCCTAGCTTGTCTTCGAAAATATCAGCATACTGGAACTGGTAAAAGAAAGCAGTTTCATTCTTAAACTCTCTGAGACCTAATAATGACTGCATGGGTCTTCAAATTACATAAAATGCAAGCTGTAACTGTTCCCAGCTGAACAGCATGAAAACACTACTATGCCTTCGGTTTGAATCTCTTCACCTCCATAAGCAATAAGCTTCGTACAATTGGCCAAATTAAGTTGTTCACCAGTTCTTACTCTAGCAAATGTTCCTGTTGACATAACATTGCACTTTGAATCAGTGTCTACGATGAGCTCTGTGGGTTTAACATTGATAAGACAGTACAAATCACTTTGCCAACAAATCTACTGCATTAACCTTCTCACTAACCACTTATACACCATCTACAGAGAAAGTAGAGTTGCAGCTTTCTATACAATCAACTTGCTTTTTTGAGTGACTTTTCTTAATAAATGAATGAGGCTTGCTTGATTTGCAAAAGCTTTGAAAGTGGTTCCATTTTTTTACACTTGTGACATTGCTGGCCAATTGCTAAACACTTTTCTCTTTTAGAATCATGATTGGCACCACAATTACGACAGTTAACAATAAGACTTGACTTGGGGTTTGCTGACTCACCCTTATGCTGCACTTAGCATGTCTATTTTAATGACCTAGTCTTAGAACTTACTGGAAAGGTATGGGTTCTCCCTGGAAATCCTGCAGGGGCTGCAGCTGCCATGTGCTTGGGCCTGTTTATACTAGCCATGTTCTGCATGCTGTCTACGCTTACTTTAGAAGCTGTTGAAACCATACTCTTATCACTTGCAGGCATATTTGTGTGCCTTTCTGTAAGCTCATGTATCTGACAAATCTCTATGGCTTTGCTCAACTTTAAATCACTGTCACAAAACAAAATCTCTTTCTCACTGTAGTATTATTAACACCACATACAAGCTTGTCCTTTATCGACTTGTCTTTAAAATCACCAAATCTGCACATTTTAGCCTTATTTTTCAAGTCAGTAATATAAGCAGCAAAACTTTCTCCTGGATTTTGATCCCTTGTATAAAATAGGTGCCTCTCCAATGTAACATTTGTCTGGGGTTACACTTTTCTCTAAATTTACGTTTCAAGCAGTCTGGGTCCTCTCTTGATTCAGCTTGTACAGCAATATGGTAGTTTTCCCCTTCTGCATATACTGCTGGTGCATACACAAATGAATGCTCTCTTTCAGTAGCTTCTGACCCTGCTAAGTTAAGCAAGATAAATGCCCTCGAACGTGCATCTTTGTCAGAAAAAGCTGCTTGTATGAAAATATTGTATTCCTTCTCAAACACTCTCCAATTCTCTGCAATATTATGATCAAACACAAGTGGACTGCTTCTGCAAAATGCCTCTGCCATATCAACACACAGTAATAAAGACCCTTTGATATTATGTACGAGCATACACACATATACGACAGAAATTTATGCCAGAACTTGTAACTATGCTCAACAGCACAATAGACTCTTTGAAATAATTACACTTTGTAAAATAAGTTTCTGTAGCACAAGAACACTTTGAAATCACTGTACTTTGTGAAACCACTCCTTATCAGTGTAAGAAATACTTTGAAATGACTGCACTTTGCACTTTGCAAATGAACTGTACACAGCACAAGAAACTTCTCAAAATGGCTATACTTTGTGAAATAACTCTGTACAGTATAAGAAACATTTTGAAATGACTGCACTTTGCAAATGTACACAGTGCAAGAAACTTTTCAAAATGACTGTATTTTGACTGCACATTGTGAAATACTGTACTTTACACATAGTAAACTCTTCAAAATAATTGTACTGTAATAAAGCACACACTGCTGACACTTTGCACACTCTGAGATACTTTGAACAATCTAGTTATATTTTGAATAGCTTTGGTCAGTGCGAAATAGTAGCTCATGTCAAAACATGGTTGTTTACTAAAAAACATGCAGTCACCTTGCTTTTTTATGCTTATTTTGCCCTTACCTATTGTATTCGTTATGCCCATTTGACCTCTTATCCTGCTCATTATACTTTTCTTGTGCTCGTTTTACTTTAACTTGTTTGTTATGCAAATCGGAAGTCACTCTGAATAGCCACATAACTATTTCTGATAATTCTATCAAATATCGTGGTTTTGAATATTTTGTTTAATCAATATTGCATTTCGTGCCTTTCGTTTGATTCATAATGTATTTCATGCTTTGCAAATGCTTTGTATCATTTCCTTTACAAAATAAATCATTTATGCGAGTTTTGGTTGCCTGAGGTTTGTTTCTGGCCTTTTTTTTTAATAGTTTGAACACTGTATCACCAACCTGCTCAATATACCTCGACCATTAACTCAGCATCGCATGGCTTGAAGAAGTTGCACTCTCTCTATCCTGGTTCTGACACCATGTCACTCATCCAGTCAGGATAACACAGACAAACAGTTGTTCGTTAGGTTCAAGCAGCTTTATTATATACAGACACATCAGGATTGAGGATTAGTAAATTAAATTTAAATAAACTTATAAACAGACTGGCTACTGCACTCATACATGTTAACACTCTGACTGTCCTTTTAAAATGGCACTGCTGCCTGCATGTGCTCTCTCTTTATATGCACGTGCCCTCACTTTGAAATGCTTCTTAAAGTTACAGCACGCTCTGTTCTACAATTACAGATAATGTATAAATATTAACTGTGGGATGGGTAAGGCCAAACTATAACTAAATGGGAGAGGTTATTTCAAGCACAAAAAAAGGAAGTTGGCTTGGCTTAAAATGGCTTGCAAGGGCAGCTAGCCTAGTGCTTACCTATGATCCTATGAACCTATGTGTTACTGTCTCCTATTTCTGGAAGTCTGGAAGAAATGTTAGTTGGACTGGCATATCAAAACTCCTACGTTTTTCCATTTTCTGCATTAGAGATTTTTGCAGACTACAGGGCTGTGATAGTCAATATTATTCTTTATAAACAATTTTGCTAAGATTGTTAGAAATTGTTTGCTCAACATTTTAAGTCCTTATGGAATCTTACTAAATGTCTATTTGTTTAATAATTGGCAGCAGTTATTGAAATCCAGCTTATTTTCACTTTAAACGTCATATATACTTCGAAAGTTACTGCTATTGTTTGCAGGACAAAGCACTTTACAAAATTAGTTTTCAAACATTTTTAAGACTATTTCCATTATCATTACTGCCCACCTCTGCTTCTGAGGCCTAGCCGTTTAGGGTGGGAGGATGGCATAATGGTTAAGGTGCTTACCTTACATACAGAAGATAAAAGGTTTGATTCTCACATAGGGTAATTTGCTAGGCTTAAAATGGTCCACAAGGGCAGTTAGCCTAATATGAACCTATATAATGATTTCCACATTCCATAGAGTTTTTGCCAAATTATTTTAAAGAGGTCTGTATCACTCTTGCCTCTGTTCTTGTCTTTATTTTGTTTTCTTTAACCATACTGTTCAGTAATTTGTTACTCTAGTTTTGATAGACTGTTTCTATTTTTTTTATATGATTTCTTTTTCTCAGTTATCATTTTTCTGCTCTGTGTTTTAGAGGCCATAATCTCTTTTACTCTTAACTAACCTGTGCTTGCCTTTTCTGAACAAAATTAGTTATTCCTTTTGAATTTACCGTATCTCATTAGTGCTTTAATTGCTGAAAGATCCCTTCCAGTTGCAGGCCCCTAAACATATTTTAGCTTGTTCACAGTCTGTATACCTACTCTTTAAGATTAGTTGATCTCTATCTTTATATTTGTAAATAAATGATCATGTCCTAGCAAACTAATATTCCTCCGTCATTTATTTTATTTGGGCGTGTAATATCCAAAACAGTTGATCCTTTGACATGGTCTTCTATAATTTTCTCCAGTTCTTATTCCACAAAGTGTTTAATGAATATTTTCTTAGTAGTTAAATATTATCACCCCATTTTCTGTGGATCTGTGGCATGGAAGGATAAAGCCCTAAGTCTGCCCCAATGGACCCAGGTTTGACTAGTAGATCAGATGCTACAAGAGCTGAATAGGGGAGGCAGGAATAAATGACTGACACTGGCTCACCCATCCAGGTAAGAGGCAAAGGGAGCTCTGATTGACAAATCACCACATACAAGTAGGAGCTTGTAGGTAATAATTACAGTCACAGAGCAAGGATGTTAGCTTGGACCACCCAAGCCAGTGATGATAGCCTTATGCATGGTGCATCTGTAAGCATACATGTGTTGTGCAAGGGTACAGCAGGGCCTTCCACAGTATGCAGGTGATCACATCAGCCACCAGAAGGAAGAAGATGAGGTTTGTCCATAACCAGGGAAAAACCTTGTTGGGTGTCTGAATGATGGTCTGTGTTATCAGCTCTACCCTCACTGGGAATGAATGGGACCAATAGATTACATGGGATGATGAAAGTCAGCAGGTAGTGGGTACCCCACGCCCAAAGAAATCTCTGTCTGTTTTGTATGTGGTAAATTTCAATTACTTGCCACTATTTTTAATTGAATTAGCCCTGTTTAGGAAAATCATTAATTTGTCTAGCTGTTTTAATGTACTTCCTTATGGTTGTGTATACTAACTAAAACAATTTCAATGTCATGCATATCTAACTTTAATTAAAACCTCATCTTGTTTTTGTTATTACCTGAAGAACTTACTTTTATTTCTGTTTTTTTCTTCTTTTTATACACCTCTGTTCTCTTATTTTCTTTTCCTGTTACTGCTGCATGTATTATATACATTGCAGATCAAAACACCTTGTCTGACAATGTGTTATTTCATCACTGTGCCTGGGCCATTGCTGAAAAACGTCTACAAGCCAGTCAACCTATATGGTTAACAGATGAATTAATAAATGAAATAAAATAAATGTTGCAGAGCTTTAAATATACACATTACAATGTGATACAAATCTTCCAGATTCTGACTCTATCCAGAAAGTGAAAGGTTATATTTTTCAGCATATGGTGATATTCTCTGCTATATCTACACACCAAAATCATTGTAAATATTTATTGATGTAGTTTGTTATGCCCCGAAATGGCTGTGATGGGGACTGACACAATGATGTGATCTTGTTTTGGAGTTTGTTCATGTTGTCCCATGAAACAATTTTTGACTCCGTAATATGACATACAGCTTAAATGAAATGAATACAGTGCTTGTTTTTTTAATGTAATTAGATATGATGAAAGTAGAAGTGCATGACTGCCCCTGTAAACGGTCTCATTGTTTCTTTTTTCAATAAATTGCTTTGATTTGCTCTAACTGAAAGCTGCTTAATGAAGCCTTTCACAAGTCAAAACATCCTCTACAACATAATAAAACAAGTAAAGCAGATACATTCTAGACCCTTTTCCCACAGTTTTCCATAGGTGTAATGAATTCTCAGCTACTCTTCCAGCTCTGCTTATTCATCTATAGATAACAGCTGTTACGTCAAAGAGTTGGTAAGGCAGATGAAAAGCTACATGAAGCATTTCATGCTATTTTTAATGTTCTACAGTTAAAAGGATAAAAAAGCACTTTACTGGCCAAAGAACAGCATGCTTACTGCTTTATTTATGTAGCACTGCAGTGTACTTTACCCCTGTTTTTCATATAAATGTTTCTCCAGCAATTAATTATTTGGACAATAATTTCACTGTAGATGTTATATATGCTTGATAGTATTTTGACAACCTCACCAGAACATAATCCCCTGATGTCAAATCTGGATGAGACAGAGAAAACTACAGAAAATGTGTTATCATGGCACTGGTGTGCAGGCTGAGGCAAATCCCTTTTTGAAACAATAAAATATCATTATAGGAAACAAGATGGTTCAGCATTTATAGTCTGAGACACAGATAGTGTAAATGAAAAAAATTGAAAGGTGTTAAAGGGTTTCTGTGCAACAAATTAACTCATTGCATCTGAGTGCGCCTCCAGGCATTTCTGCAGTTACCTCATACTAACGCCTCTAGGCGTCAAATATTGCTTGCTTATATTTGCATTAAGAATTCCAAAAGCATGCTACATATATGGTGTCAGAAGATTTCATATTAAAGTATACATGATGGCAAACACAATAATATTAATATTTGATATCTGCCTAATGCAGTTAAAGAGATATTGAATATTATTTGTATACTGTTTATTTGTGTTGTAATACTTTTCATATTTTTTTAAATATCTCCGCATTCAATAACACAGACAGAACTGCATAACCTCATATGTAAGCTCACAGCCGTGCGAAGAAAATCCTGCTGGCAATATGTGTTCTTGCTTAAATGGTTACTGATATATCATAAGCTGTTTCTGCAACATTAATATTCACTGCCTTTATTTTGGCTTATAAAATCCGGTTTAAAGCTTTGAACTGAATGAATGCCACTATTGTAAAGATTCATTTATCCTCAGTAGTTTGCCATTTGCAGTTATCTAGTAACACTTATGGTTCCAGAGATATTAATAATTGCTTGAACTCTAAGTTGATAACTTAATTTTTTAAAGGCTCAGGCCACACCCACTCAAGAGCTGTAGTAGACAGAATTAGTTAAAGTGATATTACAGGGGAAAAAAATCACACTTGGATAAAGTTAACTTCATTAGAGGATAGAGTTACCTTTTAAGAATTATATAAGAAAGTAATTCAGCTATCATACACTTTCAAAGTGGAAGTGAACTTTAACTTCAGAAAGCCTCTTTGCCAATGAATTCCCAACCTATAAGTTCTCCTAACCACGCTCAGTGCATCATATCTCACATCAGCATCAGAGAAATCTGTGTAGTGGGCTGTCAGTCTTATCTATTTTCTGTTTCTTCAAAGATGTACTTAAATCATATAATTTGGGGACTTTTCTCTTCAGCTCTCCATTTGAAAAAGGACTTGATCCCAGCAGAGCTAACCTGGATAACAAAACAAGATAGATAGACAGAAGTGTAATTGTGGTACACTGCTCTCCCTTTTATTACTAGTATAACTGTGTGTATCTTCTCATTGGTTCACTTCAGAAAATGGATAACAATGAGTATTTAGAAAAAAAGATTAAAAAAATGAATGCTGTCAAAGGAAGTAACCAGAGATATATACAACCATTGTAACTCTACTATGTACTATTTCCAGTATAATTGCAGAGGAGGTTCCTCCTTTTCAAATGACTCTCCAAAACAGGGATTTGAAGTTGTTTAAAGTATCAAAAATATTCTTTCTCTGTCTCTGATGGTGCTGTTGAAAACTAAGAACATAACAGAACTTTCATTGGTACCTGTGCTGGTGGTTCCCTGTGATCGTACTGGATCTAGGCATCACAATGGTGTATGAACCTAACGCTTTAAAGGTTCATAAGTAAATATTAGGCTGTCTGTCTGCTGACTATTACAAATTGAACAAAACCGTGTACCTTATATTTTTGAGGTAAAAACCTTAAACATTATGCTAACCCCCCCACACACAGATGTCTGCCAAGGTTTAAGAAAGTAAAAAGCAAAGAAAAAGATGTACTCCTCTGATTTATCCCATGCAGAGAAAGATGTTTACTTTAACTAGACAAGAGTTTCCTTTCTCTCGCATCTGATATTTGGAATTAATTCTCTCAAGCTGACTTCCAGAACATATTTTTATAGAGGCTTTAATACTGTGTGGAGAATTTTTTCATTTGGCCTATAAGGAACCAGCAGACTTCAAATAAGAGATACCAAAAACATTACAATGTTTTTGCAAGCAAATAGTCAGTGTCCATATTTACAAGGACAAGCAGAGCTGACAGGATGCACAGGTCTCCTTTAGATAAGCAGCATTTGTTCAATATACGTACATACAGACTGTAGACTGGGGTACGTATATACAGTAGACTGGGGTACTCTTTCTATACCAACATCTAAAGCGATTCATATGGTTATCTGTCCTGCATGTTTACCATTTAATAAAGATTCTAGGATATTAGAGGGTTCTGTGTTGGGACCATTTCTGTTTGACATCTACTTCTCTGAAGTGAAAGACAACAACAAATGGCTCTGTCTTACTAAGCTTGCAGATGACTGCAAGCTAGGAGCAACCGTTAAATCCCCAAATTACATGAACATTCTGCTGGAGGGTTTGTCCCAAATAAATAACTGGTGCTAAAATCATGGACTTAAAGTAAATGCCAAAGGAGTGTTACTCTCTCTCTCTCTGTCTCTTATTCCTGGAAGTGTATGTATCCTTTTAGAAGTCATCTTTCCCAGGGAACAACATTGACAATACGCCTCTAAGAGTTGAGCCAGTTGTTTGGTATTTGGGAACCTATGTGGACAGTGACCTAACTTTTGCAAACACGTGTCCATTGTTGTAACAAAGTCTTTCTACACTGCACGGCTTATAAACAAAGGAATTGTGTCTAGATCTAAGGATGTCATTCCCCTGCTTTTCTCAGCCCTCATTATGCCAGTCATTGAATATAATGTCCTCTTTATCTGTCCAGACACATGCAACAACTGGAATGCCCACAGAGGTACCTTACTAAAAAGATACAAGGCCTAAACAAAATGTTCTACATGGACTGACTCAAAGCCCTGTCACTATATTCAGTGTCCTACAGACTGCTAAGTGGTGACCTGTGTCTGGCATACAAAGCATCCTTTGACCTAATACTGATGGATTTGCTTCACATCAGCAAGTCAAATGACATCACAAATACTTGGTCTAGGGATATAAACCTCTCCTGCAATGTCAGCAGAATGGTTTGGAAGGACAGGTGTATCTTGAAGAGGCTACTGCTGCTGTGGAACAGACTCCCCCATCTACGTAAATCATACTTGTCCATATTAAAATGCAACTTAGAACTATGGATGAGAAACAGAAAATGTACCCCAGTACTGCCCCCTGTACTACTAATAGACAGAGGCAGCTCCTAAATGCTTTATCACATGCATAAGTCTCTTCAGATTATGTATGGTATGATCCCAGTTATTCTCATTAGGTGTAGTATATTATTACTGACCATGGGATGTGGGGGGTCTCTATCACTTGGTTGAAAGCTTAATTCAGTGAACACCTATTAATCGAACCCTAATCGTCCAACACTCTTTTATCGAACATGTACATCATCAAAAGTTTTCCTAGGGAATGAAACTACTTTGGCACCAAAACAATCGTAGCAAACGACACATTTTAAACTCACCAAGGTGGGGGGCTTTGCCCCGCACAGCCCCCTGTGAGGGGGGGCTGCTCTCCCCACCCCTCCAATTATACATAGCAACTCCAAGATCACACTACATTGGGGAAAAGGACACATTTCTAATGATGGCCAACTGACTTCCTTTCCTAGGAAAAAGTTTTAATGATGTAAATGTTTGATGAAAGGGTGTTTGACGATTAGGGTTCGATGAATAGGTTTTCATTGAATTAACCTTTCGACAAAGTGATAGGAACCCTGGATGGGTAAGGTCATTCTCTAACCAAATGGAATAGGTTAATTAGAGCACAAAAAGGGAAAACGAGTAAGCTTAAAATGGCTAGGCTTAAAATGTCTGGCAATGCAGCTAGCCTAGTACTTACCTATAAACTTATGAAACACAAATTGTTAGTCTGAAACTAAGTGGGGATATCCATCCTATCCCTTAACCAGCTCACCACTCAGTGAATAATGTTGTATTGCCAACAACAGATAATCAAGCAGTGTTCACATAGTCCTCAAGGCATCCGGGCTTATATCTCATTTAAGTTAACCTTAGAAGTGTCTAATAAACTGCCAGAAGTTAATGCAGGGATAGCTTTTCTCTCTCACGACAACTTTACAATAATGGAAACTCGTTTAAGGCAGGATATAACTGATGAAGAGATACTTCCCAAGCCTTTAATATTTTAAGATTAGACAGGAAAAAAATAAAAAAAGTGGATGGAATATTTAGTTTATGTACTCCTTCAATTTTAATGTCATAAATAGAAAGTCCAGTCAATGTACTAAGATATTTTCTCATGAAGTCTTCACAGTCATTCCCTTCAGTTTGTTCTAGTAATGCTATAATCATCAGTTTGTCTCTGAGTGACCTTTGCTCTGGTTTCGACAGTTTCTGTATCAAGTTTTCATATTTTAATTGATATTCCTCCATTTTTTATTTTGTCTCCTTTTAATCAGTTTGCATATGCACCATTTCATCTGAATGCCTGGTTAAAGCATTCCGTTTCCTGCAGCCTTCTGTTATTTGTCTTTGTGTAGGTCAACAAGGACCTACTTATCTTGAAAATTTCAGAATGCATTTAGTAAATCTTTCTATTTAGGGTGTTTTAAGTGTTTTCTCCTCCTGCTGCCATTACTATCTGCTTTTTCAGCTTTGTTCCACCATACTGCTTTCAGTTTTTCTAAGGTGTCAGTTTTGTTTTCATTTTAAATTTTCTTTGTTGACCACCTGGACATCATAGACCCTTCCTTTAAAAATTTCTGTTAGCTACTTATAGCAGTTTGCAGGGTTTTGTTAACGTGAACTGTTTACTGCCCAGATCTCTGTTTTACCATATTGGAATTCCTATAGCATCTGTTCTTGGCCTTAAATGGTTTTGTTTCCTAGGTTTGTTTATGCAGCCAATACTCACTTGAAATACTTTTGCACAAATCTGCATTCACTTTGCAACCACATATATCTGTTTTTTACACCATCCATTGTATTCCCAGTTAAACCAGTCTGTTCCCATAGGTTCATACTAGGCTATCTGCCCTAGGGCAATTATAAGCCTAGCCAGAGTATGTTTGGCTTTCGCCACCCATTTTAAATTAATTTTGCTATGCCCTTTTTCGAGGTTAGTATACTGTGCCTCTGTCTAACAATGACACAGAAGTGATACCCGGGGTAAACCTACGATCTCCCATCCACTCATCAAGATTCCTCTTGAAGAGAGTCAATGAGGGACTCTGCCTAACCTGGACTGGGATTTTATTCCAGAGTGAAGGGAGCCTCTGGGTTATGAATCTGTCCCTCCAGCATGTCCTATTTATTTCAGTGCTGAGGTTCAAGTTTCTCGAGCGTGTAGCTCAATGGGATTTGGATTTTTTGAGGTGCAGCATGTCCCTTAATTCTGGGTTGGACATGGCTTTATACGTCAGGCACAGGTCGCCTCTGAGCAGGCGGTATGCCACTGAGTAGAGCTGGAGTTTCTTTAACCGGGCAGCATATGGCATCTGTTTGAGCCCTTTGATCCTCTTGGTGAGGTACTTTTGGGGTCTTTCCAGTTGCTGCAGGTGTTTGGTAAGGTACATCCCAAAAGCGGCATTGTACTCGATTATGGGCCTGATGAGGGATGAGTAAAGAGGCACGATGACCTCCCCTAATCTAGATGTGAATCCCTTCATGATTAGGTGGGCTATATAAAATGTTTTTCTAACCACTTTGGCCATGTGGTTGTCAAATGAGAGATTGCTATCAACTTGGGTCCCCAGGTCCCTAATTACTTCTTCTGTACTTAATGGATTACCACCCATGTGGTAATTTGTGGGCACTTTGTTTATCCTAAGGGGATGACTGTACACTTTTTGGCGTTTAGCTCGAGGCCATGGCTCTGGCACCAGTTGTCTGTTTCTATGAGGCCCTTTTGGAGGATGCTTGTGTCAGCTGGAGAGTCGATTATGGCACCCAGTTTGCAGTCATCTGCGAACTTGGTCAGCCGCAGTCCTTCTGTGTTGGCCTGTACCTCCGAGAAATATATACCGAACAAGAGAGGTCCCAGGACTGAGCCTTGTGGGATGCCACTTGTAACTGGTTTGGAGTCTGACATGGCTCCAGCAATTCTAACCATGTGGGTTCTGTCCTTGAGCCAGTTTGCAACCCATCTAGTGACATAGGGGTTTATATTTAAGCTGGTGAGCTTATCTATAATGCCCGAGTGGGGTATTGTATCGAAGGCTTTTGCGAGGTCCAGGTAGGCTGTGTGGACCACCTTCCCTTCATCAGTGGCCTTGGTGACTGTTTCAAAGAAGTCGACCAGGTTTAAGAGGCAGGATCTGCCCTTAACAAAGCCGAACTGGGTAGGATCCAGTGTCTGTAGGTCCCCAATATCTTTATTTATGAGGTCCATGATGATCCTTTCCATAGCTTTGCAGACCAAGCTAGTCAGGCTTATGGGGCGATAGTTTCCAGGGTCCGTTGAGGCACCACCTTTGTGGAGAGGGACCACTGTTGCTGTACGCCACTCTTTGGATACATATCCTGTAGTAAGGCTGAGAGTGAACAGTAGTTTTATGTTTGGGTTTAGCTCTTCTTGGAGTTCATGTAGGACGCAGCCCGGGACACTGTCTGGTCCTATTGATGCTGTGTTTTTTTTGCTTTGGAGAGGGCGGCTCTTACCTGAGCATCTGAGATGTCAGGGGGGGCAGCACTGTGCTGGGATAGATATTTGCCCTTTTGGTGGGGGGGGAGAGAAGTTTGCACTGAACCTGTCAGCTAGGATGTTGGCAATGTCTGTGGGTTCGGTGTATTTTTTTGTCATTTTGGACTAATTCTGAGCATATCTGGGTATTCCCACCCAGGTTCCTAACATAACTAAAGAAAGCCTTGTGATTATCCTTAGTGTCCTGTGCAATTTTTCTCTCGAAGCTGGCCTTAGACGATTTTATGAGTGCCCTTAGTTTTTTGCTAATACTGATCAGAGATGCCTTCCCTTTTTGGGATTTTGCTCTATCATGTAGTAGCTTCCTGCTTCTATTGTATAGTTTGTTTGTGGCTGGGGTCCACCAGACAGGACGTCTGCCTTTGGAGGATTGGGTCTTAGTTTTATTTGGGATTGCATGATCCATGCATTCCTGAAGGTGTTCATAGAATGCATTTATAAAGGATTCTGCGGTCTGGGCCGTATTTTCCACAGGCTCGGGGGCTTTGAAGGATTCCACCTCCGTTTTGAGGAGTGTGAAATTTGCTTTAGAGAAGTTTTTCACTGTGGTTTTCTGGGCAGGGGGTGGGGTCGGGATGTGAATATCCAGTGAGATCAGTTTATGGTCTGATCTTACCAGTGAGGGATACACTTCTGGTCTGGAGCATAGAGTCCCTATGTTGGTGATGATCAGGTCCAGTATGTTTTCCCCTCTTGTGGGAGTGGTAACAAGTTGTTCCATAGCATTTGAGTTTATGAATTCTAGGAACCTTTGGGCTAGGGTGTTGGAGCTAGAGTAATGCTCCCAGTCTATGTTTGGGTAGTTGAAGTCGCCCAATATAATGGTGTTTGGAGAGACCTTCATATTTTCCAGTGTTCTCAGGAAGGCCGAGTGGGGTTCCTGGGTTTGGGAGGGTGGTCTGTAGCAGGCTATAAACTGGAAGGCAGTTTTACCCACTGTTAGTTGCACATGGATAGTCTCTGATGCTTCGTGCTTTGCCACCAACCTGGAGGTGTGGGTATCTTTGATGAATATCAATACTCCCCCTCCTTTTGTGGTTCGGTCCAAGTTTTGGGGCCGAAAAGCATGGTATGAGGTATAACCTGGTAGTGCTGTGGTGCTCTCGGGAGCCCTGAACCAGGTTTCTGTTACTGCACAGATATCGATGTTCTCCATGCTAAGGAGAGTTTCAAGTGCATGCATCTTGAGGTTTAGACTTCTGGCGTTGAGTAGCATTACTCTTAGTTTCTTATCCCTTGTGATACCTATGGAGGTGGGTTTGTCTTTTGAGCCTTACCTAAAAAAGGCACTATGGGGTAGCAAGAGCCTTTGCCAATATCCGAAAGCCCAGGGGTGACAGGTGCAAGCCGTCCCTAGCGAAGCATCGTGGCTTGTCGAGCATATCATCCCAGGCTGACAGGCATTGGATCCCCTTTGAATGACACCAGTACTTAAGCCAATTGTTGAAATTGATCATCTTGTCTTCATATTGTGGCATCATTCTTGGTGAGGGTAAGATGCTACTCAAGGTCAGGGTCATACTGGCCTGGGCTACATGCTCAGAGAGCTCCTCTATGTCTCTTTTCATGTAGTCCAGGGAAGTACGTCTCAGGTCATTCACACCAGCATGGACAATGACTGAGTCATATTTGTACTTGCCTTGGAGTGACCTGAGTGCTTGTGTTATGTGGCGGATCCTAGCGCCCGACAGGCTGCTCACCGTGACCTTCTCCTTGTTCAGCCTGGTGAGCGGGACGTCAGTGTGCCTGACGATAGTCACCTATTACAAGTGTATCAGGTGTGTTGTTTAGCCTTAAGAGCTGTGACTGTTCGGCACACTGGCTTTGTGAGATATGTGTTGCACGTGTTTTGTTTTGGGGTAGCGGTTGCTTGGGTGTCTGCTTTGGAGGTCTCTGCTGCTTAGGCAGATCTTTATTTAGAGCCTCCAAGTATGTTTTTGTGTGATTATGTGTTTGGTTTGCTGTCGTGGTAGGTCTATGTGAGACTGGAATTGTAGTGAGTGTGGTTTCCTTCTCCTCCTGACTGGTTATGCCAGTACTGAGTTGAGAGAGCTTAGCCTCCAGTTTGGCTATATGGTTGCATCTCTCACATGTGTTGGAATTTGTTGGGAGGAGGAGAGGGTTGTCTGTGTACATGAGGCAGTTGTAACATTGCCTCAAGATTCCCAGGTTCACCAGATGGACCGGAGAGGAGATTGACAACTGACCTTTGGACATGCTAGAATAATATTGGGAATTCCTTTATAATTGAAAACAAGGGCCAATGGGGAGTGAGGGTGTAGTGCTTTTAATTTTTAGTGCTGACTTATATAATTGCTTTAGTGAGTAAGTGACAGGTAACTTAAGTGCAATGTGTTACAGGTAACTTAAATGCAAACATGACAAACAGTAACTTTCTTTCAAGTGAAACAAGGAAATAAGTACAGTAAGCAATGCAGATATCACTAGGGATCCACAGAAGCGCTGAGAAGCCACTTTTTAGGTGGAATTAGCGTTCCAGGGAAATAACAAGCAAACAAGCATACAAACAAAGCTAGATTCAGCAGGCCTGGATCTAGTCTATGCTACAGCAAACAAGGTGTACCAATTTCAGTAAGAAACAGTTCAAATATGCAGGCACTATAAACCTTTAACCAGAAATTCCCAGCTCAGAAGGGCAGAGTCCGGCCTCTCCTCCCACAAGAGTGCAGACCACGAACCTTCTTAATGTAAAATAACTGGCCTGAAGCCCAAGTGCATAAACCAGAACTAATACACTTAGGAATAACATACACTGAGCTCTCAATCAGCAGTTCCCAACTTAGAAGGATGAAAGCTACCTATCCTGCCACCACAGTGCATGCCACAAACCTTCCTAATGTAAAACAACTGGTCTGAAGCCCAAGTGCTTATTCCAAAAGACTTAGAATGATAGCTACACTTTAATCAAGTTACTACCAAGCAATAATAAATACAACTGAATACTTTAAAGAATGCCTGGATTAGTGCTCAAGTTATACAAACAAAGCTAGATTCAGCAGGCCTGGATCTAATCTATGCTACAGCAAACAAGGTGTACCAATTTCAGTAAGAAGCAGTTCAGATATGCATGCACTATAAGCCTTTAACCAGAAATTCCCAGCTCAGAAGGGCAGAGTCCAGCCTCTCCTCCCACAAGAGTGCAGACCATGAACCCTCTTAATGTAAAATAACTGGCCTGAAAGCCCAAGTGCTTAAACCAAAATTAATACACTTTTAGAATAACAGACATTGAGCCCTCAATCAGCAGTTCCCAACTTAGAAGGATGTAAGCTACCTGTTCTGCCACTACAGTGCAGACCACAAACCCTCTCAATGTAAAACAACTGGTCTGAAGCCCAAGTGTTGAAACTAAAAGGCTTAGAATGAGTTACACCAAGCAGTAATAAATACAATTGAGTACTTTTAAGATGACGCAAAAGCAAAATAAAGTAGGAAGAAACACAAGTACAGTAAAAGCAGATGAATTTTTTTTTTTTTTTTTCAGAAAAGTAGCAAAAGCAGTAGTAAATACAATTCTCATGCAGTGCAAGCTGGCACACTTGAATATGTAGCAATATTAGTCCACACACAGTTTGAAAAAATGTAATTAAATTAAAAAGGACTAAAAGCAAGTGTAGAAAGGGTTAATTAGGTAGAATGCGGTGAAGAGATGGGCCTAGGGGAGTGTCTTAGATCAAATCTACAGTGGAGCGGGCACGGCAAAAGCCACCAAATTTAAACTACAACCAAGAACTGGGAGGGGGGTTGGGGAAAAACAGTTTCAACACAGATGTGAGGAATGTGCAAATTATAAAGCCAAAAAATATATACTGTTCTCTCTCTCTCTCTATATATATATATATATATATATATAACAGATATCTAAGCAAACAATTTATTATAATACAGACCACAACAGTTGATTATTACATTGCCAGGCAGTTGTTACTTGCAATCACAGTTATGAAACTAACTAAATGCTCTTCCTTTCAATTAATAATTATTACTCAGAGGTTCACTGTACATCAGTTATTTTGACCCTTCATAGCTAAATATTTTTCCTGATATCCATAATTTCTAAGAAACAATCACTGAGTGGTAGATACTCAGTGTTTCTTTTTTTGCCCATTGGTACAGTGCTAACCCATTCAAATGCAGTACAGTATCAGGGATGGAGTGGAGTAGTCCTGTATATTACATTAATATTAATCACATAGTTATTTTCTGTTTTATATTTACTGATTTCTATAATTTTCAGGTATCATTCATAAGGCGATTTGCATTTTAGGACTATCGCATCCTTTACATAAAAACAATTATCTTTTTTAAATAGTGTCCTCATTCAGTATTTCTAGTGAATTTTTTTGTTATGAAAACTGTTTTATCTGCTTTTTCTCTGTCATTTTCTTTTGGCTTTTCTGTGCCTGTTAATTTGTTGCTTATGTCCTCACCTCCTTCTCCTGCCTGTAGCATGCATCTATATCTGTATCTGTTTATATATGTATTTTGCTCTCTCTCTCTCTGTATAGTTAAGTAGCAGAGGGTATTGAATGCATCACCTGACACAGGGTGTCTAGGATAGGTTGACCAACTGCAAAAAAATGCTTTTTTTTAAATAATTTCCTAGGTGTCAGTTTAAAAGCACTGCAGTTAAGGTATTTAGATTCTCCATAAGCTTTCAGTGAATTCAATAAACTACTGAACGCTTCAGAATCTATAACTCGATGAGTTAGTGGCCATAGACTTGGCTGAATAACATGTGGACAAGACCTCAGTTCTTTTTTTTTAATTTTTGCAATTATTATCTTGTAAAAATTTGCAGCTATTGTTATTTGGAAATTGCAGTGCATACTCATTAAAGTATTTTTTTTTACTCCAAAGTCACACTACATAAGCTGTTTTATAACAAAAGTATTCTCCAAAGTTTTATTTTATTATGCACAATCGCACTAAGCCCTTTCTTCTGCTTTACTCACAAAACCACCTATTCTGACATTTTATTTAGCAGAAATTTAACAAACTACCTGATGTCCCAAAGTGTCTTTTCTAGCTTTGTTTGGTATCTGCTGCTGCTTAACTCTAGGTGGCGCTAACAGAAATGAGCAGGTCTCATCACCAATAGTTGTGTATTTGCCCTCAACATATATTTACAGTAAGACATTAATAAATAAAAACCAGAAATGCTGTACAATTCATCTTTGCTTATTGACTTCTAATGCACAACTGGTGTGCCAGCTGGTATTTGTATATGTCTGAGATTGGACTTATTTACCCCCTGGCCTTCTGTTTTATCTTTTAGGAGAAAGGGGTTTCTTCTTCTTCTTCTTTCTAATTTTTTTTATTTATCCTCCACATACCTCAGTGTATCTCATGTTCCTGGTCTGCACTATTTCTCAATCAAATCATTTAATTCATCCATATATCTGCCTTATGAAGGGACATGATGTAGCTAACAGGGTAACCAGGGTCTACCATAATGTTTATTGTGCTAGGAATTTTTTTTGTTATGCCTTAGCATGGCCACACATACAGTAAGGAAGTTAAGATGGGGGGTCCCTTCTGCACGTCATTTGCTTAATATCTGTGTAATATGCCCCTGTTCTGGTAGTGTGGCCCCCAAAATGTTAGTTGAACCCAGGTTACAAATGGCACTGGTAAACAACTTCTTCTGCACTAACGGACCAGAATTTCTCAGCTGAATGGATCATCCACAGCTAGAAAACTGAACTGATTACATATACAGTCTTAAATCTACCTATGGTCTCTATCGTTTTAGCCTTGTTTTCCCCTTCCTAGGAGCTCCAAGTCTGAAGAGGGAACAATTTAGCCTTTATTCCTTATGCTGTCATTATACAAGGATATCACTTAGTGACAGTCAAGTACTGAGGAAGAGACTCCCAAGATGACATTGATACTTCTATGAATGTAACCCCCAAAATGTGAGACCAAGAAGAGCAACTAATCAAATGGATACAGATTTTGAAAAAGCCATAAAATGAGCACATAAAAAAAATTACTAGACAATATGAAAACCGTAATGTTTATTATAACTTTTCGCAAAGTAATATGCTATTGCAGAATTTTATTTTGTTGCTTTTCTGGCTTTTCTGCTTGTAATTGTGATTTACTTGAGAGCAAAAATGTATAAGACCAAATTAAAGTGGAACAGTATCACCTTTTTTTTCAGCTTTAAACTCCAACAAATATGTTGTTTGTTGCATAGTCTATAGCATGAAATTATGGCATAAGTAATGATATGTAAATATTTAAGCAATCAATTAGTTAGGGTCTATATTAGATGAGCAACCTTTCCGATGTTCAAATAATAGATGGTCGACATTATATGATTGAACATTGGAAGGTTCGAAGGTGAAAGTCAACGGCTTTTCACGCACAGATTAGGATATTTTCCCTTTCTGCATTGAAGTGCTAGTTACATTGTAGCAGTGCAGGTATTCAACATTGGGTGCTACATTTTACGTCTGAAGTGTTCCTTCACTCAGTGAGTAGCTTTTATCTCTTACAGCACAGGTCACCAGTTGACTAACATAATGGAGTTGAAGAAACAATAGGGTCTCCTCATGGTTTTGTGCAGCTCGGCTTCACAAACCAAGAGGGTGGTTTGGGAGGGTGGCTTAATGGCTAAGGTGTTTGCCTTATAAACACAAGGTGCAGGGTTTGAGTCTCACAAGGGATAATTGGCTAGGCTTAAAATGGCTCGCAAGGGCAGTTAGCTTAGTACTAAACTATGAACAAACAGAAAAAATGCAAAGCTTGGAAGCAGGAAACAATGGCAAGCTTGTTTTTAACAGGAACCTATTGCTTGGGGGTACTCTTATCAGCACAATGAAAGTTTTCTTGATAAACTTCAGAGATTTTTTTCAGGTTAACTTTACCAACAAAATTAAGAAGCATGCTGCTGATACTTCACAAGACTTGGTTAACATTGTTTTTATTCTTCACAAAGAAGTTTAGTAGTCTTCATTGTATTTTATAGATTAATTGTTAAAATATTACAAAACTAATTTAGAATTATTAGAATGATATTTACGCTACACTGTGCCATCTTCTAGTGAAGCAAGTAGATGAATAAATTCTTGTATGTATCACTACCTTTCAGAAAGTGACAGTTTAGTGGAATAATTTTGAAGTATATGTATCTCTGATTCAGTATTTTAAACTGTTCTGTGGAAGGCATACTTAAAAATCATGTATAAGAAAACTAATTCAGTAAAGAAGGTTGTCTTTATGCCTTGCTTTTTTAACTTTCAGTTACTGATATGTCTAGAACTGATGGTCTGTTTTTGTATATCCACAGATTTCTGTTACAAACTAAGCACTGCAAAACTAGGAAAAGCAGCAGTTTTTTTTCTTAACACAAAGCAAGCCGACTGGTTTATGACTGATCATGACTGTGAAGTAGGTGTCTCTGCATTGCTGTTTAATGCTATTAGCTGCAACTGCAAATGGCAGTCAGAATTCCAAAAAGACTGCATTGGTGATGCTGATAGTGAAGCTGCCTTCTTGCATATCAGAGGTCCAACAATGTGCAAGGATGCAGCTAACACTGCATTGCTGAAGTTTTCTGTCCTGGCCAACGGTCTACAACAAACTATTCTTGCAACAACGTCAAATTGCTACTATTATTTCTCAGTGTTACTTTCACACAAATAAAAGGCTTATTTTTTTGCATATCCATGTGCCATCCCAGACTCTGGTGACTTCCTTCCAATTACTTGCCATCCAATTACTTACTTACCATTACTTGAGATTTTCTTAAGTGCTGCGGTGGTACGGTGGTAGCGTTGTTACCTCACAGCAAGAGGTTCTCCCGTTCGATTCTCAGCATGGCTTAGGCGTTCCTTCTGCGTGGAGTCTGCATGTCCTCCCCGTGGTTGGGTAGCGTTTGAAAGACATGCGTGCATAAATGGGAGTGCCTTCGTTGAAGGGTGGGCGTCGAGCTGGCACCTCGGCATTTCATAAAAAAAAACTACTGCCAATCATTAGCGGACCGGAGTTCCGCTGTGGCGACCCCTTACCGGGAAAAAGCCGAAAGACAAATAACAACAACTTGAGATTTTCTTAAGGCAGAACTAGTTTTGTTAATACAATCACTTTTGTCCCTTTCAGCCTTCTTTTCATTTTTTTTTTTTGTGTTGGAGTTCTTTTCCTAAATTCTTCAGCTTTTTACTTATGCAATCTAGTCTTGCTTCAATATCTAGCTTAGTAGCCAGTGATGAAGGTACCCGCATATCAGGTTTATTATACTCTGTAATTCTTTTCTTTTTATTTATTTATTTATCTATCAGAAGACTTTAGGTTCATAGGTAGGTACTAAGCTATCGGCCCAAGGGCCTACATAAGCCTAGCCAACAAGGTTCCCCGGCTTACGCCACCCAAGAAAGTTATTTTCCTGTGCCACTGTCGAGCAGAGACACAGAAGTGATACCCGGAGTGTATTTCCTATTTCCCATCCACTCATCAAGATTTTTCTTGAAGAGTGCTAATGAAGAACTTTGCTTGACATAGATGGGTAGCCTGTTCCAGAGTATGGGAAGTCTCTGGGATAGGAACGTATCCCTCCAGCATGTCCTGTTTATTGTGGTGACAAGGTTTAGTTCCCTAGAATGTGTAGCTCAAAGGGATTGGGATTTCTTTAGGTGTAGCATGTCCAACAGCTCTGGGTTTGACATAGCTTTATATGTTAGGCAGAGATCACCTCGGAGTAGGCGATATGCTACAGAGTAAAGCTGGAGTTTTTTGAGGCGGTCAGTGTAGGGCATTTGTTTGACGCCAGTAATCCTCTTTGTGAGGTACTTCAGTGGCCTTTCCAGCTGCTGCAGATGTCTTGTGAGGTACATTCCAAAAGGGGCGTTGTACTCTATAATGGGTCTAATGAGCGTAGAGTAGAGGGAAACAATGACCTCTTTTTTCCTGGATGAGAACCCTTTTATGATGTGTGCCACGTAGAAGGACTTCCTGACTACTGTGGCGATGTGACTATCAAAGCAGAGACTACTGTCCACCTGGGTCCCAAGGTCTCTTATCACACATTCGGTGTTAAGTAGATTGCTGCCTATGTGGTAGTTCATGGGTACAGAGTTTTTACCAAAGGGGATGACACTGCACTTTTTGGCATTGAGCTTGAGGCCATGGCTCTGACACCAGGCATCTGTCTCAGTGAGGCCCTTCTGTAGGATGTCCACATCATTTGGGGACTTGACTATGGCTCCTAGTTTGCAGTCATCTGCAAACTTTGTTAGCTAGAGGCCTTCTGTGTGTGTTCAGAGAAGTAGATACCAAACAGGAGAGGTCCCAGGACGGAACCCTGTAGTACTCCACTTTTCACTGCTTTCAGGTCAGATTTAGAATCTGCAACTTTTACAGTGTGGGTTCTGTCAGTGAGCCAGTTGGCACCCCATCTTGTGACATAGGGATTTATACCTAGTTTAGTGAGTTTAGCTATAATTCCAGAATGGGGGATGGTGTCAAAAGCCTTGGCATGGTCAAGACAGGCTGTGTGAACCACCTTACCCTCATCTATGGCTTTGGTGACTGCCTCAAAGAAGTCAATCAGGTTCAGGAGGCATGATCTGCCTTTCACAAACCCGAAATGGGTCGGATCCAGAGTTTGGAGGTTACCAATGTCTTTGTTTATGAGTTCCATGATGATACGTTCCATGGCCTTGCAGACCAGGCTCGTCAGGCTAATAGGTCGACAGTTCCTGGGATCAGTGGTGGCTCCCCCTTTGTGGAGTGGGATAACTGTTGCTGTGTGCCATTCAGTGAGCACAAAGCCTGATGCAAGGCTATTATTCAACATGATGCTTAAGTGGGGAGCCAGTTCATTCTGAAGTTCATGTAAAACGCAACCTGGGATGTTGTCCGGTCCCATGGATGCTGTGTTTTTGGCTTTAGAGAGTGCAGCTTTTACCTGCGTTGTTGTGATTACAAGGACTCTGCATTCTTCCTGTATAGATATGGGCCCTTTAGGGGGTGAGGGGAGGGTAAAGTTAGTACTGAACCTATCTGCCAGGATGTTGGCAATATCAGTTGGTTCTGTAATTTTCGTGCCGTTGTGCTGCAACTCAGAGCAGATCTGGGTGTTGCCATCGAGATTCTTGACACAGCTATAGAATGCTTTGTGGTTGTCCTTAGAATTAGTGGCAATTTTGTGTTCATAACTAGCTTTGGAGGATCTTATAAGGGATCTCAGCTTCTTACTGAGGCTGACCAGGGAGCTCCTCCACTCATGGGATTTTACTCTCCTTTGCAACAGTTTCTTCCTTCTGTTGTACAGTTTGTTTATGGGAGGGGACCACCAGATTGGCTTCCTTTTTTGGAGGATAGTGTCTTGGTTCTGTATGGGACAGCACGATCCATGCACTCGTGTAAGTGTTTATAGAGTGCATTTGTGTAGGATTCAACAGTTGTAACTGTATTGTCCATCTGCATTGGGTGTCATGAAGTTCACCACTTCTGTCTTAAGAAGCATGAAATTGGCTTTGGAGAAATTTTTTACCGTGGTTTCCTTAATGGGGGTGGGGCGGGATGTGGATATCAAGGGTGATTAGCTTATGGTCGGATCGGACCAACGACGAGTTGACTTCAGGTGTGGAACACCCGTCACTCATGTTGGTAATGACTAGGTCTAGGATATTGTTGCCCCTGGTGGGGGTGTGGATAAGTTGATCCAGGACATTGGAATTTATGAATTCCAGTAAGCGTTGAGCTAAGGAGTTGGTACACGAGTAGTTTTCCCAGTTAATTTTGGGGTAGTTGAAGTCGCCCATTATTAGGGTGTTTGGTTGAACCCTAATATTTTCCAGTACATCAAGAAAAGAGGAGTGGGAATCCTGGTGCATGGTGGGGGATCTGTAGCAAGCTACAATTTGGATTGCAGTTTTGCCCAGAGTTAGTTGCACTTGGATAAACTCGGATGCATTATGCTGAGCAACTAGCCTGAAGGTGTGGATATCCTTAATGAATATGGACACACCTCCACCTTTGGTGTTTCGGTCCAGGTTACACGGCAGAAAAGTGTAGTATGAGTTATAGCCTGGTAGTGCAGGGGTGCTGTCTGGAGCCTTGAACCAGGTCTCAGTCACTGCACAGATATCGATGTTCTCCATTTTAAGGAGTGCTTCGAGTGAGTGCATTTTGAGACTTAGACTTCTAGCATTGAGTAGCATTACCCTCAGTTTTTGCTTGCCTGTTCCTGTTACAGTGGTGAATTTGTTATTTGAACCTTGCCTAAAAAAGGCACTATAGGGGCAGCAAGAGCCTTAGCCAGTATCCGGAATCCCAGAGGCGACAGGTGCAGGCCATCTGTGGCAAAGCATCGTAGTCTGTCGACCATGTCATCCCAAGCAGACAGATACTGGATCCCCTTAGAATGACACCAGAAGCTTAGCCAATTGTTCGACTCTTACCTGGCTTGGATGACACATTTTTTGGGGGGGCTTGGTTGACACATTTTTTTGGGGGGGGGGGCTCAGTTTGGCAGGAATACTCAAAGATTGGCTTTCTAAGCCAGAAATCTGAAGTGCATCCAAGAGAATCCAAGGTATCCACTGAAATCTTCAGAACATAAATACAATTTATGCATTTTTCTTAAACGTGTGTACTATTTTTTTATTGTTCTGTTGCTTCATTTTATACTATTTTTGCTGCTGTGACTGTTTTATTCTGCACATTTTTTTTTTTGTCTTTAATAGCAGTGGCTAGATTCAGACTTGTTGAAGCTAGACTGGTTGATATCACTGGATCTCTAAAGTCAGCTGTCTTACATTTAGTGGGTCATCTGCACCCTTGTGGCAGAAGTGTGTAGCTTAGGACTCATCTGAGTTGGAGATTGCTGGAATAAAGGCTCAGCGAGGGGCCTTTCTATTGGTAGACTGTGTTACAGCTGTTTAAAGATAATTAAAAATAATTGGACATTTTTAAATAATTTTATGGACTTAAAAGGCATCATAGGGGATAGTTCTGTATTTGTTTCTCGAAGGGGGAAGAACTTACAAGAGTATTTTTATAAGAATAGTCAAATGAATAAACAGGAAGAGGAGAATAAAGGAATGTTAAAATGTGGTAATTGTAGGTTTTGTGAATTTGTCCTTGAAGGAAAGAAATTATGATAGAAGCAAGAAATTATAATATTAGATTAATGCAGGAATATAATTGCAAGTCAAAATTTGTAGTTTATGTTGCATTATGTGGACTTTGTCCTGCGTTTTATATTAGCAGGATATCTAGGGAATTTTATAAAAAATTGTCTGAACAGTTATGAACTGTAGAAATTAAAGAAGGCAATAATGACTTAGCTAAGCATGCTATACTAAAGCATAGTTTAGAAATAAATAAAGTTAGTTTTAGATTTTCTATAATGGATCAAGTGTCAAACTATAATATGAGGTTAGACGCAGATGATGAATTAGATTAGAAAGAGGGTCTATATTACCAAATAAAAAAACCCTTTACGCGAATACCTAAACATCGACACCTATAACGTGAACCGCAAAAATCCTGAACGCACTAAACAGTGAAAAATAAAATAACGAACTGTCATAGTCGGCCAACCTCACCACCTGCTACATACTACCTACCCAAACAAAATAAATAAACCACATACATACACTAACTAAACCCTACTTATAACCTAAAGTAAAGCACCAAAACCCTACTTCTAACCCTACACTAAACCCCACATACACAACTAACTATGCACTATCCTTAACTCCTCCCTAACCCTAAGGTCCATAACTACCGCACACGTCCCCTACAGACATACACCCAAAAAAATAAATAATACACATACATACATTTAACAAAACCCTACTTCCAACACTACACTAAACCCCACATACACAACTATCTATGCACTATCCTTAACCCCTCCCTATCCCTAAGGTCCGTAACTGCCATACACTTCCCCTACAGACATACACCCCAAAAAAATAAATAATACACATACATACAGTTAAATAAATCCCTACTTCTACCACTACACTAAATCTTACATACATTACCTATCTATTCATTTACCCCACATCCTAACCCTAAAGTTCTATCTATCGCACACTTACCTTACGGAGCTATACCGCAGACGGGCCAACCATTACACTTCGACATTTAAATTTTCGCTATTTTGGACGTTCGGCGTTTCTGTCGCTCAATCCATGTCGCTCTTTTCGTATTCGCGATTACGGTCTTTCGATCTGGCAATAGGAACCCTTAGAAAGAGTATTGTTGGCAGGTAAGGCTGAATGCTTGTAGTTCCCCTGGAGTGAATGAAAGGTAGAACTACAAAGGGGTTCTGAAAAGGAAAGGGTTAAGTCATTCATTTTGGAAAAGTCATGTGATTTTCTAGTATTTAATCTAGTTTGTGAATGAGTACAGCTTGGTCTGAAGAAGTTCCAGGAATGGGATAAAAGCACTTACCAATTTTATTATTTTTGTTTTTTACTAGCAAAATGGAATGTATTTAAACCACTAGTGCTTTTTATAAGTACAATTTAAGCCTTTTTCTTGCACTTATGTACTGTTTTCCACTGTTCTGTTGCTTCATTTTACACTGTTTTTACTGCTGTGATTGTTTTATTTTGCACTTGTTTTTTTGATTCATCTGCCTTTAATAGCATAGGCTAGATTCAGACTTGCTGAATCTATACTGTTTGAGTGCTAGACCGTGTTAGAGCTGTTTAAATTCGCTTGTATTTAAGCACTGTGTTTGTGCGTAGCTGCACTGTGCGCACTGGCATTTAGCACTGCTGTGTATAGATGCAAATGCTTAGAAAGACATTATTTTCCTAGATAACTGCAAGGGAACCCTCTTAAACTTCCCTGCTTCTTGCTGAGCAAAGCAATTGCAGACTGCTGCCCGGAGAGCAACCTAGTTGTGCATTTTGAGGCACTGACGTAGGTTTCTACTCCTTAACCTTCCCATTGATTAGCTGATTTTACTAGTTCTACAGCAGAACCTGGTCCATCTAGCCCACTTCATACTGCTTATTACAGAATACACCTGTCATAATGAATGGACAGTTTCCCACTGTTTCTTCAGCCAGCCTGATTGACATGGGCATCCTGAGGCAATCTAGCAATTGCCTCATGTATACTGACAACAAGCAAACACAATATGTGAGAGATGTATCTATACTATGAATCTGGAATCAATGCTTCCTCTCTCAAACCAGATATCAAACAGGTTGTCATCACACACACTTCATCTCTTCCACAAAGAGCATAACACATAAACCCACATACACAGAAGTACTCACTAGACGTTTACCACAAGAGCAGAGACCTGGCAAATGCAAACCTTCTGCACACAATACAGTCCCAAAACAATCCACTACACAAAAAACACATGCATCAGTGTCTCATAAGCCCCTAAGGCAAAACACCTCAAAACCAAATGTCTTGGTCATACGTGAGTCCATAGTGAGACAGACAAGATGTCCCTCTCATCAGGCTGGACAAGAAGAAGGTCACAGTCAGCTGCCTATCAGGTGCCAGGATCACCAAATCATGTACGCACTCAAGTTTCTCAATGACAAGGACTGTTATGACTCTGTCATAGTCCATGTTGGAGTGAATGACTGGAGAGGTACCTCACTGGACTATATGAAGAGAGATATGACTGAGCTTTCAGATTGTGTCCCAGGCAGGTATGTTGTTAGCTGTAAGCAGCATTCTACCTTCACCTAGGATGATGCCGCAATACAAACAAAAAATGATTGACGTCAACAATTGGCTTAGCTTCTGGTGTCACTCCAGGGGAATCCAGAATTTGTCAGCCAGGGTTGATATGGTCGACAGACCACACTGCTTTGCCAGAGATGGTCTTCACCTGTCACCCCTTGGCTTTCAGTTACTGGCAAAAGTACTTGCTCCCCCATAGTGCATTTTTTTAGGCAATGTCATAAGAATAAAATTTCTGATGTAAAATTATCCGCTAGAGACAAACTCAAGGTTATGCTGCTTAATGCTATGAGTCTAAATCATAAACTGCACTCAATGGAATCACTCCTTACTCTGGAAGATGCCAAGGTCTGTGCAGTCACAGAGACATGGTTCAAGGTCCACAGGGAGTACTCCGATCATGCAAGGCTACAATGCCTTCCGCACATTCATACTGCAAAATGAATGTGAAAGAACCAAAAGGGGTGTATCCATCTTGATTAAAGACAAATACACCTCAAGACTGGTTAAACAGTACGACTTCCTAGATTTACTCCAAGTTCTACTAACTATAGGAAAGACCCCCTAACATCTTTGCTAGCCACAGATACCCCACCATGAACCATGAAGATCACACTGCCTATCTGATCTACTTAAGTCACTTACAATACAGCCAAATACCCTGGTCATGGGTGACTTTAACTATCCTGCCATCGATTGGGAAACATATATGAGCACAAACATGCTCGCCCTAAGATTCCAGGACTTTGTTAACACAAATGCTTTGGAACAGGTAATCTGCACCCCCACAAGGGGCTCTAATGTCCTTGACATAGTACTCACCAACATGGGGGATTGCTGCACTACCCTTTGTGTGGGACCATACCTGGTAAAGTCTGATCATAAATCAGTTTCTTTCAAAGTAACGATCATGCCTGACGCTACCCCCCCCCCCCCCGTGGAGCAAAAAGGTTTAAAAATTTCTCCAAAGCAAACTATAGCCTCCTAAGTGATGGCATAAATAGTTTCATATCCCCTGCCACCACTGACAGCAATGACCCCTATATGGAGGAGTACACAAATGTCCTGTATAAACACCTATACAATGTATAAACTCAGATGTACCAGAATGGATCAAAACAACGTCCTCATGAAAAAACAAGCCACCCTGTTGGACATCTAGCATAAATAGGTTATACAACGAGAAAGAAACTTCTGCCAAAGAACAAGAGGGAGTGGTCTCAGCAGAGGAAGAACGCCCTTCCCAGCTTGAACAAGCAAATTAGACATCTTGTAAAGTCCTTTAAAACTAATTACGAAACAAAATTAGCATCCCTGGCTAAGGATAATCACAAGGCATTCTTTAGCGATGTCCAAAATTTAAAAGGGAAGGCCCACCTTTGTGCCCTGTTAGTAGTGGATGATGTGACAAAAGGAAGTACTGCCAGCACAGTTAGCTGGAATTTAGTAAATAATTAAATGTCATTTGTGAATATCAAACTAACTTATGCAAGATGCTTGTGTCACAGATGTATTAGAACTGTATGTTGTGTATACCAAACTGCTTTGTATGGATGTTTGTGCTGAAAAGGTATTTGTAAAGAACTTGTGCTTAAAATGTAGCTACAGTGTGCCCTACTGGAAGAGAACAGAAATGTACATGCACTATTGTAACTGTTTAAATGTATAGGTTACCAGAGGAAACCGGAGGGTTAACCTCAGTCCAGCAAACTTTCGAAAAATAGCTGAAATTGAATTACTTTATAGGCTAGGCCATAAAGATTCTTCAATGCAGCCAGAGACACAAAGTCTGTACTATGAAGCTTTCTGTATTGTCTTTGGGGTGAACTAATTGCTACTTTGGAAGCATGAAGGAATGCAATTGTTTTATGACTTCCAGCACCTGCCAAAGATCTGAGCAAAAGTCCTTTGTCTGGGTATTTTTACAGGTAGATGCTAAATACTGCCAGCTGCCAGCAATGGTGGTTTGCATGAGAACTAGAAGTCAGATGACCAAAAATTATGTCATTCTGCAAGCTATCCCAGCAGTAATATCTTAGATATTATTTTGAGAAGTCTCTTTGTGAAACAGAGCATTCTGCTTTTGTCTTTGACCTGACAACAAGAAGAATCATTAACCACATCATCTGCCTTGCTCTAAAAGTAAATTATTAGGGTACAGTAACTCTCTTAGATACAGTCAGGAATATAGTGAAGCTTAGTTTAGATATTTTTCTTTATTGGTGTGAGCCTGTATTGCAATGTTATTTGAAATATTTCCTTTGGTTTTGAACTCTGATGTCAATGTGAATGTATATTTAGTATTGTCTTGTGCTTTTATTCTTTATTATTACATATATTTAAATCTTTCATTGTTGCTGATCTGTGTAGAGATATTTAAGTTTTGAGAGTACTTGCATATTTATTTGGTGACACTGTATGGGCCACTCCTAATAGCCTTGCTCTTGGTCAAGGTACCGTTTGTATTAATATAAATATTACACAGTAAGATTGGACACCCTTAGTTAAGACCCTTAAAGTAGCTGTCACTGGTGGCAGTAGAAACTACCTTATAATCTGGGCAGAAGGGAGTCTAGCTAATAAACCTGTGCCAGCCTTTCCCAGGTGTGAGTCTGTGCAAGTGTGTGTGTAAATCAAATCTCAAAGTGTGTGTGTGTGTGTGTCAGCTACTTGGGCAGGAACACGAAGCACTGATTGGACAGAGAGGGTGCTGGAGGTCCTGCCTTGGTCACTCGGCTGAGATCGCAACCCTATAGCTGTGCCAGTGGTGAATCTTATCGCAGATCTGGAGAAAAAGGGAGAAACCATCCCTGAACTGACTGTGGTCTCTGTGTGCTCTTAAGGGAAATTGCACTTGATGCCAAGAGCTGCATCTGGAAATACTGTGTGTGTACCTGTTATCCTCACCATGAATGTCCCCCACCATTGCCAGTGGTAAGGATTGAGGCTCCTTGATTACTGGTTGGTAGTAGTGGGGTGTCACATATTAATTGGCTGGCAGTGGTGGGATCACCACATCACATATTGGGATTCAGTGGTGTGGATATTGAACTCCTATAGCCTATAAACAGTAAAGTATAGCCTATAAACACTAAAGAAGGTATTTGTACTCTTAAGCAGCCACATGGTAGACATTCCTAGTTTCATATCACAATAGTTTTATTTATTTTTTGTTAGCTTAGTTAGTCAGGGAGAGCAGGCAAGGATGTCAGCAGAGGATTATGGCATGCTGACAAGGAGCCAGTTGGCTGAGATGTGCCAAGCCAAAGGACTTGTGCATGCTAACCTGATTAAAGCAAAAATGATGCAGCTTTAGTCACAGCTGCATCACAGACCAACAACCAGGAAGACACTCACTCTGACCTTGGGGATGTACAGCAGTCAGAAAAATGGACAGTTCAACTCTTCCTCAAAGGACTTAAAAATCCATCTGGAGTTAGAGACTTGAACTGGAGGCCAATTGTTTGGAACTATAATAAGCAGGAATGATTGCAGCCTTAGTCACAGTTGCATCACAGACTGGCAACCAGGAAGACAATCAGACTGGCTTTAGGGATATACAGCTGTCAGAAAATGGACAGTTCAACTTTTCCTCAGAGAACTTAAAAATCCATCTGGAGTTAAATAGACTTGAACTGGAGGCCAAACATTTGGAACTATAATCAATAGAGAGACTGTGTCATTTGGAGGCTGAAGAAAAGGAGAAACAGATGGCATTAGAAACAGCAGAGAGACTGAGATGTCTGGAAGCTGTAGAAAATAAGAGGCAGAGGCAACATGAAAAGGAAATGCTGACTCTTCGCGAGGTTCATGGAGGTAATGGGGAAGGGAGTAACCAAACCCCAGAAGCAAAAAAGGTCCATACATTTCTTCCACAATTTACAGAGGGTGATCCTTTTTGTAGTTTTATTCATATGTTTGAAAGGGTATATAAACATTATAATGTTGACTAAGGGCTCTGGGTACGGTTACTGATCCCCTTACTCCATGGTAAAGCTGTAACTTCTGTTTCTGAATTGTCTGATATTGATTGTCTAGACTATAACCAAATAAAGAAATGTTTATTAGAGTGCTTTAAGTTAACACCTGAAGCTTATAGAAAAAAAGTTTTGTGAGCATAGACGCAAGGCAGATGAAAGTGTGTGTGATTATATTTTCGAGTTAAGCACTTATAGGTTCATAGGTTGGTACTAGGCTATCTGCCCTAGGGCCTATACAAGCCTAGCCATAACAATTCCCTGGCTATTTCTTCCCCTTACCCTTATTTTCTACAACTTATTTTCATAGGTGGGTGAGTGGGTGTCAGGTCACCACTTCTGAAGCACTGGCAGACCTTCTGGTGAGGGAACAAGACTGAGGATATGAAAATTTAGCTGGCAGAGAGCGAATGCAACACTGCAGATGAGTTAGGGAAAAAATGAGACCTATACCTAGCAAGCAGGGCATCACTGTACAGGAAAGGGATAACCAGTGCTGCACATGGGTCTAAGAAAACCCATGGTGGGCAGCCTAAACCACCCCAACAGAGTCTGCCAGTAACCAGAGAAACCACTAGTTCAGGTACATGGCCAGGATCAAGGGTTAAATGTTTTAAATGTAACCAGTGGGGCCATGTAGGATATAGATGTCCATGGAGGCAAGGTGCTGAACAAAAGGTAGTGGAGAGAGCAAGTGGGAATAACTGAATGCCAGTGGTATGTTGTATGGAGACAACAAGGGTTCTAAACTACCACAAGAGGTTATATCCCATCTTAATAGATAGGAAACAGGCCACTGCTAAGAGAGGCACAACCTCTGATCTAACCATTATGAAGCCTGCAATGGTTAAACAGGAGCACTACTTTCTTGGGCAGTCTACTCCATTCAGAGCTTTAGGAGGGACCCCATTCCAAATACCTTTGCCTAGGGTTCACCTTGACTGGGAGGGTGGAAAAGGAAGTAAGCAACTAGGTGTGTTTGAGGATATCCCTGCAGATGTTCTGACAGGGAATGATTTTGATAATGCAGTACCTTGTGTGCATGCAGTTACATGCAGTCAGGCATGGAAACAAGCATGTGGGTCTGGTAGCCAAGCGGAGGGGACCTAGACACATCGCATACTTGAAGCCAGGACTGGTGAGGTGGCTACTTCAGGGAGGGAGATAACCTATAGCAGTGAGACTGAAGGTCAGCCACAGCTGCTAGTGGTTACTGATGTTCCCTTGGACAGTGTGACTGCAAGGGCAGAAGTGAGTAGTAGCTCCCAGTCTGACAGTGAGGGATGCTGTCAGAGGATACCAGACTTCCTGTGGAGGGGGAGCTGGGAAGGGTTACAAAGAGAGAGCTGAGACAGGCTCAGCGCTCAGACCCTAAATTACAAGGCTTGAGGGAGATAGCTAGGGAAGCACCTAATTCTCAAGGAAAGGTATAACCTGTATACTGGGACAAAGGGTTACTGCACAGAGAATGGTCCCCTGAGGGAGGGCTAACAAGAGGAGAATACACCAGTTCGTAGTCCCCAGGGCCTACTGTCTGGCACTTTTAGCTATAGCCCATGACAGTCCCTTTGCAGGACATATGGGCATAAAGTGCACCAAGAGACATATGCAGAACTTTTATTGGCCTGGGATTTCCAGGAAAGTAACAGGGTACTGCAGGACTTGTGAGAAGTGCAAAGAAGTAGGCAAGGCAAGAGACCAGGTCAAAGCTCCTTTGGTGCCTTTGTCTGTGATTGAGGAGCCATTTCAGAGGGTAGCTATGGATATTATGGGGTCTCTGAGTACCCCAAATTTCACAGGAAAGAAGTATATCCTAGTGGTAGTAGATTAAGCTACCAGACACCCTGAGGTGATGGCTCTGTCCTCCATTGAGGCAGAAAAGGTGGTAAATGCTTTGTTAGAGATTTTCAGCAAATACTGACTGACAGAGGTGCCATTTTCATGTCAAACCTGCTGGCTTGTCTGTGAAAGCATATCCTATATATGATATCCTATCATATATCGACAGTCAGCAGAAAAACAGAAAAAGGCGTATAGATAAGTGGCAACACTCAGGCCAATGACTTCGTGTTTTTTTTTTTTTTTCTACATCTTCCCAGTGCTGATCTAAAATAAAAATAATCAAATGAAAAAATTCTGTCCAGCCTGTTCATAGTAATGGTATGATTATTGGCTACCTCATATAGCTCTATATCAGGTGTGTTCTACTCTCTTTCCCGAGTAAATGAAAGTTGATGTTAATGATTAATTCATAAACTGCGGGGGAGGGGGTGCTGTTACAGGGAATTCTTAGGCAGAAGTTTCAGGATGTCTTTCTAAAAGTAGAACTATTTCAGACATTATGCTGCTACTATCTGTGTGCAACTTGAGATATGAAAATATAACTACATTGTGTTAAATAGGGATATTGTCTGGCTTATGATGTTCTGATTATGTTCTGTTGGTTAGACATATCGTTAGGTGCATGATACTACAAGGTTGTACTAGGAAGATAAACATTTGTAGCTATTTTTGTTTATTAAGCATATTGTCATGCAGTACTAGTCATGTGAGTATATAGTTCCACTTAGAAAGTACGCAGACAGAGAAGAAAAACTTTCCATAATAGGAAACCTTGAGCTGCCAGCAATGGGAATAGAAAGTTTATTAGATAATTTAACAGTCAAATAAATGTAAAGGTAATTGTCAGTCAGTGGGGAAAGAAAGTTTACTAGATGTGAAACTGTAAAAAATAAATGACATGAGATGGGAAACAAAAACTTTATTGGACATAAAAAATAAGGGTTCATACATCAGATAAAAAATATTGCACTTTTTGGTTATGTTGAAATAATAAAAAGTAGAGAAAAAAAAATATTAAAAATATTTCAAACAAGCACATGCCCTTACAGATAACATATTGTTGATTCATGTACTTTATGTAATTCTCAAAAAAAACTTCTCTGTCCTGTTTGTAAATAAATCTGCTTGCTGCAATCTGCCTTGCTGTCCAAAATGTATTTCAAATCAACAATTTCAAATTTACACTCCGATGATAAGGTGTAAGGATGCTATCATCCCTTGCTCCATCTCCCTTATTGGGTGAGTAATTGAATGAAGTACTCCCTGCAGCATGTACGTATCCAAACACATGAACCAACTCAGAAGACCCTAATGTTTCTTCACAAATGAAATCAGATGCCTGACCTCCTTTATGTATGCAGAATGCCATAAAGCCCTATCCCTCTTTTTTTTTTGCTTCAGGCAGACTCCATAGGGGGTGATGTGTGTCTAGCATGTAAGATCTCAAATAACTGTCTCAAGAGTGACCTCCTTCATGTTTGCAAAAGCAACACCACCATGAACACCTACACAAAAAGCTCACCTTTTGCCGAAATATAAATCAAATCTGCTGGCATGATAGATAGCTCACTCAAATAATCTAATCACTGTTCTATGGAGCAGACTTCCCAGACACACGTGATAAACAAAGCAGCTTCCCTCACTCATGAAATGCAACCTAGATGACTGAATGGATAACCACAGAAACATCTCTGCTCTCACTTCACAGTCCGTTATGGAAAGGGATAACACTTCGTAACAATTGCAATGGCTAGGCTACAAATGATCTACCTGATGGATGTATGGCGTGGTACAGTGACGGCACAATAACTGTGCATCTCTTGCACTCACACCTGTGTGCCTGTGCAACAACATCTGTCTCGGAATGGGACTTGAGGGCAGGATGGAGAAATATTAAAATGGCAGTGTAAGGCTACTGTGCAAGCATGATTTTGGCACCGTCCTTTTACAGCGTGTGCCACTTGATAACAGTGACCCAGTACTGTCAGCAGTAGGACAACAATTACAGAACCATGGTGTTTCAGACAAATGCCCATTATGGCTCCACCAAGGGGCATGTTTTTAATATATATATATATATATATATATAAAATATATATTTATAAAGCACAACTATTTCATCTTCAAGTGGAAGAGCAAGGTAGCAGTGCCTATGCCCTGAAGTGTCACATGTGAAAGCAACGGAACCACTGCAGATGTTTATTAAATTTATTAATATTATTATTATTATTATATTACACACTTACCAAATATTTAAAGGTTAAGCAGTACCTGCTCCACCTGTTCTTAGTAAACATTACAGCTTTAGGCAATCAGTGACATCAGAAAGTAATCAGGATTCAAATATAACACAATCCATTTATTGTTATTAGGGATTAGGGGAAATATATGATTACTGACCACAGGATGGGTAAGGCCAATCTAATACCAAAGCACAAAAAGGGAACTTATCTAGGCTTAAATGAGTTGCTATCGTAGGTAGCCTTGTATTTACCTATGAATATATTTAAATGTAAAAAAATGAAAAGAGATTTGAATGAATATAGGGAGAATAGGGCATATGTAATAAAGATGGACAAAAAAGTGAAAAGTAATAGATATATTGTGGACAAGAATAGTAATGGACACAAAAAAACACAAAAATTTGAAACAAAAGGAAAGTCTTATATTAATGAACAGTACAACAAATAACGCCAAGAATGGGGTGTAGGACTAGAAGAAGAAAGAGGTCAGTGGGTAACAGGATGGAACAGAAGGAACAGGAACAAGAAATAGAGAGAGTAGAAACTATAGTGCAAAATGGAATAACAAACACGATGAAAGGATATCACATTTATAATTACGCAGGAGTAGAACTAACAAAAGAACACTTTGAATTGTGTATGAAAGGTTTAAAATTTGTCCCTGCAAAATACTTTGATTACACTGAAACTATTATTGAGCTAAAAATGTTTTTGAGAAAGCTCAATTTGGCCTATATGTTTCATGATCAAACTAAAATTGAAAGGAGAACTAATAATGTTGAACTAAGAAACAAAAGTGTGTATAATCCACCTTTAGATCCCACTCTAAATGTATTGGAAAAAGCTATTGTGGAAGATATTTACAAACTGAAAAGTAAGGAACAACGTACTCTTAAAAACAAAAACCTTCGTAATAAACAAAATAAAGTTTTACAAACATTAAAAAGGGATAAAACTATAAGAGTAATGCGACCCGACAAAGGGGGTGGGATGGTTTTCTATGACACTTTGGAATATTCCCCCAAAAATCTTTGAAATGCTTAATGACCTAGAAACATATCAACCAGCTTCACTTAATGAAATAAATATTAGTTTCAAAAGGATGGATTATTTTTTGGAAGACTATCTTTTTGGAACAAAGAATTACAGGAGAACTATATAAATACTTAAAAGTTTTGGATCCGAAAGTAGCTACCATTTTTGGGATACCAAAGACCCACAAAGGCTTGGAAAATGTAAGTTTTAGACCAATTGTAGATGGACGTGGGTCAAAAACATATCCTTTTGGAGTTACTATAGATAAATGGTTGAAACAGCAGGTCATGAATAGTGAGCATATTCTTAAGGACTCCTGGGACTTTTTGGGAAGAATTAAAGAAGAGTTTTGGGATAATGATGTAATTTTCCTAACTATTGATGTAGTGGAATTATTTACAACCATCCCCAAAAAAGAAGGTTTAGAATTCTTTAGAGACTGCCTACATAAGAACACTCTTTTAGATAATGACAAAAAAGATTTAGTAGTTGAATTTATGGAAATAGTCCTAGATTATAACTACATAATATTTGATGGACAATATTATAGGCAGCATAGAGGTGTAGCCATGGGGGCCTCTTGTGCCCCTATGTTTGCTAATCTTGTACTTTGAGTGGGAACAAAAATGTGCATTTCCAAGTGAGTATTTCCAGTACATGAGACTTTATGTCAGGTTCCTGGATGATATTTTCATTTTATGGAAAGGTCCAGAAAATAGTATCAAAGACCTGGTTCAATGTCTTAATAAAAGCACTGGATTCCTAAAGTTTACATATGGGTATGATAAAAAAGGAATAAACTATTTGGACACGTACATAGAAAAATACATCAACTGTTTCAAATCTAAAGTATATAGGAAACCATCCTTCATTAATTCCTATTTGCAATACTCCAGTGACCATCCAGTCAGACAAAAGAACAGTATAGTAAAAGGACAATTAATTAGAATAGCGAGAATGTCCTCGAAACAGGAAGACTTACAAGAGGAATTAAGGAAAGTAGTTAATATGTTTCAAGAAAGGGGGTACCCAGTGAAAATAATAAATGAATATGTGGAGTATGTCAGGAACGAATGGGGCAAGAAATACAAGCCATTATTAGGGAATAATAGTGCTTTACAAGAAGGTAAAGGTATAAAAGACATAGAAAGTAAAAGAGATGAAAGATCTATGATTGTTCCATATGGTGGTAATGCAAAAGAAGTAGAAAAAATTATTAACAAGAATTGGGCCATCCTGAGAAACCATCCTAAATTATGGAATATTGGAGGTAGCAAACCTAACTTTGTATACAAAGTAGGTCCGAATTTGAAGAAGAATTTTGAAATGGCTACCAAGATTAGTAATAGGTATGACACCACAAAATGTGGTAACTGTTCACAGTGCAAATTCATTTGCACAGAAGATAAGATAAAAATTAATAATTATTTAAAAACTGTAGTGAGACCTGAGAAAGGGAACTGTCAAACTACAAGAGTTATTTATTTGGCTATGTGTAAATCCTGTCCCAGTTTTTATGTAGGTAAAACTGAGAGAAAACTGAGGGACAGGATATACGAACACACATACCATATAAGTACTACGAACACTAATAATGCCCTGTATAGGCACATTAGTAACTCCCAGGACTGTAAAGAATTCAGGTTTATCATTTTAGAAAAAGTGGCAAATAATCCGAGGGGTGGTGACTACAGAATCCATATTGAAGAGAGGGAAACTAAATGGCAAATTAAATTGCAAGCAAGTCTAACCCCGGGTTTAAATGCAGTAATTTCTATAAAGCCTTTATTAAATAAAAAAGTGGATTTTATGAAATGAATTTTAAATGTTTTTATAGATACAAAAGGAAAAGGAGAATATTATTTTTTATTGTGACGTGTTTATTTATATGATTTTAAGAAAATGGTTAAAAGGTGGTTTTATTATGTTTGGCACACTTTAAATACATCCTATCAGTGTTTTAAATGAGTGACATCATTGTTTGAACAAAGTATTTAATGGGGAAAGAGTGAATGCATGTAGATTCTGATGAAATCCCTGGGTGTAGGGAAGAAAACGCTCAATCGTGTGTAATTTTTGTGAATAAAGCTTTGAAGAGTATTTCCTAGCCATGGTAGTGTTTCTTTTTAGTATTTTATAGTGGACTTTACACTGCAGGGCTCAATTGTGTGTTACAATCCATTTATTCTTATTAGGGATTAGGGGTAGTATATGATTACTGACCACAGGATGGGTAAGGCCAATCTAATACCAAAGCACAAAAAGGGAACTTATCTAGGCTTAAAATGAGTTGCTATCGTAGCTAGCCTCGTATTTACCTATGAATATATTTAATAGAGAAGAGTGCAGTATATTGTAGACATTACAGCAATTAACAGATCAAGGCCAATACTCTGTTCATTGCCAATATGTTTTCCATGTATTTTTTTTCTTCTGGTTGTAAGTCATTGTCTTCCTCTAATGGCCAATTGACCCTTTTATTCTTGTCTTGCCACCCAGAGGACACCCACATCACTCTACAGTGCCCCTCTGTTGTGGAGATTTATTTTCACATAGCTCTACATGTGTAATCCAGTGCTCAAGATAACTGCATCCATCTGTGCCAGCTAGGTGATTCTTGTTCCATATTCCACTTCCTCTTGGAGACTGCTATTGTGCACAGATATATATGTGTACTTGTGCTGCCATAGACACATAGCAGCCACAACTACACTGCTATGTACTGTTTGGTTGGCCTAAATACCAGTCGTCAGCCAAAGCTTTGCGGCTGTACCAGGTGGTGTGCACCAGATGGCAGCAGCAGCACAGTTGTTGATACCTCCCTCCCCCCTGAATTAGTGAGCCAGTATGAACCACTTTCTCTCTTCCCTTCCTGGTTTGTCTTCCATAACCCAAACCAGTAACTGGTTTTAGATCTGCTGGAAGCAATTAGGGCTTCATTCCTGTACACTACAGAGCTGGCAAGTTTACGACAGGTTTATGTAGCAGCAACTCAGAGTAATTACTTTTTTTGCTAGCAACTTGCAACATACATCTAAGGATTCCTTTTCCAGTTACAGCAAATTATTTAGCATCATGACATAAAAATATTGCAGAACTAGGATAAAGAAACTGGCATACTGTTCACTTTATCATTAACTGCTTGCAGTCAGATTACATTCTCTGTCATTATTTGCTTTCATGCTGCATTGAGAGGGGGACATGGAGGAGTTTATTGCATTCATGGATCCCTCTAATGAGAAAGGAATGGACACAGGAACCTGTATGTTTTGCTATAATAAGGACTAAAAGAAAATTAATATAGTCTTAAACAGCAGTAGATGACCTTTAAAATTTTAAAGAATGGGGCCATTTGAGTGGAGCTGAGATGTTATGCAGACATATTCAAGGTAACGCACAATATTTGGAAAAAATCACAGGAGTAAGTACAATATTAGGAGGGGCTTTGATCTGGTGGGTGGAAAAGTGGAAAATTGTACTTATCATTAACCTGGGATTAACCAAGCATCTTCAATGTGAGAGGACAGAAGCCGAGTTTAACACCCTGCTAAGCTGCATAGTCAGAGATATGAATCTTTGGCTCAACCTCTAATGAGGCCATGCATCAAGCACTCCACTGGTTTAGGACACTACATCTCAACAGTAACATCAGACTTTATAGAGAAAAGGGAAGAGGGGGCTGGACGTTACTGGAGGAAGCTTGCAAGGGAACCGATGTATTGGGAACAAATAATTAGAGAGGGAAAGATAGCAGAATAGGAAGTTGCCAAGAAGACATTTGGACTGCAGGACAGAGCTTGCCTTTCCGATCAAGGATTGATCTCAGAGTACAGGCAAAGAGATATGGATAAGTGAATCTTAAGTGAAAGATGTACATGCTCTGGTAGAATTTTTAGTTGAATCTAGAACAGAAGCTGCATTTAAAAATGGGATAATTAGTAGGGTATGTCAAATATTGCAGGATAGGTATAAGAATCAATCAGAAGAGGTCAGAAAAGATTGGGAAGAGAGAGTTGATAAGCAATTCATAAAGAAACAATGGGAGGGCATATGTATGGCTCCTATATATGCAACAAAGTCTAAGAGATTTACGATTTTTTGCTTGGGAGTGTTTGCATAAGTACTTTTATACTCCATGCAGACTCCAAAGAATTTTTCCTCAGGTAGATGTAAATGATGGAGGTGTGATGGGGAAGAAAGAGGTACCTAGGAGCATATATTTTCTGAGTGTAATGGGGTGGCAGACTTCAAAAATTCCCTACAGAGTATTCTGTTAGAAATAATGGGTGAGCAAATGAGTATAACAAAGGAAATGATTTTTTTTGAGCTAAGATAGGGTGGCCATGGTGGTGCAGTGGTTAGCGTTATCGCCTCACAGCAAGAGGTCCTCTGGTTTGATTCTCAGCTTGGGTGCCTTCTATGTGGAGTCTACATGTCCTTCCTCTGGTCATGTGGGTTTCCTCCTACATTCTGAAGACATATGCAGTAGGTGGATTGGACACACTAAATTGGCCATAGGTGAGTGTGAGTGTGTGTGTGTGTGCACGCGAGTGAGTGGTACAAATGAACTACTGTGGCAGGGCTAGCCACCCAGCAGTGTAAACCTTGGCTTGAGGTGATTGTCACTGCAGAAGTGACACCCCGACCTCATGTGCAAAATGGGAAAAGGGGTTGAGGATGTATGGATGGATGGATACATTATCTGAATTGCCTAGACATAGTAAAGCCTTGCTAAGTTTAATTCAGTATGTTTTGCTTTTTCTAATATACTTACGTGTTCATTGAAATCCATAAGAATGACACTGAGAAAGTGCAACTAGCACTGGGGCAATATATTATTGCCATGCTCATTATCTGAAAAGTACCACCATATCTGTCAGGGGTCTCCTTTTCTCCCTGGAAGAGGAAATGCCACTGGAGCACTCCGTGATTTTTCACTACTCTGTCAATTGTTGGTAGGAGTAACAGCGACCTTTTTGGCACACAACTTCAGAGATACTCAAATTCCATGCCACGGAAATCAAAGATGTCTTTCAAGTCTTTAGTTCTTGTGGTAGTACCTGAGAAATGATCGAAACATTTTATCAGAAACATTTCCACATCATAAGGAAGTTGTGTTTCAGTTTTTTGGGCTGCATTATGAATAATGTGGCACCACAGTTACCCTTCTCGAATGATAGGCACTTTTCTTTTAATCTGGTATACACACCAGATTTCTTTACATAGTTCACACTGTCATTAGCAGCCCCATATGCTGAAAAGCTGTTCCAGGGCAAGGAGTGCTTTTCCATAATGTTCAAAATTTTTTGTGATATAGCCTAAACTGATACATCGGTGTCTTCATAGAAGTCCAAAAGAACATTTACCACCCCTTCTTCTTTGGAAGAATACCTTGCAACAAGTGGAAATAGCTTAATGTTTCCCCATTTTTAATTTCTCCAAATCTTTTGGGTTTCTAATACCATGACAGGAATGGACTCCATTCCTAAGTCAAAGTACGATTAAAGTTCATGAAATTAGTATTGTTTCACTCTTTGATGTCAGCCAAAAGTGCTCTTCGCAGCACACAGAGTGTGCCCAGTACTGACTCCTTCTGTAATTTGTATGGAGTTATATGTATTGGTAACATATTTTAATATGATTTTAGACTCTTTTTTTTTTTTTTTTTTTATAAGACCTGTTGCTCCTACTACTATTGGAAATGTCTGGGTATCTTTCTTCCACATTGCTCTTGTTTCTGTTTGCAAATCCTGATATTTTATGACTTTGTGTCTCTCTGTGTGCAGGACACTGTAGTCACTGAGTGTGGCGATTTCAATGATCGATGTTAGTTTTGTCTTCTTTTCTTGCCCCACTACATCCAATTTTCTAGCATCTGTCTTTTGAACTGTTGGTAATGGATGATCCCATATGATGTAGACTTCAACATTTTCTATGATGTTTTGTGGCTCATGTTTCTAGTGTTTTTCAGCCACTTCAGTACCATAATGTTTGAACAATCCCGAGTGCAACAGTCTCGCCACATTATTATGCCTTTCAGTATATAGTCCTTCTGCCATTAGTATGTCGCAACCAGCAACGAGGTGTGCAACTGTTTCCAATTCTGTTTTGCAAAACCTAAATTTGTCCATTTCTCCTACATGTTCAGTGGACTTTGCAAACCAACGTGTATGTAGCCCACTATCTTGTGCCACCAATATTAACCTTTCATTTCTTGGTTTGAATTTGCATCTCCTTAACCATTCCGGCATTCATTCAATATGAGGTTCTTCCAGAAGTTTTCTATACTTGCAACTACATTTATGCATTTTCCACATTTCTTGCCTTCTCATCTGGTAATTCACTTTATATCCTTTCTTTTGTTTTTTGGCACATTCAGTTGCTGCCTGTTTTTTTATCTACTTCTGGTCTGATTTCAATTCCTGCTTGACACCAATGTGCTTCTGCTAGATTAAGTAGAAAAGTCATTTTAGATTTATTCTCCTCATGTTTCAAAACTTTCACTACGTTTGGGTCTTGTGAGGTCAGCAGATATGTGTGGAGTCACACAATTGCAGATATATAATCAGTTTCAAGGAGGCCCACCCCTATTTCAGAATGGGGAATATATAATCTTGGTAAATACTGATTTTTATAAATCATTTGATGAGCATGAAGCATCCTTCTTGTTTTCCTGTTTAATCTATCCACCACGTTTTGGAACCAGTCAGTCATTCCAAAACTGTAAGTTAGGACAGGAAGAGCAAATTGGTTTATAGCTTGGATTTTGTTCCTAGATGTCAGTGCCGTTTTCAGGATTAATTTAAGTCTTCTGAAATATTCCTTACTAAGTTTTAGTCGCATTTGTTTGTGTTTTATTGTTGATCCATCATCACTTCACAAATATTTATACACGTCTTCTTGCTCAAGTTCTTTTATGTCACATTCTTGTCCCAAACTGATGTTTTTCAGTTTTCATGCTTTAAAGGTTGCTTTTGCACATTTATCAAGACCAAATGACATTCTTATATCATCTGAAAAAGTTTTGACAACCGCAGTTGTGCTTTCAGTTCCTCATCTGATGAGCTATGCAGTTTTAAATCATCGACAAAGAGATGATGAGAAGTCTTTACACTTTGTTGTTTTCTAGGAGCCAAATTATAGCCATGGCCTAAGCTGTTAAGTTGACAGCTTAAAAGGTTAAGGGCAAGGCAGAATAGCAGTGGTGACAGAGTCACTCTGGAATATCCCTCTTTGAATTTTTATCTCTGGGATAATAATTTGTCCTTTATCATGGGTTAATTGCAAAGTGGTCTACCACTGTTTCATGGTCACTGTAATGTAGTCCATCAGTGTAGGATGTATCTTATACATTTTTAAGCACACTTTTATCCATGAATGTAGGATACTATCAAATGCTTTTTTTGTAGTCAATCCATGCCATACTTAGATTCTTCTCCTTTTTACAATTCTCCACTATTACTTTATTTAATAACAATGATCCTTTGTTCCATATGACTTTCTTTTATTGCCCTTTTCTTCTACTGTCATAATTGAATTTTCTTCTAAATGACTATAAACTCTGTCGGCATCAATTCCCATGTATAGTTTATACGTCATCAGAAGTCAAGTTATTGGTGTATAATTTTTAGGGTAGCTTGCATGTTCACTCTTCAGTAGGTGCATTGTTTTTCCTGTTGTTAGCCAGGTTGGTGTCTGGTTGGGGTGCGCAAATAAATAGTTGTTACTCATGGGTAAATCTTCCTGCAAAGATGTTAATACTTTTAACCAAAAGTTAGGTACTGCATCTGGGCCTGGAGTTTTCCAATTAGAGGCTTTTCATAACTTTATTTCAATCTCTTTAGCTGTTATTTCATCCCATTTCATATCTTGTACCTTTAAACTTCTTATTCATTCTTCAGCTTCTATGCATTGTTATGTTCCACAGGATCTTCATAGATATTTCTCCAAAATGTATCTATTTCTCCTATTTTTGGCGGTCTTTCAATTCCTTTTACCTTGTTTCCCAATTCTCTATAAAACCTTTTTAGGTCATCAATTAACTGCTTATTTTGTACTTTTCCTTTATATTTATCTTCATCTCTTCTAAGTCTTTCTGCCTGTGTTGACATTTTTAGTTTATTTGTGATAGTGCATGATGGATCCTGGTCTGTTCTAATACTGTATGCAATGATTTTATCATATCTATCTTTCTTAACATTTTTGTTGATTTGTTCGCTCTTCTATAGTCTTCTAACAGTGACACTTCTTGTCTTAACTGCTTTATAGTTATCTCTATTCAGTATTTCCAGGATAGTATTTCATTTCTCCCTTTTATCTCCCTCGCTACCCTGTATTCTTGTGGTAGAACTTTATCAGTTATTAATTTAACTGCACAGTAATATATCCTGTTTACTTCTGTTATATTGCAAGGATTTCTATGGACAGTCCTAATTACTGTGTTAGTTTTATCATACGTCTGACTTTTTGGGTTTTATTGATCTTCTGCAGTCTATTTCTTTCATTGATCTTAATATGTCTATCTATCTCTATTAAATCAAGCAACTCTTCTCTTAGCTCGTTTTCTTCTAAACTAAGAGCATATTTTTTGTTTTCCATTTCCTGCGGGCATTCTATAGTAAGTTCTATTGCGTCTTCCTGGGGTATATTCTCTTCAATTTCATCCTGTGCCATCTGTTGCTCTGTCATATGAAAACTCACTGGTCTATTACTCCTCAACATTAACTGCATCAGAGTTTCCTGTTCCTTCCCTTACCATCCAGCTTCAAGTGAATATTTATACTCATTTCCTGTGGAAGGCTCCAAAATATCTTCATATGGCACCTGACCAATTGCTTCCAATTCCATTGTTTTCCCCTTAATTTGGAGTTTCATTGCTCTATCCTTTTGTGGTGCTTTCTGAATTAGATTTTCTACACTGAATCCTTCACTTTGAGGTACTCCATAGCCTTGGTTTCTATTTCTTTAACTCCTCCATTACTAATCTCCTTTTCTACTTTGTCTTCTATTTTTTGTATTGTAAAGTTTTCCATGTCCGGATTCCTTTGCCTGTATTTCTTTTCAAATATATTTGGTTCTGCTCTTTTTGTTTTGATTAATTTTGCTTTCTCCTCTGCATAGATATTGCACCATATTAACTCTCTCTTTCTTTCCCATGTCCATATTTCTTCTTCAGACATCTCCTGATCTTCCTGTTTCTCCTTACTTTGGGGATTTGGTCCATCATGCTGTGATGTAACCTGTTAGATCTTCTACATCAAATCATTCACTTTGCAGGCACTCCATAACTTCAACTTCTATTTTTTAACTTCTACTTTACTAATCTTCTTTTCTACATTCCCTCTTTGTGATATTATTTTTTTATTTTGAAATTTGTCATGTCTGGATGCCTTTGCCTGTATTTTTCTTTAAATATCTTTGGGGATGCCTTCTTAATGTTGATTAATTTGGCTTTTGCCTCTGAGTAGATATTGCACCATATCAAATATTTCTTTCTTTCCCATGTCCATATTTCTTTTTTATACTTTTCAAAATGTCTAGGTTTTGTTGTGTATATTTTCACACTTCTTCAGATGCTTCTTTTTTCCAAATAGATCAAAGTTTCTTGGTCTATATATATTGTTTTTCAAAAATCTGTTGTATTAATGACCAACGATTTTGATTTGAAGCTTCTGACAGTTTTTCTTGTGGAAGTATTTTTCTTTTCTCTAATTTGTCTTTTAATCTTTTTGTATATCTTGTGTCTGGAAATTCTGGGCTTTCTGCATAATAGTAACAATACATAATTTCTTTCTTATCTTCAATAGTCCACTCTATCATCTTTATGGCTTTTCTTTGGCCTGTCAGTTTTTGTGATTTTTGTGGACTGCTACTTCCTTCTACAACAGGGGGAGCATCCTCCCCCTGAGCCTAGCCCCATTGTAGGAATGTTTCTGTATTTTGAGGATTCTACACTGTCATTTTTTCCAGTCCTGGCACCAGTGCGCCTACCAGGATTGGGCACTTTTTTTATCCTGGGTTTTGTGCACCAAGCTGTCTTTTTTAATTTTTCACCTACTTCTGTCCATGATATATGCCATATAAATACAGTGTATATGTCAGTGTCGCCTTGGTGAGATTTTGTAGAAAACAGGGTCCACCTTGCGAAGGTACTCACCAAGACTTGAGGATGAATTCAATTTCAGCACTACTGCTCTCCTTTGCTTGCTGACTTTTCATCTCTCCATTCGGGCCCCAATTTTATGTTTCCCTTGTTGGAAACATCCTATGATAATGCATGTAAAGTGCATGGTTTCTGCAGGTCATGCAGGAGGCATTCTAATGAGTGGAGTCTCAAAACATTTTCAACAATAGCTTCAGCCTTGGTTCTTTGCCAACATTTTTTTTTTACGATGTCTGTGTCGCTGTACAACTGGCTGGCAAGTTTTACTGTACAGTCCAAACTGTTATAGAAATATTGTGCTTAACGGCATGGAACACCTCAGCGGCTTCTGCTGCAATTATCTTAATGTCTGGTTCTTCAAGGTTTGTGTTCCTTGCCCGCTTTGTCATCAGGTGACTGGTTTTGCTTGTAGAATACCAGTTTTATTTTGGTCAGTGTCCATATCTCATGTGACATAGTTTCTTCCATCATGGGTGACTTGGAATTCTTTTTGCAGTATCTGCAGAATATTACATTTCTTAATCCAATTGGATTCCATTTTCCAAACATCCTGCCACTTGTACATCCTCTTATTGGCTGCAGACTGTGATGAAGCTGCCGCTCTCTTCATTCTTGAATATGTACTTCCTGATATACAACACATTTAGCAGAACTGTGTTAGTAGGATGCAATATCATAATAGTATTTGAAAGAATTGGCTAGACACTGGCACATGAAAGAACTGGCTAACTGGTATTTGAAAGAACTGTCGAAAAACACTGGCATTTACAAGAAATGGCTACAAAATTTATAATTTGAAAGAACTTGTTCAAAAATCACAGCATCTGAAAACTGTCATAAAATCATTGGCATCTGAAAACTGGCATAAACACATTGGCTTATGAAACATGAAGCAGTTTGTAGAGTAGTTCTGTGATGTAGATTTACTGAAGACCTGAGGAATGGAAGAGAAGTAAATTATTAACATTGCAAACCATTTGAAAAGGTAGTTAATGACCATTAAAAACTTGACATTAACACAGCTGATAGCCATACCTCTCAGCCTCTTGGGAGCAAGAAATCTGGACAAAAAGAAAAATAATGTGGGAGATTAAAGGCCCAAAATCTGAGACATATTTTAATTATTGCTCTTACAAACTCAGAAAACTACTAGGTTTTGCATTAGCATGAATGTTCTGAAATAGATGGTCTGAAACTTATTCTCAAACCAGTGACATTAGTGACATCATACCCAAATTATTTGCCAGAAAGTCCCGAATTTTATTAATAACAGACCAAAAATATGAGGCAAAAAATGGACATTCTGCAAAAATCAGAACAATTGAGAGGTATGTTGGTAGCAGTTGTATGCCCTTGCAGCGGTAAAAACATCTAACAGGAGAAAAAAAAACACCAGTACAAACCATGCAGCTTTTTTAACCATTAAAAACATTAAACGGAATAGCTACAGATTTAGCATTATAGCCACAGTACACTCCACAGCTAAGCAGGGAACAGGCCCAACAGCAGCACAGCCATATTTATAGTATACTCATAGTACATTTTAAACATATTGAAGATGGCATTAAAACAATAAACTACACAAATGTCCACCCAAAGAGTGCAAACTGTCCCAAAACATTTCTATCTGTGAACACAAAGTACCCTGAAACAACCATAATAGCATTGGAAATATATGAAATACACTTCATTTATCCATGAAGATCGCCCCTCACCAGAAATAAAGAAAAAACTTCTATACACACATTTTAACCTTTACAAACTACTGCCTTCAAATCATCCAAAATAAACCACAACTATAGAAAAAATGTTATATATATGCACACAGATATACTTTTTATACCTTTAAAAACTACAACTTGGAAATCTCTACACAGATTTAAATACTGTACAGTGCACCAAAGTTAAAAAACTGAAATAAAGCACAATATTCCCACTTTTTAAAAAGTTGGAGCCATAGAATACTATGTGTACTTACTTAACACTACAATCACAGTCTTTGCTGGGCTGGCTTCCCTGCTGGAGTGGCTGGCTAGCTAGCTGGCTGCTGGAATGGCTAACTGGGTCTGACTGCTGGAGTGGCTAGCTGTCCGTCTCTGGTTGCTAGAAAAAAAAAGACAAATCTCAGTCTTAGCATTAGCAGCTGTAGAAGTGCTAATAAAAAAAATTTACAATCTTGATCTTTGTAGGGTTCTTCCGTCCCCAATCCCCGCCCCTTCATAAATTGAAGCCAGTTGCTGCATGATATACACCACCCAGACCTAACAGGGAATAGCTCTGCCTGCAGGTCCGGGTCAGTGACATAACCAAATTGCTGTGGAAAAGCCGGAAGTAATTTTGGCTTTTCCATGGCAATTAAGCACAACTGAAATTGCTTTACACAGTGGGCAATGGGATAAGGTAGTTCAATCTATGACTGCCCCTCTGATAACAGAATGGGTGGCAACCTTACAATGAAGACTGCACTGTTTTATTGTTGGCCTCAACTACCCCTGGCCAGCTGATGCATAAACAATGCATATGTATATTTAGTACTGGTTCTTGGGTTCATAGATATGTACTAGACTAATGCAAAACCCTTAGTAATGAGATGTGCCACATAGAAGGACTTTCTGACCACAGTGGCAATGTGGTGGTCGAAGAAGAGGTTGCTGTCGACCTGCATCCCCAGATCTATTATAATGCCTTCATTGTTCAGTGGACTCCCATCTTCTTCTTCTTTCAGCTTTTCCTGGTTAGGGGTCACCACAACAGGTCACCTGTCCACTCATGATTGGCAGTGGAGTTTTACTGTGTGGAGTTGCCAGCCCGGCGCCCAACCTTCCACACGTATGCACACACTCACACCTAGGGCCAATTTAGAGTGTCCAATCCACCTACAGTATGTCTTTGGGATTTGGGAGGAAACCGGAGCACTCGGAGGAAACCCACACGACCACAGGGAGGACATGCAGACTCCGCACAGAAGGCACCCCAGCCGAGGATCGAACCGGAGAACCTCTTACTGTGAGGTGGCAGTGCTAAACGCTGCACCACCGCAGCCACCCTCAGTGGGCTCCCATCACTGTGGTATTTAGTAGGAACTGAGTTTTCACCAAAGGGGATGACGCATTTTTTGGCATTAAGCTTAAGGCCATGGTTTCGACACCAGTCATTGGTCTCGGTGAGGTCTTTCTGTAGGATGTCTACATCACTTGAGTAGTTAATAATGGTTCCCAGCTTGCAGTCATCTGCGAACTTGGTCAGCCAGAGTCCCTTTGTGTTGGCCTGGACTTCTGAGAAGTAGATGCTGAACAGAAGAGGACCCAGGACCGATCCCTGTGGGACTCCACTTGTGACTGGTCAGCAGTCTGACTTGGAGTCCACTATTTTCACACTGTGTGTTCTACCTGTGAGCCAATTTGCAACCCCCTAGTGATATAGGGGTTAATGCCTAGTTTGGTGAGTTTATCAATAATTCCAGAGTGAGGGATGGTATCAAAAGCCTTGGCCAAATGGAAGTACACTTACCTTCATCCGCAGCCCTGGTGACTGACTCAAAGAAGTCAACCAGGTTGAGCAGGCATGATCTACCTTTCACAAAGCCAAATTGCGTTGGGTCTAGAGTTGGAGATTTCCTTTATCTTTGTTAGTCAGGTCCACGATGATGTGCTCCATAGCTGTACATATCAGACTCGGGCTATTGGGCAATAATTCCCAGGGTCTGTAGTTGCTCCCCCTTTATGAAGAGGGATGAATGTAGCAGTTCACCATTCAGTAGGGACAACGCCTGAGGTGAGGCTGTGACTGAACAAAGCACACAGATGTGTGCAAGTGTTGACCTTCTCCTCTTGACCAGCTAGTCCAGTCTTGGCTGGAGAGTGTATAGCTTTGTAGTTCATGTAGAACACAACCAGGGATATTATCAGGTCCCATGGATGGTGTATTTTTGGCCTGAAACAATGCAGCTGTTGCAATAATGCTGAGTGCCTGGCATTCTTCTGGTATTGTGACTGGTCCTTTGGGGGGGGGGGTAAAGTTGGCACTAAATCTGTCGGCCAGTATGTTGGCAATATCTGTTGGTTCAGTATAGGAGGTACCATTGTGCAGTAACTCAGAACAAATCTGGGTATTGCCATGGAGGTTCTTGATATAACTACAGAAGGCTTTGTGATTGTTTTTAGTGTCTGCTGCAATTCTGCCTTCATAGCTGGCTTTGGAGGATTTGATGAATGATCTCAACTTTTTGTTGAGGCTAATAAGGGTGTTTTTCCAGTCTTGGGACTTCACCTTTTTCTGCAACAATTTCTTCTTTCTGTTGTAGAGTTTATTAATGGCAGGGGACCACCAGATTGGCTTCCTTTTTTTGGAGGAGAGCATCTTGGTTCTGTTGGATATGGCTATTTCCATACATTTATGCTGGTTTCGTTTCTCATCCAGGAAAAAAGAGGTCATTGTTCCCCTCTACTCATCACTCATTAGACCCATTATTGAGTACCACACCCTTTTTGGTATGTACCTCACAAGACATCTACAACAACTGGAAAGGCCGCAGAAATACCTCACAAAGAGGATTACCAGCCTCAAACAGATGCCCTACACTGGCCGTCTCAAAAAACTCCAGCTTTACTCCGTTGCATATTGCCTACTCAGAGGTGATCTCTGCCTATCATACAAAGCTATGTCACACCCAGAGCTGTTGGACATGCTCCACTTAAAGTAATCCCAATCCCTCCAAGCTACATGCTCTATGGACCTAAACCTTGTCACAACAATAAACAGAACATGCTGGAGGGACAGATTCCTGTCCCAGAGACTTCCCATACTCTGGAACAAACTACTTATCTATATCAAACAAAGTTCCTCATTAGCGCTCTTCAAGAAAAATCTTGATGATTGGATGGGAGATAGGAAATTCACCCCGGGGATCACTTCTGTGGCTCTGCTCGACAGGGGCACAGGAAAATAAATTTCTTGGGTGGCGAAAGCCAGGGTACCTTTTTGGCTAAGCTTATATAGGCCCTAGGGCCAATAGCCTAGTACCTACCTATGAACCTATATTGGTACAGTGCATTGGTGTATGATTCGGCAGTCATGCAGGTATTTTCCATTGGCATGGGTGCCATGAAGTTAGCCACCTCTGTTTTTAGGAGCCCAAAGTCATCTTTGGAGTTTTTCAAGGTGGTTACCTTTGCAGGGGGTGTGGGTGAGATGTGGATTTCCATGATGATTACTTTATGGTCAGATCTGACCAGGGAGGGATTGACTATTGGCATAGAGCAATGGTCGCCCATGTTACTAATAACCAGGTCAAGGATGTTGCTTCCTCTGGTGGGGGTCAGAATGAGCTGGTCCAGGGCATTGGAACTGATGAATCCCAGGAAGTGCTGGGCCAGGGTGTTGGTGCTTGAGTAGTTCTCCCAGTTGATGGAGGCGTAGTTGAAGTTCTCCTAGTAAGAGAGTGTTGGGTTGGACCTAGATAGATTCCAGGGTGCTTAGGAACGTGGAGTGAGAGTCTAGGGACATGGTTGGGACCTATAGCAGGCTATGACCTGGATCACTGTCTTACCCAGTATTAGATGTACCTGAAGTATCTCAGATGCATTATGCTGGGCTGCAAGTCTGGAGGTGTGCATATCCTTTATGAATATTGAGACACCACCACCTTTGGAGCTTTGGTGCATGTTTTGGGGCCAAAAGATGTGGAATGAGTTATTAACCTGGTAGCGCAGGGGTGCTTTCTGTCACTTTAAACCAGGTCTCCATTACAGCACAAATGTCGATGTTCCCCATTTTAAGGAGTGCTTCGAGCGAGTGCATCTTGAGATTTAGACTTCTAGCATTGAGCAGCGTGAGCCTCAGATTGCATTTATTTATAGCTGTTATGGTGGTAATTTGGTCTTTGAAACACTGCCTAAAAAAGGCACTATAGGGGTGGCAAGAGCCTTAGCTAGTACCCGGAAACCCAGGGGTGACAGATGCAGGCCATTTCTGGCAAAGCATTGAGGTCTGTCAGTCATGTCATCCCAAACAGACAGATAATAGATCCCCTTAGAATGACACCAGAAACTTAGCCAGTTGTTGAAGTCAGTCATTTTTTGTTTGTACTCTGGTATCATTCTGGGTGAGGGTAGGATACTGCTCAGGGCTAGGGTCATACCTGCAAGGGATACATAATCTGAGAGTTCCACCATGTCTCTTTTCATGTAGTCTAGGGAAGTGCATCTCAGGTCATTCACACCCACATAGACAATGACAGAGACATACTTGTAGTTGTTGTGGAGTGACCCGAGTGTGTGTGTTGTGTCAGATTCTGGCACCTAATAGACAGCTGACTGCTACCTTCTCCTTATTCAACCTGGTCAGTGGGACATGTGTGTGCCTCACTGTTTAGTCACCTATGATTAGTGTATTGGGCAAGGTGTTTAGCCTTAGGGGCTTAAGTTGAGGGGAACACTGTGGAGGTGAGCTATGTGTCCTGTGGTTTGTGCTGTGTCGTGGTGGTTGAGTGCGTTTCTGTATTGGAGGTCTCTGCTGTTTGGGTAAATTTCTGTTGAGAGCCTCCACAAAGGTGGGTGTGTGGTTTGTGTTTTTATGTGAGAGCTGTGATGGGTGTTCTGACAGCTGTGATGGTGGGTGTTCTGGAGGGCTGTGTCTTCCATGTGGTTTGGTGCAAGTGTTGACCTTCTTCTCTTGACCAGCTAGTCCAGTCTTGGCTGGAGAGTGTATAGCTTCCAATTTGGTGATATAAGTGCATGTCTCACAAGTCTGAGTGTTGGGAGGTAAGAGGAGAGGGTTGTCTGTGTACATGAGACAGTTGCTGTACTGCCTCAGAATGCCCAAGTGCAGAAGGTTAATAGGAGAAAGCACATGGAAATGCCCTTTAATCATGCCAGGAGGGGTGGTCGTAACTGCTAAGTACTGGAGCTATTTCCATGAAGAACGACTAGTGCTGATGGCACTTAGGTGTGCTACAATAATTGCTACAAAAACCTGGTGAAATGCAAGTTGAAATGCAAAGTGATTAAGCTATTTGAAGTGCAAGAGGGAGAGAAAGAAATAGCATGATCTAAGGGAAAAACTGAAGAGCAGACTTTCTGGCACCAGTAACAGTTTACCTCAGCTCTACGCCTCTGTGTGGAGCTTAAACCTCAAACCCGAGGAAACTTGGCTTTTAAACCAGAAAGGTGAAAGGGATGGAAAAACTGCCCAAACTGCCAATAAACTACAATTTCTTGGCCAGAAATCACTCCTCTTGTGGTAGATAGGCTACCTAGTGCTTACCACTCCCATGGATAAGCTAGAAGGCTTCCCTCCAACACAGAAAGGCTTGGGGGGGGGGCTCAGAAGCTTACAAACAGTCCTGGATGAAGCAAATCTGTATCTGGACTAGACTAGTTATGGGAAAGGCAGGAAACAAGAGCAAATACAGGCTTTTAAACAAGAAAGTTGAAAGGGATGGATAAACTGCCCAAATGGTCAATAAACTACAATTTCTAGGTCAGAAACCAAACCTCTTGTGGTAGATAGGCTACCTAGTGCTTACCACTCCCACTGATAAGCTAAAAGGCTTCCCTGCAACACAGAAAGGCTTGGGGCGGGGCTTAGAAGCTTACAAATAGTCCTGAATACAGCAAATCTGTATCTGCACTAGACTAGTTACAGGAAAGGCGGGGAACTAGCTTAGAACTTTTTTTATGTTTGTTTGTTTTTACAGAAAAGCAGCTAAAACAGCAGTAAAAACAATTCAAATGCACTGCAAGCCAGCACACTTGTGTGTGTAGCAATATTAAAGCAAATACAGTTTAAATAAATACAATTAAAAATGACTGAAAACAAGTGGGAGAAAGCAGTAAATTAGGAAAAATCAAAATGGAGGCATTTAGAGTATCAGAAAACAATGCCAACAAATATATAAATAATTCAGTCATGCAAAAATGATGACAGCGCAGAACTCTGAACAGTTAAAAAGTGTCAAGAAATATACTTTATGGAGAGAAGGTTTTGTTAAGGGTTTGTCCACAAGAGTGTAGACCACAAGAACCTTCTTAAATGTAAAGTAACTCACCTGAAGCACAAGTGCTAAGACAAAAGCTTAAAATGCTTAGAATAACAGATAAATGTAATTAGGCTACAAACAAGCAGTATTAAATGCAGCAGAATAAAATCACTCGAACATTTAAGAGCACACAGCAAAAATAAGGTAATAAAGTATGTAGAGCACAATTACAGTAAAAGCAGATGAGTAAAGGGTATTATTATAAAATCGGTAGTCATGCACTATTATTTTGCTAAGAAATCAAACAACATACTGAATGTAGAATGAACAAGAATCCTTTTTTATTTTTTACATGTACTCATACTGTTTGACCATATCTATATTTATACTGGCAATCTTTTTTACTGAAGCATAATAGAATGGTGGGTGAATACAGAAACACCACACTCTCCATTGCTGTTTCGCTCAACAGTTTGTCATTTGGTAGGTTATCAGATCTCAAGGAGAGAAAGAAAATCATAAAAAGTTATACGATCTAAAGGCAGATGTTCCTATTAATTTTTTCAGGACAGAAACAAAAGAAATAATATTCGTGACAGCAGTACAAAGTAATGCAACCCAAGAGAGGAGCAATGAATCATCAGAATAGCTATTTTCAAATACTAAATTAGTTGCTTGTGAAGGCCTTGAGTGAGACACATACTGTGTATTTAAATAGAACAAATACTTTTTATCTTATTGATGTAGTACATATATGCATGTATCATGTGTTAATATTTATAGCTTACTAAATGGTATGTTTTGCAAACTTGTATATAGTTAGCACATCTAAGCAAAATAAATGGCCGATGTCAGTTTACATCATAAACACATCACAAACATTTAGGATTCTGTTTTACAACTCAGGATTAACCTTTAAAATACAGAGTATGCACTGACAGGTACTTGCTAAGAAGTTATATTTACCTTCGACAGGTTTGGGCATTTATTTAAAGAACCAAAATGAAAACTGTGACACCAAGAACCAAAACAAAAACGGTGACACCAAATGAGGGCATTTATTTTAAGCAATCTCTTAACAACTCACAGATGTGTTTTTTTATCACCTCATTTTTTTTAACTGCTGTAACTATTTTATAGTAGCACTTTACAATGAACATTTGAATATTTAACTTATTACTGCTCACAGAGCAAATATAACTTACTAGATATAAATTAGTCATATGCACAGTACTTTGCCTTTGTTTATTTGTTAGACATGGGTGTGTATGTCCCTTTAGTATGCTGCCTTTATTGCTTGTTTGGCTAGCAATTATAAAAATGAGCAGTACATACTTGTTATGAATCCTCTGCACGGGCTTCTGAAACAGACAGTTCAAGTTTTGGAAACTTTACTGTACAATATTTTAATGCTGTGATGCCCTTATTTTTTTTAATGACCAACACAGATGAGCTCACATGGTGTGCAGACCTTAAATCCAACAATAATAACAGACAACTCTATACAGACTTGAAACGTGAAATCAAGAGAAACTTTAATTATAAATTAGAAAAATAGAATAGGTTAAGCATTTTTGTCCTGTAACGTGATTAGGACTTCATCAGATTCAAAAATCATTACGTAAACAATTTAAATAGTGAAAACATTTTGATCATGAACTCAAACTATAAAATCTTAAAGAAATATGTTTTTTATATATAAGTGAATAATTCAGGCAACTTATATTTTATACACAACATCTTAAAAACTTACAAGTATAAAAAGAAATAAACAATACATGAATAAATATACCTTACTTAAGTAAATAAATAAGTAAAAATCGGTTTAAATAAAATTTCATTAATAGATGGTATGCTTATTAAAAATTTATGTGCAATGGTAGGTTGAGAGCACACAATTTATAATTTTAGAAGCCTTATTTTCAAAACAGGAATGAGTCAAATATGTTCGTTGAACCCTGGGTGGTTGGACATATCAGGTTTTAATTGCCATCACAGTTCTTTGCATTATAGTTATATTTGCCAATTTCCTCCATGCACATTAGGGATTAACCATTCTAAGATTCTGAATCAGAATTTACTAAATTAATTACATTGTAAAATATGTTTAAATAAGGTACTATTCAAACTGTTTTTTTTTTTTAAATATCATAATTTTGTTCACATATCTGCTTTCGTAAAGCGTGCTTAGTTTTTCCTACATAGAATCCACTACACCCACAACATAATGCTATGTATATCACTCTTTTGGTGTGACATTACTTCTAACTAAATACATTTTCTGATTAACGTTGCTAGGGTGTTGTTAGTATTGCTTACATATTGCATTGTCAATCTATGACAATGTCTTTTGGTTACAGATTGATTTTAATCTGTTTAACTTGTAGGTATTGTAACTTTCTTTATCTATTGAAATGTCTATATTTTATGTAACAGCTTATAGTCTCTGCTAAATGCGCCATTCAGAAAATTGTTTTATAAGAGTAGCAATGTAAACAAAACTATATAACAATAAAATGCAAGCATTTGCTTTTAATGAACAGTGGGATCCATATGGTTTTACTATTATTCATACCTTTCAACATCTTTGCTCAATAATTTTGGACAAAGTCAAAAACAATGGGAGGAACAAGGGCCAACATCAGGGGTATGTTTTAAATACTGTAATTTATTAAAAAAAATGGAATAACAGGTTTTGTATCAACATGCACTGTCTGATCAAACAGAAGTTTGAAACTCTAATGTCTGACATCAATGGCTGATGTGTAATCCTCAGTAACTCACCAGAAATATAAATAAATAAATCCATGAGAGGAAGGGGAAAATGACGGACCATTGAGAGGCATATTATTAACCATAATTGCAAACCATATTACACTGCATGTAATGCACTTATATATATATATATATATATATATATATATATATATATATATATATTCGTGTGTGTGTGTGTGTGTGTATATATATATATATATATATATATATATATATATATTTGCATTTTATACTCCCTCCATCATTGCAGTCAGGGGTAAAGTTCTCTGTGTATGCATACTGAAAATAAGTAACTGAAAGCATGAACGCTCACAGCAGTATGAACATAATACAATATAACAGATATACTGAACATTTTGAAATACTTTAGTATGATTTGCAACATTCTTAGCTTCTGGGAAGCTTTTTCTGAACTTGAACAGTTTTGTTTAGCATACACATTTGATACTGAACTTAATACAGTAGTCTTTTGTTTTTCATAGTAATGTTAAAAAATACCAGGTAGTTAATCAAATGCATATTTTTTTATGCATGTTACCTAACTTTATGCTCATTTCACAGTTATTCAGTATTTAAACGTTATATTGTTTTTCTATCAGTGTAATTCTCATATAAGTGTACTGCTATATTGTTCACATTGTAATATGTCTTAGTACTTTTTTGTGTATGTATGTGCTGGAGTTTTTCTCCCCGGGACTCCTCTGAAAATGGGCCAACAGCCCAGTCAGACATCCCCAGTAAACAAATGTAAATAAATAAATAAAATAAATAAATAATATGCCACTATCAGTGAATTTTAAATATTACTGTTTCCCTTGACTGCTTCCTTTTACCTATTATAATGATAGGTATATACCTTCATGAAGCAGGACTGCCAATGTAGTTTGCCTTATCATAATTTTCTGACCGAGGCTAATGAGCACATTCTGAAAATGTTAGGAAACCAAAATCATACATTATTTTGCTGTTCTGTTGTGATACACACAACTTTTACAATCAATAATATAATACAGCAAAAACTCTAAAGAGTACATAACAGAAGTACAACCATCATATAACCTGCAGGAATAATTTCACATGTTGCATTAATATTTTATCCTACAGCATGTGGCTTATACCAAAACTTTAAACATGGTTTTAAAACAATCATTGACAAGTACTGGTGACATGACAATCTTGCATCAGTGACAAGACACACCTGTATCTGTTTTAAACTTGTATAACATTGCTGTGTCCTGAGATGCACAGCTGTGCTTATTTATATTAACTTTTGTTTTACAAGTGTACTTTTGAAGTCTTATCAGTAATTTGAAGTTTCTGAATAACACTTTTGGTGCCTTGACTTAAGATTTTCACATTTCTTGACTTAGTATTCCAAACTGCAGGAAGAGACCCCTCCCCACAGACTCATTCATACTTGCACACATGCACATACATTTATACTATTTTCAAGAGAAAGCATGGGAACTGTCTTATAGCCAAGACATGGTGAGATATGCATACACTGTAAAGTATTACCAAGGGGAAAGGTAAACATTTTAAATGACAGCAGGGTTGCTGTGATAGATGCAGTAGCTTTATCACTGCAAATTTAGTTTGTTTCAAAATGCATAAGACGTTTTAGCCTGATGCCATTGTAACACTCAGGAAATTTTAACTTGCATACTGCACAAATCACATTTTATTTATACCTGGCTCAATAAAATAAGAACATCCACACAGCTACCTGTAGTGTCACAGGATTTATAAATACATAATTTATGCATTCATTTGAACACTGTTTGACTTAACCTGGCGTACTTTACATTTGTACTATCACCTGATTTTTTTCTTTTCTTTTCTTTTTCCTATATTTAGTTTTTTTTTTACTCATCTATATTTCTCTCAGTTAGAACACAGCATTATGACACCCAGAAAGAACAATTACACTGTATCAGTGCCACCAAAAGGACCCCTCACATACTTTTATTGTTACTTTGTTGGCGGGTCCAGGTGATGTCTACATCTTTTGAGTTCCCGTATGATAATATTAAGAAATAACACTCTGACATTAAAAGAAAAGGAAATGACCTTTTATGACCAAAAACAATTCTGTTTTTCTATTTGTAAACAGGGAGGCATCATGTCAGAACTGCCATACTGTCAGTTTGAAACAGCACTTAACTAGCCGTCTGAACCTTTGACCTTTTATGACCAATTGTAACAGGTTGGACTAATTACAAAGATGTCACTTAATTTTAATTGGGCATTTATAATTTTTCTAAGAAATGACAAACATTTAATTTTTTACATCAAATGTTCTTAATATTTTGAACAGTTGTAGATCATCTTTTTTCTAAAATAACAAATGTGTGATACAGTCTCGAAGTGCATGTTTAATAAAACAGTATATATGATGACACATTTGGCCTGATGATGAGTTAAATGGTTACTGCTATCTTGACACTACATCTGTAAAATGGTCCAGTGATTTTGTCCCACTTTTTTTTGCATGAGGGTGTGCAACAATCTTCAGCTATGGCCAACTGTTCTTTAAAACATACATGTAAAGAATTTATGCAAACGGAATTCTTTTTCTTACAATTTGTCAAAAGATGAATGGAAATTTCTTAAACAAAATGGGGGAACAATATGAACTGGTCTTTAAACTCTCTGACAAGGGGAATAGTTTAGTAGTAATGCATGCTAATCAGTATATGGGAATGTGCATGACACATATTAGTAATACTGAAGTATATGTTAAGGTGACAGTAAGTGATTTATCAAAATGCACAAAAAGAATTTCAGCTTTTATTCTTTAAAGGTTATAGACTTGGGTATTTTTCTAAACAAGATGTAGATAAAAAGCTATATAGTGAAAATAATTCTTTGTAGCCTTGTGTCTTCTCTACGTAATATAATAATAATGTAAAGACAACCCTAAAATATAAACTGCTAGATATAACTACATGTTGGACTATGAAAGGGCCTTGCCCTCGTCTGCTCAGATATCAGTGGTCAGTTTGTAGTGCAGACCGGTTTTTCCAGTACGTCATCTGAAGTAACATTCTGCCATTGAGCCATTGTGCTAGGAGTGACAGCTCCCAACAGCTTTTCTTAAAAAATATGGTTTACAAGGATGAAGGACATGCTATGATGAAAGGGAAAGCTTTGTCTTATTGCACCCTGTGAGAACCTGCTATAGATGTAAGGGAATGTTTCTTCTTTTTGACAGTGTCAACAATCTGCTGTTTAGAATGACAGAAGAGTCAGGCAGTTCTTTAGCTGGAGTGTTGCATTACAAATATATGACATGACTTTTACATATGGGTCAAGTTCTTCTAGTCATTTTGCAGATGTCTGTGCAGATAACCTGTCTCAGTACTTAAAATAATGGCTGTTAGAGATCTCTTCATTCAGTAAGGACCTGGGTTTAAATTATATGAAGACATATGTGACAGTCTGACTGCATCTCAGCTCTGCTTTTTCAGGTATTATTTTTTCTTGTCCAAAAATGGCTGATGGAGATTAAATTTGCCAGGAGATATACACATTATTCTGCATGAGTACATAAGACAGGGTAATATGTAGTCTTGGAACTGTTGTCTTTCTTTGCCTAGAATGAAGTCCTGTTCATGGGTATAATGAAGTTAAATGCAAGTAGTAAAAATTTTTGACAGTTAATTAAATGTCACAAGATGGTGCCCGTTGTGGCTGATGTCTCTGCATTCTCTTCCTGCAATCGTTGTTTGTTTGTTTTGGTGGTATTTTTTTTAAGTTTTTAGATATACAAACTTCAACTGCACTGATTATATATGACAAAGGAACATTACTAGAGCTCAGCAGATGGTTTTGTGACATTATTCCTTGCTTAACAGATCAGGAATATCTTCTCAGGACTGACTGCAGACAAGGCCTACAAGCAGGAGAACTAAGTGATGAATGCAGCCAGAGGAAGAAGCGTTCTAAGTGAAAGCGAGGTAGGAGAGGCAAGAGGGGTGGGTTACACATAAAACTAAAGGGAAGGGCTAGCAGCCCACCCCTTCCCAGTCTTTGGCTTTCCAATATTCGATCTCTTGAGAACAAAATGGATGACCTCAAAGCTAGGATTATGGCCCAACGAGAAATGAGAAACTGCTGTGCACTGATTTTTACTGAAACTTGGTTATTGGATAATACTCCCAATTCAGATGTCCGGTTGCATACTCACTGTATCCACAATGGGGACCATACAGCGGCATCAGGTAAGATTAAAAGTGGGGGTAATTGCATCTGTATTAATAACCAATGGTGTTCAGATTGTTAGTAAACACTGCTCAAGTGATGCAGAGTACCTAATGCTGAAATGTAGACCCTTTTGTTTACTGAGAAAGTTTACATCTGTGTTTATTTTAGCTGTTTATATCCCTTCTCAAGCCAATTCCATGGCAGTATTAGGGGCAGTGTATGAGCCTGTAAATGTACAAGAAAATAAACATCCTGATGCAGTGTTTATAGTGGCTGGTGACTTTAATCATTGCAACCTACAGTCTGTGATGCCAGCATAGCAGCAATATGTTACTTTCCCTACATGGGAGAAAAATACTGTGGACTGTGTGTACAATAATGTGAAGGGGGCATATAATGCTGTATCTCTTCCTCATTTTGGTCAGTTTAATCATATTTCTGTATTTCTGTGTCCAGCATATAGACAGCTCCTCAAACAAGCTCCCTTTGTAAGAAAAAACTGTCAAGGTGTGGACAGAGGAATCTGAGCAGGAGTTACAGGATTGTTTTCGGTGTACTCAGTGGGATGTTTCTAATACGGCTGCTATGAATGAGGATGGTATTGTTGATCTGGACGAATACAGTTCAGCAGTTTCCAGCTATATAAGCACATGCACTGACCTCACTGTGCCCCATAAAGACACCCCGATATATACAAATAATAAACCATGGATTAACTCAGAGGTTCGCTGTGCACTTCATGCCCTCTCCGAGGCATATGCATCAGGCAATCTTGGCAAGTATAAAAAATCCAGATATGACTTATGCAGTGCTATTAGAGCAGCCAAGGCGAATTATAGTCATAAGCTGGGGGGCCATTATTTGACTGCAGATGCAAGGTGCATGTAGCAAGGTCTGGAGATAATCACAGGCTATAGAGATAAAGGTAGAGGGGTGACTAAGGACAGGCAGTTCTCACCAGATGATTTCAATGAATTCTATGCCTGTTTTGAGGCCCAAAATACCAAGTCAAAGAGGACCACCACCACAAGAGAGAGGAACAGTGAGGAGGCACCACCACTATTCAAAATGTCACCAACAAGTGTCGTAAGGTCCCTGAGGAGGATAAATCCCTGGAAGGCAGCTGGACCCGATAATATTGCTGGAAGGACATGCAAGACCTGTGCTTCAATGTTTGCTGATGTTCTGGCTTACATATTTAACCTTTCCCTTGCAGGAGCTACTATTCCCACTTGCTACAAGGCAACCACTATTATTCCATTGCCAATAAAGGGCAAAGCCAACTGCTTGAATGACTGACGCCTGATTGCATTAACTCCTATAGTGATGAAATGCTTTCAGAGAATCATTACGAGTTATATTCAGTCATTTATACCTGATACAATGGAGCCCCTACAATTTGCATACAGACCAAACAGGTCAACAGAGAATACAGTCAGTATGACACTGCATACACTTCTTACTCATCTGGAGAACAAGGACTGCTATGCTCAATTGCTGTTCATTGATTATAGTTCAGTTTTTAACACTAAGCTTGCCAGTAAGCTCTGTATACTGGGTGTGCCACCTGCTCTTTGCAATTGGGTCCTGGACTTTTTAACAGTCAGACCTCAGTCAGTTAGGCTGGGGAATAACATCTGTAGTGCAATAATAATAAACACAGGAACTCTACAAGGCTGTGTTCTGAGTCCAATGCTATACATGCTGTTCACTGGTGACTGTGTTGCCTCCCAACATAACACTAGCATTGTCAAATTTGCAGATGACACAACTGTCATTGGTCTGACCTCTGAAGGTGATGAGTCAGCATACAGGAGGGAAGTGGAGAGTTTTGTGAAGTGGTGTTGGGACAGCAACCTCTCTCTTAATACCAGCAAAGTGAAGGAGATGATCATGGATAGAAGGAGAAATAGCGGGCAACACTTACCATTATACATTGGTGAGTCTGATATGGAGACAGTAGCTACCTTCAACTTCCTTGGCATCAACATCTCTCTGGCTCTCTCCTGGACTGAGAATATCACAGATCTGGTAGGAAAAAGCTGGCAGCATCTGTAATTCCTGAGAAAGCAGAGGAAGTTTGGCATGTCCAGCACCATCCTCAACAACTTCTACAGATATACAGTTCAGAGTATCCCGTCCCACTCTGTCACTGTATGGTTTGGGAATAGTACAACTTGGGATGTAAGGCTCTGCAGCGAGTAATAAAAACTGTGCAAAACATCACTCAAGTAATGTTTCCTGCACTGGAAGACATTTATACCAAAAGAATTCTCAGGAGGGCCCAAACCATTATTAAGGATACTATTCCCCCACAACACAAACAGTTTATGCTGCTACTGTCAGGGAGGCTTTATAAGAGCATTGCGGCTGGAACAGCCAAGGCCATAAGACAGTTTTATACCTCAGGCCATTAGACCGTTAAATAGAACTCACCCACTGCCTCTCCCTCCAACATTGTAGGCTGGTCTGTGTTTGGAAAGGGTGAAATGTGCTCTTTTGCTCATTTATTTATTGATACTTGTATCTCATATTATTGTTTATTTGTTGTTCTCAATTCTTTTTTTTTTTTGCTAATAGTCAAATATTTTCATGTTGCTAGAGGATTTTTAAATAAGAATTTCGTTGTATTGTGTGACAATAAAGTTGATTTGAATTGAAATGAAAGTGCTATCACCTTAATATGTTCAGGAATAGCAACACAAAAGCTGTATTATGTTAGATTCTATCTGTTTTTTTTTTTTGGGGAACAGTCTACGTTGATGAAAGTCACCTGTAGAATTGGAAGTTGGATCTAAACTTAACTATCTGCTTTAAAAAAAAAAAGCAGTATAAGCCTCATTGTTAACAGCCTCTTCATTTCTTTGTTTGAAGGGGTACCAAAGTTAAACATTCTATGCACTATTTATTTTATTTGTATTTGTTTTCTAGGGTAGAACACTGTTCTTCATGGACCTTTTCTGTAATCAGCCCAGGAGCAGTGTATGGTTAAGTGACTTGCTCAGAGTCACACAATTAAGCAATGTAGGCTGTGGGACTCAAACCTTGCACTACTGGATCAGGGCCGGCCTTTGGTCAACTGGTGTCCTAGGCAAAAGGGCTCCACAGCACCACCACCACTTAGTGAACCCATTCTGGTCTACCTACACCATCTAGATTACTGGAAAAGCAACTCTGCTAGAGCAGTGCACTAGGCAGCTGCCTAACTGGCCTATGCCTAAGGCCGCCTATGTACTGGATCATGGTAAACAGCTAGTTAACAGCTCCTTAATCCTCTAAACCAACTGCCAGACTAGCATTTGTAGATGTAATGGTGCAAAACTTTTTGACATCTAAATAAGGTTACCATCTCTTTGCAACGGACAATCCCGCTTTGCACAGTTGTGTCCTGCAGAAAAAAAAAAAAACTAAACAATGGTAAATGTCCTTAGATTTTAGGACAAAAAATAATTCGTAACTTTTCTCTAATAGTTGCATAAAACAGTTTTGTATCTGAAACAACTAAACATTGTATCAAATGGTGCAAGAATAAGCTTTTATTTTGTCAAAAAAGTGAAGTTCTGTCCTTTGCACTAGCCATGGTATGTTTTGTCCTACAAAATTTCATGTTTCTACAAAAAATGTCCCACTTCGGGCATTTGAAAAAGTGGCAACCCTACATCTAAATACAAGTATGCCAAAATGTTTTCATGTGTAAGTGATGCTGTAACTCAGAGATGTGGGTGTGTACAAAAAGAGAAGAATGCCCTCTGACAGCTGTTTCTAAAAATTGCAGCCCATAGCAAATTGCCAACCCATTATTAATATATTTTCTCCATCTAGTAATTTGCGAATGTTATTGCACTTTTTCTGAGAACATTTTTCCAGTTTTCATTTTTTCTATAGTCATGTCCTCATGTCTTTTGAACTCTTATATTAGTACAGTTTAACTGCTATTGAAAATAGTTTGCTTTTGGTCCTCTATCCTGTTGCCAATTTGTGAATGGACAATCTGACTTATATTAGTGGCCAAATCACCTGTGTCTCTACTTGTTGCTGACCATCATTCATTCTACTTTCCTGTTTTTATTCTCATTTTAAACAAAAGATGATCAGACTTTAACTGTGTCTGTTTCTGTTCAGGGCCTACTTCCTTCCTGTAGGTACTTTAATTATAAAAATTGTCTGTTAAACAACTGGTGGGTCAACAGCACATTTACTGCAAATTAACTGGTGGGACCCACTTCTGGTTTCTAACTGTGGGCTGCTCTGGAAGGTTGTGCATTTACTTTTCATGTCATAGCACATGGAATAATGCCAAAACTTAGTTAACTGATTTGCAAGCTAATAAAAGGTTCTCATAATAACCATATAAACAGTATAGCCTGATAGTCCATATACTACTCTTTACAATGTAGAATCAGCATTCATTACCATTCAGTACACTATAAAGTATTTATAGAAGCCTTAACTTCTTTCCCAGTTCTGCTTCAATTATTGACTTTGACCAAGTTCACTCAATTGAAAATACATAATTTATACTACTGTTAATTACAACTTAATATAATAGTCACATTACTAATATAATATAACACTGACATTAGGCACTGAATGTTATCTGATAAAAAAATTCTCCTGTACACATTACATGCACTCATTCAAAGAGGTTTCTCTGAACATATCCCACTGAGAATTATAACAAAACAAACAGAAGGGAAAAAACCCTCAGTTCCTCATTTTGATAATGCAGGCTTATATAGTTTGAACTACACCTGCTGAAAAAAATGTCAATCTGTCTAAAGTAACTTTGGTTACAGCTGCGTACTCATCTGAATACTATAATAATAGTACTGTATCTCTAGGGTTAAGCACAGTTCCTTGATACTGATACAAAATATAAGCTGTCCCAGATGATCTGTAGTTTCCCTTCACATATACTTTTCCTCTTACAAATAAATACGTGAGGTTAAAAAGAAAAATGCTGTTTGAGTGAATCCTGGTGAGTTGTTCTTCCTGTAATTGTCTCAACAGCTACTTAGGAAAGTAAGTGTTACACATAGTTTACTAGTCTGAATCTGTTCAGTCTATCTTAGTAAATAAAGTACCAAAAGGAGCAGTAACAATTTATTTTATTTTACATCTGTTAACCGGGGGTGTCTGACTGAGCTGAAAAGGCCCTTTTTCAGCAGAGACCCGGGGAGAAAAGCTCCACAAAGAAAAATTACAGATACATTTAGTTATTTAGACATGATCAGTATACACACAAATTACAAAAGACATGTTTTACAGTGGTATGCGGCACATCAACAGTTACAGTGGAGAGAACAAACAAAAAAAATATTAATTTAAAAATAAAGGTAATTAATAGATTTGTGGTGTACAGCTGAAATTTGGAACATAACAAACGATTGATTTTCCTATTCAAGTATAAGTAATATTTAAAATTAAAGACTTCACAGCAACTCAGTAGTCCACCGATCTTCTTTGCTCAGGGATAGCATCATTTTGCTAAATTATAATTATAGCTCTTTTTTTCTTTCAAATTACCACAGGAAAAACCTTTATTAACAAGCTTTCACAGCAATGCTTCTTCAGGTAAAACAAAAAAAAGGCATAAAACCGCCTCCATCTGGTTTGTTTAACCTTTAAAACTACACGACCTCAAACACAGGCACCCACAGATCACCTCAGTCCCGTCTGCCTCAGCTTCATTTGAGGACAATATTTTTTAATGTGGGATGGTATGTTAAAGGATTTAGATAATTTTATATTATGACTAAGACTCCAAATAACAAAGCTGAGAGATAACCAAGGCGCACATAAAAATCCAACATCAACTGTTCAGTAAATAGAACGTTAACCACGATATAAAAGTAAAATACAACAACTAGTAAGTGCTTTCACAGTAGCTTCATCAGACCGGTCTGATGAAGCTACGGTGAAAGCGCTTACTAGTTGTTTTAGAAATAAAATACACTTTATTTTACTTTTATATCTATTTACTGAACAGTTGATGGATTTTTACGTGCACCTTGGTTATCTCTCAGCTTTGTTATTTGCAGTCTTAGTTATTTTTCTTATTGCAAGTAGAGAGGTATTTGTACCGCTGGGAATACTTTTATTCGTGGTTGAATTTTATATTATAATGAGAAAGAATTAAATTTTAAGAAAGCAATCTTGACAGTTACTAACCTTTTGGACATTAATATTACGTGTCAATAAAAAAAATATATATATATATATATATATATATATATATATACTATCATTTATTTCAAGGAGGCACAGAGAAATATATACTTACATAGAACAAGTATGCACCCTGACATTTGTTTAGTGATGTAGTCAAGGGACAGATGTTATGGGTGTCTAGGGTTAAACACAGATAAAACAAATATTGAGAGGCAGAAGATGGGTCTGATGAGTGATTTTTCTCATAGAGGTTACTCTGATAAGTTAATAGAGGAGAAAGGGATGCAGTCATTACATTAAGAAATGAAGGGCTTCTGACGCATCCAGCTGAAAGGACTGGTAATGTAAGACCAGCAAGTGTAAATGAGTCCTCATGCATGCTATTTACTTGTAATGTTGTTGTTTGTCTTTCGGCTTTTTCTCGGTAAGGGTCGCCACAGCGGAACTCCGGTCCGCTAATGATTGGCAGATTTTTACAAAATGCCAAGGTGCCAGCTTGCTGCCCAACCTTCAACGAAGGCATGCCCATTTACGCATGCATGTCTTTCGAATGCTACCCAAACCGCGGGGAGGACATGCAGACACTGCACTCCCAAGCCAAGCCGAGAATCGAACGGGAGAACCACATGCTGTGAGGTGACAATGCTACTGCTGTAAAATGTTCCACAATGCTGTAATGTTTCTTTCTGGTCAGGTATAAAATAATATCATCTGCAAACAGATCTAGCTTTTCTTGACTACCATACCAATTATATTCTTCAATTTCTGAGTCCCTTATCTTCTTTTGCCAATGGTTATAAATATAATGAAAACAACAAAGGGGAAAGAGGACACTCCTGCCTGGTTCCTCTACTCAAGCAGAAATTATCAGAGAGGACCCCACCCACTTTAATTTTCCCCTCCGATCCCTCATGTATACTCCTAACCAACCTTATAATTTTGTCAGGGAAAACAGCTCCTTTCATTGCTCTGCTCATGAAGTCCCAGATTACACTGTCAGATGCTTTCTCAGCATCGAGGCCCACCAACAACAGTGGTATTTTCTTACATTCTGCCTCCCTCTGGATCATCAGTGTTCTGTTAATGTTATCAAAAGTTTGCCCCCCACAAAACCACATAGATCCATATCTATGAAGTTTTGCAAAACATTATTTTAGCCATTAAAGACACAAACAGTTTATAATCATGGTTTAGTATTTAAATGGACCTGTATGAAGCTGGATCTGATGGATCTTTACCCTCTTTAGGTATTACAGCTATCACTACTTTCTTCCAGGATCTTGGTACTTGTCCTCCTCTTAAAATACTGTTAAACAAAACCCTCCAGATCTTTATCAGTTTCGCATCCTAGCTTCCAGACTTCCACAGGAATACCATCTATTTCTGGGGACTTTCCTGTAGATTGGTTATACATCACCATTTTTTATCTCATCTCCTCCTATCCTGTTATTAATTAAGCCCGATCTGCCTCTAACCTTGGCATATTTAATTCTTCCATAAACATTTCCATTTTTACCGTTTCTTGGTTTCCATATTTCTCTGCTTTATACAGACTTTCATAAAATTCCCAAAATATTTTTAGTACTTTTATGGGATCTCTTGTTATTTTTCTTGTTATCGGTACCCTAAGCTTGGTGACAGCCCTTTCTATTTTCTGTTGCCTGAATTGTTGTGCTAAAAGTTTTTGTGCTCTGGAGTTATCATAAAAAAAACAGTTGCCTGACAGCAGTCTTTCTAAACTCATGCATATTATCGAGGTAATCCCTTATATTTTCTTTTTAGCATTCTGCAGTTGCTCCTCTTCTTGTTCTGTGAGAATCCCCCCATTTTGCAATCCTTTAACATTTGTCAGTCCCTCTAAATAATTCTTGTTACTTCTTAACCATATAGCCCTTTCCTTTATTTACACCCTAGTTTTAAACTCTACTTTAATTTTATCCCACTCCCTAGCTATATTTTCAGAAGAAATGTTTATCTTCTCTTAATAGCTCCTGAATAATTTCCAAAATACATTCCTTAAATTCCTCCCTTTCCACCAGATAGGTGGGAAAGTGCTAGTGTCTCATTTTTATTTCATTACCTTGTGTTTTTATTTTACATCATATATGCAGAAAACTGTACAGAAATTCATACTGGATCGGTCGAGGCCCGGGTTAACAATGACCGCCACCAGTACTGTTGGCCAACAGGGTGCTGGCGGAAATTGGGCTACTGTTGGCCGAAAGAGGAGAAGAGGTGGAAGGCATGCCCGAAGGCAGGTAAAGGCTAGGACTGTGATAGTGAGGGTCGGAACTTTGAATGTTGGCAGTATGACTGGTATAGGGAGGGAGCTAACTTATATGATGAACCGAAGGCCGGTTGGTATATTGTGTTTGCAAGAGACCAGATGGAAAGGGGAGCAAGACTAGGTGTATCAGAGGCAGTTTAAAATAGATTTATCATGGTGTGGATGGGAGGAGAAATGGTGTAGGCATTATCCTGAAGGAACAGTATGCTAAGAGTGTTTTGGAGGTGAAAAGAGTGTCGGATAGAGTGATGTTTATGAAGCTGGAAATTGATAGTGTAATGATGAATGTTGTTAGAGCATATGCTCCACAAGTTGGGTGTGCGATGGATGAGAAAGAAAAATTTTGGAGTGAGTTGGGTGAAGTGGTGATGACTGTACCCAAGTGTGAGAGACTGGTGATTGGAGCAGATTTCAATGGGCATGTTGGTGAAGGGAACAGAGGGGATGAGGAAGTGATGGGTAGGTATGGTGTTAAGCAAAGGAATGCAGAAGGTCAGATGGTAGTGGATTTTGCGAAAAGGATGGACATGGCTGTGATGAATATGTATTTTAACAAGAGGGAGGAGCATAGGGTGACATACAAGAATGAAGGAAGATGCACACAGGTGGATTATATCTTATGTAGAAGAGCCAATCTGAAGGAGATTGGAGACTGTAAAGTGGTGGCAGGGGAAAGTGTAGTTAGGCAGCATTGGATGGTGGTTTGTAGGATGACATTGGTGATCAAGAAGAGGAGGATGAGTGTGAGGGCAGCACCAAGGATCAAATGGTGGAAATTGAAAAAGGGTAATTGTGAGGTGATGTTCAGGGAAGAGGTAAGACAGGCACTGGGTGGCAGTGAAGAGTTACCGAATAGCTGGGTAACTACAGCAGAGCTAGTAAGAGAGATGGCTAGAAGGGTGCTTAGTGTGACATCTGGAAAGAGGAAGGAGGACAAGAAGACCTGGTGGTGGAATAAAGAAGTACAGGAGAGTATACAGAGAAAGAGGTTGGCGAAGAAGAAGTGGGATTGTCAAAGAGATGAAGATAGTAGACGAGTATAAGGAGATGAGGTGTATGGCAAAGAGAAAGGTGGTGAAGGCTAAGGATAAGGCATATGAAGAGTTGTATAAAAGGTTGGACACTAAGGAGGAAGAAAAGGACCTGTACCGATTGGCTAGACAGAGGGACCGAGCTAGTAAAGATGTGCAGCAGTTAAGGGTGATAAAGGATAATGAGGGAAACGTACTCACAAGCGAGGAGAGTGTGTTGAGCAGATGGAAAGAGTACTTTGAGGGGTTGATGAATGAAGAGAATGAGAGGGAGAGAAGGTTGGATGATGTGCGGATAGTGAATCATGAAGTACAGTGGATTAGCAAGGAGGAAGTAAGGATAGCTATGAAGAGGATGAAGAACGGAAAGGCTGTTGGTCCAGATGACATACCTGTGGAAGCATGGAGGTCTTTAGGTGAAATGGCAGTGGAGTTTTTAACTAGATTGTTTAATGAAATCTTGGAAAGTGAGAGGATGCCTGAGTAATGGAGAAAAAGTGTTTTGGTACCGATTTTTAAGAATAAGGGTGATGTGCAGAGCTGTAGTAACTACAGAGGGATTAAAGTGATCAGTCACAGCATGAAGTTATGGGAAAGAGTAGTGGAAGCTAGGTTAAGAAGGGAGGTGATGATTAGTGATCAGCAGTATGGTTTCATGCCAGGAAAGAGCACTACAGATGCGATGTTTGCTCTGAGTGTTGATGGAGAAGTACAGAGAAGGTCAGAAGGAGTTGCATTGTGTCTTTGTGGATTTAGAGAAAGCATATGACAGGGTGCCTAGAGAGGAGTTGTGGTATTGTATGAGGAAGTCCGGAGTGTCAGAGAAGTATGTAAGAGTGGTACAGGATATGTATGAGGGTAGTGTGACAGCGGTGAGGTCTGCAGTGGGAGTGACGGATGTGTTTAAGGTGGAGGTGGGATTACACCAAGGATCAGCTCTGAGCCCTTTCTTATTTGCAGTGGTGATGGACAGGTTGACAGACGAGATCAGACAGGAGTCCCCGTGGACTATGATCTTTGCAGATGAAATTGTGATCTGTAGTGAGAGTAGGGAACAGGTGGAGGAGACCCTGGAGAGGTGGAGATATGCTCTAGAGAGAAGAGGAATGAAGGTCAGCAGGACTAAGACAGAATATATGTGTGTGAATTAGAGGGAGGACAGAGGAATGGTGAGGATGCAGGGAGTAGAAGTGGCGAAGGTGAATGAGTTTAAGTACTTGGGATCAACAGTTCAGAGTAATGGTGAGTGTGGAAGAGAGGTGAAGAAGAGAGTACAGGCAGGATGGAGAGGGTGGAGAAGACTGTCAGGAGTGATTTGTGACAGACGAGTAACAGTAAGAGTGAAAGGGAAGGTCTACAAGAGGGTAGTGAGACCAGCTATGTTATACGGGTTGGAGACAGTGGCATTGACAAAAAGGCAGGAGTCAGAGTTTGACTTGGCAGAGCTGAAGATGTTAAGATTTGCACTGGGTGTGACGAAGATGGACATGATTAGGAATAAGTATATGAGAGGGTCAGCCCAGGTTGAAAGGTTTGTAGACAAAGCCAAAGAGGCAAGATTACGTTGGTTTGGACATGTGCTGAGGAGGGATGCAGAGTATATTGGGAAAAAGATGCTAAGGATGAAGCTGCCAGGTAACAGGAAAAGAGGAAGGCCTAAGATAAGGTTTATGGAGGTGGTGAGAGAGGACATGCAGACAGTTGCTGTGACAGAAGAAGATGCAGAGGACAGGAGGAAATGGAAACAGTTGATCTGCTGTGACGACCCCTGATGGGAGCAGCCGAAAGAAGAAGAATAGAGATTTGATTATCTGGACTGAGACTTAGGGTAGTTCAGGTAATTAAATTATGTGGATAATCAAACATAATTCAACTGGATAAAAAACTTCTAAAATCTTGATTTTTTTCTTCATGCAGGAATACACTTTTCAACCATTCAGTTATTCCAAAGGACAATAAAGAATATTTTTCACACACAAGCTGGCTACAAGCCCAAAAAACATGCTGAAGCAAATATGTATAATGTTTACATATTCAGACTTTATAATTTTTCCTACCAGAAAACTTTGGAAGGCTGGTTCTGATCATCGATGTTTGGATAATCGTCTCTCTAGTGTATTGGCACATTAACTGAAACAGTTATTGGGTGCATTTCAAGACCTTCAATCAAGTGCACATATTCATGTGAAATTTAAATTCCATCTAGCATAGCCCAGTTTTTGTGTCTTGGAGAATAATATGTAAAATCATTCCACACTCCTATTACGGAATTCACATCTTCCATGCCAAACATTTTCATGAATTTCTTCAAACATTTACCCTCCTTTGTTATATTTTCCATTCTGGGCTCCCAAGACACATCTTCACTGCTACAAACCAAAATCCTGTTCCCACCTCTAATTAATATTCCTTGCTGAAAGCTGATTATTTCTCCCAGAATTTTGTTAACATCCATTATAGCAGCTTTATGTGGAATATAAATACATGCCAGTGTAATCCTCCACCCTTGCCAGTAGCCCCTTAGTACTACAAATCTACAATTGTTATCTTTTTTCCTCTTCTATCACTATTCGAGCTCCTCTTGCAATTAATATAAGTACTCCTCTTTTCTTTTGCCCTAGGTATTCAGCTGAATAACCATCCTGAAAACCTTTCTTTATCAAATTCATATGTTCAGTTCTTTCCAGGTGTGTATCCTGTAGCATAGCTATTTGAACTCTACATTTTTAAATATAGTGCACTACTCTTTCTTTTTTTGCATTTACACTGTGAGACCATTCAGATTTAATGATATTACAGAAAGCATATTTTTTTATATATTTATTGTTCCCAGTTTTTATGTATAACTGCTTTTTTGTTAAATGTCTAGTTCCAACTTTTGTGCTACATGCATCTATTGTTTGGCAGCTTGGTCTTTTATACAGTTGTTTCTTGTCATATCCATTTGAGCCTGTGGCATATCTTACAAAACTTTTTGTTTTCTAAACTGATACCCACACAGACAGACTAGGTTAAACCAAAAAGAAAGTTTATTCATGCTAAGACACATGGTACAGTCTGTGCTTTTAGTAAGTTCTATCTGGTTTTGTCTTATCTTTATAGCTCTCCCAGCTGAGAAAACACTTGAAGGCTTTCAATAAACACTTTCTCCAAACCATTTCTCTTTATCAGATTATCTTCTAGGGACATGCAAACCAGACACAAAATTGCTAAGTATAGATTGTTTACCAGGAAAAAAAGCCTTATAATATTCAATATTCTTTTCATTTACTTGATTTCTGTTAAAACTTGTTACTGGATAAAGTCAAGGGCTCCCCAGTCATTCCCCTATGGAAGCATGGAAAAAACACACACATTTTTCTTTTGTCATGCTGTCTTAACCAGACCCTTCCTCTCTCCTTTTTTTACTTTTCATTGCATACATTTCTTAAAATTGAACAAGGAAAAAGAGAGAGGAATGGAGAAAAAGAAAAAAAATGCACCTGTTTATATTAGTATCCCCATTACATTTAAAAATAACTGAATAAACTTTATTTCATAGCTTGTAAAGAAAGTGATGCACCATTAAAGTAGTACCATTAAGAAAAAAAATACTTACAGTTAGCTTTCTCCCTCCATTTTCTCCCAAGTATTTTTCCAAAGATTAATGGCATGAAGTAGGCCATATGCTTTAGAGTCTCCTACAAGTTTAACAAGGTCCGCAAAAATCCAATATTTCCAAATCCTCTTGTTCTGACATATTTCACAAGCATAATTATTGCTTTGTAATCCCACATTTGTCAATTTCTAAATTGCTGATCTTATTCTTTGAACATTAATATCATGAAGCAGGGCATATGCTTTAAAGCCCCCTACAAGTTTAACAAAAGTCTAAGGAAGTCCAATATTTTCAGATTTTCTTGTTCTGTCATGTTTCACGAATATAATTATTGCTTTATCATCTCACTTTTGTAAATTTCCAAGTTACTAGCTTTATTTCTGTTCATCACCATTTCCCAAATCCTGTCTCTGTTTCATTTCCTATGTATTAATGATTCTTATAGTTGACTCTTATGTTTTCTTCCTTCTCTCAGGTATTTTCCGTTGAAACACTAGAAAAGATTTCACAGGCTCAGTCTCTCTGTAGTCCTTATCACCAGAAGGACATGAAGCAGAATTTCCTTCTGTTTCACAGCTCACCCTTTGTTGGACAAACATTTGTATTTCTTCCTTATCATGTACTTCATCACAAAATTATTTTATCCCTCCAGGGAAAAAATATTTTGAAGATGGCTGGGTACAGCAGTTTGAATCTCACTCCTGCTTCTTGACATTTCCTAAATAATGGAATATATTTACTCCTTGGCTGCCTGGTGTACAATAAGTAATCATTCTCCACAGTCTGCTATCTCCCACTTTTAGTACTTTGTCCTTCTGCCACAGTTTCGTCAGAATCAACTCCTTCTGCCAATAAGACTGCATCTTTACTATTAAAGGTCTAGGTTGTTTTCTAGTAACCAGATTTGGAGCATACACATGATGTGCCCTTTCAATTAACAATTTCTGTTGTGGAATGCCAGTCCATTTGCTTGTTTGTGCTTTCATAAAATTAATACAGTCTGTTCCTTACAGCTTTTCTGGTACAGCAGAAAATCTCAGGCTCCTCCACATGCTCTGTCCTGTAATTCTATTATTTTTTTGAAACATTGCTTCTTGTGCAATCTCATGTTCAGCCAGCCTTTTCTTCATTTCCCCTTGAGTTTTGCAGTTCTGTCGCCTTATCTGAATATCTGTTTAAAGCTTCTTCCATTTTTTCCAGCTTTATTGTTTTTGTTGATATACGCCATCACTGTTTCATTTATTTTAACCAGGTATGTGTGCAGCTGCTTTATACTTTCCTCTAAGTTATTGGAAGTCATGTCTGGAACTTGCACTCCTTCTTGCTGGACAACTGCAGTACTTCTCCCAGTCTGTGTTTTTTCCTCACCTTTTGTAGCTGATTTTCCCCCATGTTCTTTATATTTCTTTTTTTGTGGCATCCAGGCAGTGCACTTAGAAGTCAGTTACTGAAAGTTACCCAGAAATCTAGATCCACTGGCTTCCTCTGCTATGTTTCTGTTTTCAGACTGGGAGAGCCAGAATTAAGCTGTTATTTGGTGTGCAGCCATCTTGGAAGTCCAGAATTATAGATTTTTGACTTGTAATTATTATAACAACTGAATGCTCAGCATATTTAGCCATTTCCTGAGTTAATAGGCTTCTAATAAAGTGGTAATATGAGGCATATATTTATGCTATGTGCATAATAAATGTTAAGCATAGATTGCTCATGGGTGTAATGTTTTCATCAGCATTGTCATGTCGAAAACATTTGCAAACAGTGCAACTTATTATATCTGTAAATATTTCAGTATGTAATACTTCTTTACGTTTCTTGACCCAATTTACATATTTTTTATTAATGAAACTGTACATATTTGCCTATGCCATGGCTGAAAAACGTCTTTACATCAGCCCACCTACCATGTTAACAAACTCAAATAAACAAGCAAACAAATGAAACATATGACTTTTGTACATAAACTTACTAAAGGAACCATCTTCCCTTATAAATCAGATGCTCTTTCAGGCATTCCTGTAGGATAATGCAGGAGCAATATTTGAAACAGTACCCAGGCTACAACAGAACAGTGTTTTATAATCATTGTATTGATGGTGAATTTTAATATGGCATGCTATTGGATATAAAATAAGTGAATTTTAGAGGTTTATGATGGATAATAGCTATAGTTTGAAGTTTATGTTTAATAATAATGACATCAGCATCACTTATTTACAGATGACTTTTGTACCATGGTACAAACTCGTGCTTAACATATATTTATAGATAGGAATTAGAAAAAAATAGGGGTGGTGCATTACACACAGGCTTGTCTAGTTCATATTAAGAAGAGTAAACAGGTAAGCCATTAACAAGGTTTAACTGAAATATGTCAAAAGATGCGCAAGTGATTCTGAGATTTTTTGACGCGGTCTTCCAGTGAAGATATGAATGAAGCTTTTGACAGAGTAAAAATAGTAGAGTCTGAGATGGTTGTGACATAATTCATAAAGGTATAAATAACAGATGCTGTATAATATTTAGTACTGGATGTAATTAGGAGGTACATAAAGCCATAAGTATTTTGGAGAAATACTGGGGGTTTTTTTTGGCATGGACATATGTTAGCTGGCAGTGATCTAAAGTTGTTTAAAAAAGAAGTACCATGATGAAGCTAGTGCTATTAATTGTTCCTCATACAGATCTTAACAGATGAAGACTTTTAAGTGTGGCAGTTGTGTAAGCTGTAATTGGTAACCATTTGACATTCCATGCTAAGCTGTATATACTAATTCCAAGACTGCTGTTTCCAGGAGGATTCCCTTTTCTACAAGTATGGCAATCTCAAAGATGATGTGTGTGTTCATGTCTGCACGTGTGTATTTATGTGTGTGTGTGTGTGTGTGTGTGTGTGTGTGTATATATATATATATATATATATATATATATATATATATGTGTGTGTGTGTGTGTGTGTGTATATTAAAGAAATCCTTACTGTCTTCATTCCACACATCAGAGGCCACATGAGGATTGCCTCCTGCAAAAATACTTCAAAGGAGAACAGTGATGTGCAGCATTTACTAATTTCCTGTATTTCCATATTTTCCCATAATTCCAGAACTTGCACCTGCAAGTTTCAGAATTACAATAGTGAGCTGCTATGTTTTATTTTAAAAAAAAGAGAAGTATTTTAAACATACAATTGTAGGTAAAGAGTTTTGCTTTCATTGCTAGCACAATTGTAGTTCCATCCATTTAGGGTATTTAGTGAAATGTTAGTACACCATCTTTTCAGAAAGACAACAAAGTGCCTCTTCAAAGGGATCCAAGAACACATAGGTGATAAAAAAGAAAATGTAGTACTAATTAATTGTATAAGTGTGTGTTTGAATGTGGAGGAGATCATTATTTTAGTTTTGTAAGTCAAGTGTTTATGGGAGATATACAAAATGAACTGTCATATACTGATATATTGAAGTTGTTGTTGTTTTTGTTGTGTCTTTTGGCTTTTCCCGGTTAGGGGTCGCCACAGCGGAACTCCGCTCCGCTAATGATTGGCAGTAGATTTTTACGTGCTGAGTTGCCGGCCCTGACGCACAACCTTCAACGAAGGTATGCCCATTCATGCACGTCTCCTCACAGAAGACGCTATAGCTGAGAATTGAACAGGACAACGTCTTACTGTGAGGCGACAACGCTACCACAGCATCACCATCGCAGTGTATACTGATATATGGAAAAATGAGTTAGCAGCACATGAATTGAAAGGATAAGACAACTACACTTAATTATATAGTTAATCAAGTGATTTTAATCATTTCATGCCATAGGCATGAGGCCAGTCTTTTAAATGTATATAATGTGCAGTTGCCATTGATGTTTTATACTCCAGAAGTAATATTTTGTTACTGTAATGCATAATACACACTGAGTGAGTGAAATGAAACTTTCTGGAATATAGTCCTGCTTATGTGTCAAATTCTGTTAGGCTGTAGGCTTGCACTGTTGCCAGATACGGGTGGAGCATTTGGGGATATCCTAAATTTCTTTCATCCATACGCTCAGCTACTGCCATCTTAATGACATCTTCCAGACTACCAGTCCTCAAACTAAATGTTGTATTGCCAATAAATAAATAAATAAATAAATAAATAATAAAAAAGGGTCTTCTCTTGTTCATTATAGACTTGCCGATACAAAACAATCCAGATTTGTGATAATCAAACATGCCATTTTATGCAACTTTCTTGGCACACAGACTATCACTCTGTATCAGTCATTAAAATTATGTTGTTCCCAGTTACCCAGCATGATATACTTCTGTTATCCCGTCCCATATGCTAATTATACTTTTTCACTCACTCCTTTTCCTTAGCTAACAAATTAACCATTCTAAACTCGCTGTAAGACACTAGGTTACATTCCACTGAAAGGACTTTAATAGCCAGATCAAAAATCAACGTAATTGATCATGGAAGTGCTTTTTCAGCCTTTGAACAACAAGTCTGCACCCGATATATAACATATTTTTTTATTTCTTTCTTTATTTTTTGTAAATGCATTAAATTGTATATGCTGAACATATGTTTATATAATGTTTCTGTACTAATATATATATATATATATATATATATATATATATATATATATAAAAACTGCCTGTATGTACTTAAGAAGTTTTGCACTATTCTTTTTAGTGTGAGAGCACAAGAAATAGACTTAAATGTTCTTTTTGCCATTATATTTTACATCTCACCATTTAGGGCAAGTTACATTAGCGAGGGAAATCTATTTAATGGGGGTCCAAAGAACACAAGGTAATGTGGTTGAGCTTCTTGATGGTCTCCTCAGTGTCAAATTTAGTAAAGATTATGATCCTTATTTATTTATAGTTAACATATAGACTGTATCTGACCCATGTCATGGTTGAACCTGGTTCATTAGACCAGCTCACCTGCCCACTAAAATGAAGTAATAAATGTCCTAAAACCAGTAGTTGAATGGTTCGACTGACAAACAGGTTGAAGCCTTCCTTGCTATGCCAGACGGTGCTAATAGGGTGTTTTCGGGAGAAACAACTTGCTTACTGTCTGTCACAACAAACTGTATTCCATGTTTTCTAGGATGGGGAGATAAGGGGGCATTGCTCACTGTATCCAGGTATGGGGGCACTGCTTCTCTCAAGAATTTTTATTTTTTGTTTGTTTGTTAAGAACTGTTCCCTTTTGGGAGACATTAATTTTGAACAATTGATTTTAGTGTAGCTGGCTTTACTGAAATGTGTTGTCAAACTTTCCTATACCTATCAATAACACAAGTCCTTGTTGCCCTTCCTCTGGCAGTTATAGATGGTACATATCAGATTTAGCAGTATAATATAGGTTTTTGTTACATAATTACATGACAACACCAATGTTTAATTTTCTTTTTTACGCTTCACTGTCCAGGTTAGTCTTACTAAGCCAGCGGCCTCTTTTCAGTGGAGACCTGAGGTGGTATTCATACTAGCTAGGGGGAATTTGGCCAGAGCACTGGGGAACTTATTCTACTCTTTATATGGGGGTAAAGAGTAAACCATAAGGTTATAATATGCTGTTACCCATTTAGGTGAAGAACAGTGGTGTAATATAATAATTATTTAAGGCAGGAGTTGGAAATTCTGTTAAGAGGAGATGAATTTTAATTTTTTATTACCTTATCATGGTGAAAAGGGACACTCTGTTAATCTGCACAATGAATTTCACGATTCATTATTTCTAAATCTGCCTTAGTTTATTTAATACCATTAAAAGTTGACTGCAGAAACATAATTTGGGAAACAATACAGGAAAAAGTAAGTGCTTTTAGTAGAACAGGAATAAAAATCCCATAGTAGAGGAGGACTTTACAGCCTGGATGTGTTTAAAACAGACAGCTGTGCTGTCGTTAAATTGACACATAATATGTGCAGAGCCCTATGGTAGAGAATACTAAATTAATCACAGTAAGACTTGCTCAGATAATGTTATCTTTCATTTTGTATGTATTACTTTGTCATCCCCATGACTGCTGAGCATCTTTTAATGGCGAGTATGTCATTTCATTGAAGGTCTTGGTGAACACAAAAAAATTGAAATCAGTTCACCAAAGACAATTTTGTCAACAGGAGGCATTGTCGTTTTCTCCACTGTTGTGTGTATGGTTGCCATCTTCTGTTGTGGTGAAAGCTGGACCAAGGTCACACCCCTAGCATCTCCTATAGCCCATCTCCTCCCCTCTCCCTACCCAATTTCCCCCCATTTTTTGACATGATTGTCATTTCAGATAAGGTGGAATGCCTTCTATATCCCATTTCAGATGCTTCTTTTTCTGCTGAATTACTAGGCTTCTCTATAAAAAAGTAATAAAATAGTAAATCCACAGACTTAACAAACTCCAATAGTTTGTTTCTTTTTTTAAGCAGAATACCAGAGTTCATACACTGTTTTCCAGTCTACCGGACAATTGGTTTGATATCTGGATAGTCCAGAAAAAAAATGTATAGGTGGCAAGACTAGTTGTATGACTTTGGAGGTGGAATGAGTGTGTGTGTGTGTGTGTGTGTGTGTGTGTGTGTGTGTGTGTGTGTGTGTGTGTGTGTGTGTGTGTGTGTGTGTGTGTGTGTGTGTGAGGTTCCCCACACATGCAGTGTGCAGGGGGGCTTGCCCCCTGCAAAAAAGTCTTTTGATGTTTATTGAAGATGGTTTCATTGAACTGATTTTGAATTTTTTTGTGTGTGTTCGCTGACACTGCCTTCAGTGAGTTGACATGAATCCCTTTTCACGTAGAGTTCTTTATACAAAATATCTCCTTCCTGTTATTATCTTTCAGGAGTTATCCCTTTAATAATAAATGTTCATTACCAAAAAGTTCTGGCACTCATGTGGCAACAACTCATGGGTAGCTACTGCCTTATTGTTACAAGCAGCATATGTGGATTCCTTAGCAAGTAGCAATAAATATTTCATGCTGAACTCTCCATCAAGATTTTAAATACTGAAATTTGCTTATTTTCACAATTCAAAAATTTTAAACTATTTTCCCTTTACTACAAGCATACCTCTCAACCATACTGAATTCCTCTGTAAATACCATTTTTGAGGGCAAAATATTAGGGTGCCACAAATTACCGATTGGCCCCTGTAATATCCAGATTTTCCGGGGGTTTTTTTTAATTTTTTTTTGGGGGGGGGCAAATTTGTTCCTGTTTCTGACATCATGTGCACAATGACGTCTGCTTCATGAGGCAGACGGACACCCTGTCAGAATTCAACTGCCAGCCTGTCAGAATTCAGCTGCCATTACTACTTAATTTAAACTTATTTAAGTGCAGCAGTCAAGAGCTGCATGCAGAATTGGACTAGTCCGCAGGGTTTTCCCCCATCCAGGTCAGGTAAAAAAAATGAATTATGTCCAACAGAAACGAGGTGCACTCTCATTTTATGTTTGAGAGAAACTAACAAGAGCTTTTTTTATGTCTACTTTGAGAGCGGCATTCTTATTAATGCTTTAATGCTAGTGAGCTGCAGTCAATGAATTATTTCCAACAGAAATGAGCTGCTTATTTTATGTTTGAGAAACGAGAGCTTTCTTATTTTATGTCCAACCAAGAGCTTTGAGAGAAACGAAAGAGAACCATATTTTTATTGTCTTATTAAGACTGGTGAGATGTATTGTGTGTGTAGTAATACTGGTGAGATGCACTTATTTTATTGTCTACTTTGGGGTGAGCTGCATTCTTATTTTGAGAAACAAGAGCTTTCATGTCTACTTTGGGAGCTGCATTCTTATTAATGCTGGTGAACTGCATTCCACCATTTTTGTTTTGTGTAGAAATGAACGAGAACCTTATGTTAAGGTCGTATTAATGCTGGTGAGAAGTGTGTGTGTGTGTGTGTGTGTGTGTGTGTGTGTGTGTGTGTGTGTGTGTGTGTGAAATGCTCCACTTACATGTGACTGGTGATTAGGGTTACTCAGACTCAAACCCTGTACCTTGAGTACAAGAAGCAAGAGCCTAAATTCACTACCCATACCACCACTTGTGTTTCAAGGAGTTGTCTGGAATGTGTGGCTCATACTTTTGGTCTGTTCCTCTTAAAATTTGTGGGTTTTTTTGGCAAATCAGTGAAAACTGAATTCACTAAATAATGATAGCTATTTAAGTTTCAGTATTCCTATCTTTCAGGAAATGCATGGTAACAGAAAACATTTTATTCTAGAAACTTTTCTATGATTAAACAAGCAAGGTTTAAAATGTGTCCCTGGTTTTGAGCCTTTGTCTCTCTCCCACCCAATACATTTTGGCTTTTTCCAGATTTTGTTTGCTGCACAGTTCTTCAGGGGGAGAGAAGTTTAGAATTGCTTATGACAAGTCTTTGTGTTGTTAGTAGCACAACAGGTAGAATACTTGCTTTTGATGCAGAAGGCTGTGGGTTCTATTCCCACAGTATGCAGATGGATTGCTGATACTGTACATTGTTGTACTTTTAAAGGGGGTGGATGCTGCATGTATGTTTCATGTGCAAGGGGCCTGTGATTTGAAAACAGCCCAAAGATAATCTTTATCCACTACTAGCCAGATGCATTTTCTTTGAATGTGGGTTTCAATGCTGTTTCAATGAATGTGAGTTTCAAGGGCAGAGAAGATTTAATGCTAAGTCTATTTTTATTGTTAGACTGTATTGCTTTGTTTAGCAAATGTCTAATAGTGTTTGTGCTATAAAATGTAAAATAAAAGTTTTTAATGAAATCCAAATACTCATTGTAGAAGTAAAGCAGTATACACATTACATTGTTTTTGGTAAAAGGGGTGAAATAGCCAAGTAATGTGACATTGAAATGGGTGCAGGGGGGGGGCTATTTATGGGGTACCCCATTCAACCATGATTTTGTGAGGGGGGAAGGGTGGCAAACTCAAAGACAGCCCCAGGTGGCACAAACTCTAGCTACGCCACTGAACAGTAAGCCATGGAGAATGACTTTTGGAAGTCCTAGCAAACTATAATATTCTTTTGCTAAGATTAGAATATTGCTGACCAATAAATGCCCTACTTTTACTACAAAACTCACATACTGCAAGTCATCAAAAACAAAATCCTAACATTCATCATCTTCTCCCTTTCCAGTGAACATCATTAATACACATGTCAAAAAAATGGTTGCCATTTACTACAGGGTCTGGGAACATATTTTGATTGTCTGTTCTTCAGTTTGTGTTAGAAAGTTGGTATCTCGTATTTCCATTGGAGTGGGTGGGGTTAAATAATCATATATGCAAATTTTATGTTAATCAGCGTGTGGGCAAATTCCCCATAGGGTGTGCAGGGACATGCAAAAGACATGTTTACAAATTCTGAATTTTTCAATTAGGCTCTTGCATGATTTCACTACAGATAATTACTCATTATTCACCTGTGTGGATGTGTATGTGTATGTATATATATATATATATATATATATATATATATATATATATATGGGTCTACTGCACTTAACATCGAAAAGACGCTTCTCCGAAATTAAGCAGTAGACCCTACACTTCAGCAAAAGTCCACTTAAATGAAAGTGCACTTTTGCTAAAGTCTAGTACCCAAAACAAAAATAAAAACACTAAAGCATGTTTTTGCAGGGAGGCAAGCCCCCCTGCATCCCCCACCCCACTACTTAAATATACCAACTCCGAGATTGCACTACAGCGGGGAAAAGGAAATATTCCCATTCTGCGCTGTAGTGTGGCTGCCGAAGTCAATGTTTGAAGTTTTGCTCCTTCAAACTGGACTCTGTGATGTGGGGGTTCGAAGTAGTGAAACTTTGAATGTATAGACGGAACCCATGTATATATATATATATATATGTGTATATATATATATATATATATATATATATATATATATATATGTATATATATTTTTTTATTATTATTATTATTATATATACTGTTTTATGATGGGAGAACTGAGACTGCAGAGGGTAAGACTGGAGGCATCATATAAGTGGTGGTGTGGGCACTTTAATTATGGCCACAACTATCCATCATATCACCATATGTAATGCTTATTTAAATATTTGTAGACATTTGACAACTCTTACTTGTAATAGTAGACCATTCCATAGAGAACCTGTTCTGCCATGGAAAGAGCTAATCCCCAAAGCAGGTCTTAAAGTTGGATAATCGACATAAAGACCAGAATGCCTTGTTCCTGCTTGGTTTGATCTAAGCTCAGTACTCAAATTAGCTGCCAGTGAAATGGTTATGGATTAAAGTGAAATCATCCTTTATTAACATATAACCATTGGAGTATAGAGACAACTGTACTAATTTAGATTCATACCTCATACCTCATGTGACAAATCCTGCTGATCTACCTTGTAAAATGTTTATGATTTTTTTTCTATTTTGAGCAATTGAGTTATATTATAAATGCAGACTAAAGTACAGTATTCAGTGTAGGACCTAACAGTCATGTTGCAGAATGGGAGGAGGATTATTTTCTCCCTGCTTGATATACTGTGGAAAATGTTCTTTTAAACCAGAGTAGCATAGCCACTTAGCCACTATCAACACTAAATTAACAATGCTTTTACCTTTTAGTACTTGTTATTTTACACCAACTCAAAAAAAACTTATTTGTACTGAGGCTAAATTATCTTCCAAGTATAAGACTTAATATATTATTCAGATCATTTTTGTACTAAAGCAAATCCATACATTCCCAACATATATATTATCAAGAACCTTTTTCTGAACTGCCACATCAACAAATGCCCTTGTCTGTGGGAATTTTTTTTCAAGTCCTGTGGGAACGTAGAAATATTTGTACAAACATTTCCATGCAAAAATTCTAAATTTCCTCAGTTTAGTTACATATCTGTGGTTAAGTATTTTCTTCCACTAATCATCTGTAATAGCTTTACTTAATTGTTCACTCCATCCTTTATACTCTATTATCTTTTCAAATATAATATTGCATTATATACTCACTATACTTATTATCTACCTGTCTATATATCTATCTATCATCTATCTACCTATCTTTCCATCCATCCATCTGTCTGTCTCTCTCACTATCTATCTACCTGTTGTTGACCTGATTAGTACCACTAGGCTAGTGGTCTCCTTTCAGAGGAAAGACCCAAGATGATATTTCTACTACTGGGAAAAGTTCAGCAGGGCATCAGGGAACTTGCCCTACTCTGTACGAATGATCGTTTGGGACACAATTTGGTGTGGCGCTTCCTGTTTTCCATTTGAGAAGCAGGAACCATGGAGGAGAAGGAGAGTGAGATCGCTAGCAAGGAGAGTGAATGTGCTGTTAATCTAACAGCTCTGGAGGCTAGCATTTTGGAGTATGAGTTGGAGGATGTAAGGAAGGAGGAAGAGGATGGTAGCAATGAAGTAAACAAGATGGGAAATGGTGAAATACAGGCAGAGGATGGTATAATGGCATATTTGGAGGAAATCTTTCAGCAAAATCTGTTTGCTACAGATATCTCATAAACAGAATGTGTTATTGCAATTTTCCAATTGGCAGGGTTACAGGATGTTTACTTGAAAGAATTAGTGGATCAAAATGAGCCGGACAGCAACAAAGCAGCATTCTGGGGAGAGATAATGTAGAGAATTCAGGGAAATGAAAATATGCAAAAAAAGAATGAAGAGAGGAAGTCGTATGTGCAGACAGTGAGAGAGGGTGAAAGAACAGAAGGAAAGAAAGCAGAAATCAGAAGAACATTTCATGTGAGGATAAGCAGAAAGGCCGAAAAGGAACTAGACAGGTACGCGGTATGGGACGGCGTCATAGCACAACTGGGGATAAAACCCAGAGAGGTAACAGCCTTTATTTGTACTAATAAGGATACATACTATGACATTTCTTTCAAAGAGGCTCAGTGCATGGAGAAATTTATTGAAGAGTACAATAAACGAAAGACACTAACCCAGGGAACTTGTATATAATCCAGGCTTATAATAGAGAAGCCAAAAAGAAAATATTTGTACAATTCAGAACTGAAATTGAGAGCAATGACTTGAAAGAATATTTAAAAACTACATGTAGAGATGTTTTGTATGTTACAAAAATGTATGATAATAGAGGTCTGTGCATGTGGGGGGGGGGTGGTGGTGTAATATTGAAAATGAAAGAAGAAACAATTGTGCATTTACCTAGTATAATTAATGTTGAAGGAAAAGGGTATGGTGAGATACTGGGGACAGCCCAAGACATGTTTTTATGTGGTAAGGATGATCACTTGATTAACAACTGTGACAAAAGAAATGTTTTATATGTGGGAAAGTAGGACATGTAGCCAAAAATTGTGAACAAAAATGCATAAAATGTGAAAAGACAGATCATTCCTGGACAGATTGTACAGCATTAGAAGAACATACACAAGATACAACATTAGCACAAGAGAAAATTGTTTTAGAAACTGTAGAGGAAATGCAAAATGAACAAATTAGTGAAGTTGAGGTAACAATGGTGTGAGAGAAAATATAAATGTAGTAAATGTTAAGGAAAAAGATGAGGAAGAGGTAACAAGTAATTTTAGTGATGAAGAAGATAAATGGATAAACGTAAGGAACAAAAGAGGTTTTATATGTAAAAGAGTAAAAGGTAGAAAACAGAAGTTCAGAAATGCACCTCAAAAAAGAAATAAAAAAGGAAATTGATGAAAATAAAATCCATACATTAAAGTGCGAATCCTAGCCATCAATGTTAATAACATGAATATTCATCGTAGGCTAGTGATATTAGAATGGTGTATGACATTTGATATGGATATTATAGACTTATGGATATTAGAATAAGGCAGATGAAGAAGGAAAACCAGTAAATGGATTATGGGAAGGTAAAGTACTTTGGAATTTAAGCAGTGACAAATGTTCTGGTATAGTTATTTTATGCAAAATCTGGACAGACATTTTGGATTACACAATTGTACTTATTGGAAGAATAATAGTAACTGATATAAGATATAAGAAGCAAGTCTATAGAGTGATCACACTCTATGCATATACATCACAGAAACAAAGAGAAGTTCTGTTTAGAAAAATAATGGATCATGTAAGTTTAAATATGCAAATAATTTTAATGGGGGGCTGTGATGATGATTTAAGACCTAGACAAAAAGAGGGAGGAGATGTTAAAGTAATTTTTGATATGATTAAGTACAATATGTGTACTTATAAAAATGGACGTATAAAAGAAGCAATTTAAGAACTGAAATTGATTATTTTATAGTCTCAAACAGCTTAAGTATATTATGTCAAGGGTGCAAAATCACAGTTTTTTCTGATAATTCAGCTATATGGATAGAGATACAAGAAAATATGAATCATATAAATATAGATAAAGGAATAAAAAGAATTAATGAGTCAGAATTAAATGAAGAGGCAAAGAACATTATATTACAGTTATGGTATGACCACACAAGTATGAGAGAATTTTATAAAGACGGGATGAGTTGGTGGATTAGTGTGAAAGAAAAATACAAAAACAGAAGTACTAAGATGGTGAAAATTAAAAAGATTACATGATTTTGATGCATATAAGGAAACCAATCATCAAATATTTGGAAATACAAGTAATAGTGAAAAATTCATAGAAAAAGAAAGAACAGTGTATAATATAAATCAAGAAAAAAATTGAAGGAAGATTGTTTAAACAAATATACTTTTTGCAAGGTAAGAAAGAAGAAATAATTTCACATTTAAATAAAATGGTTAAAGAGCACACAAAAGTGATAAGAGAATTAAAAGGTGTAAGAGATTATATAGTTATACACAAAAAGATATTTTGAAAACAATTGAAGAGTATATAATAGAGACATTTTTGATAAGTAAGATTACAATGAAAGATAGATGGGGTTTGAATAAGTTTACTGAAGAAGACAATAAAACAATGGAGGAAAAGATTATGAATTAGAAAATGTGCTTAAGATGGTAAACGTAGAATCAGCTACAGGAATAGATGGAATTGAATACTTAATGTACAAAAACATGAGTGGTGGCAGAAAGGATATTTTTTTAAAAGTAATGAACAAATGGCTTGAAGAAGGTATTAACGATGAAAAGATATGAACTTCTGGTGCTTTTAGACCCAGTCGGCGTCCTTCTCCCACAAAGGAGCCTCCCCTAGTACAAAGCCAAACAGAACATCACCCAGAAGGGAGTATTCCTGCCCAATGTTTTCTCACCCGGGAGTGAACTACTCATTCCAAGGAGCCTCCCCTAGTACAAAGCCAAACAGAACATCACCCAGAAGGGAGTATTCCTGCCCAAGGGTTTCTCACCCGGGAGTGAACTACTCATTCCAAGGAGCCTCCCCTAGTACAAAGCCAAACAGAACATCACCCAGAAGGGAGTATTCCTGCCCAAGGGTTTCTCACCCGGGAGTGAACTACTCATTCCAAGGTTAATACCTGATAACTTGCATCTATATCCTGATACAATTAGTGTATGCTCTGGGTCTAAAAACATCTCTGGTTCTTATCACATAGACTAACACCATCCTAAATTCCAACCCCAAGGCATAGCCTTAGGACTAAGCGTGTTACAAACTAAATCGGTTTTACTCTTGCCCACTCTATAGTATGTACTCCTAGACCCCCTTACTATAGTATCACAGCCTATTTTACAATTTCTTAAACTTAATAAACTATATTTCAGGCACAAAGAGTCAGCTTTTTATTCTATACTTCTTACCTTGCCCTGCACTTGTTTAATGAATTAGCCCCTCTCCGCTATCCCTCACTGCGTTCGGGCTTGCTCCGCTCCTCTCCCTGCCCCCAATTCCCACCCGCCCCCACTACATCTACATTTAAAGACCCTTAGCCACACCCCTATTACCACAACAACCTATAGAATCAACCATCTTCTTTCCTCTCCTCTATCCTTCCCTCCTACCAGTACAATAGCCCACTTCAATCTCCCCACCCACCTAATTTCTCCTCCACTCTATTACTACCCCTCCCTTGAACTAACTTCTAACATTAAGTTAACCTAAACATGCAAATCACCAGAATGTTCCTATATACCCTACTACCTACCCTTATTATAACTTATATCCTTACCATGTATGAAAGACAACATTTTATCAGTTATTACTCCCAGGTAGGTCACACCAAATCTCCACCTGAAAAACCTGTCTTTTTCAGAGTCATATTAAACCAGGACACTAAAACTAGACAAAATGTATCCTCATTTATTATCCAACAGACTCACTACCCATATTACATCAGCCCCAAAACCAGATATTTTGACAAACTCTTTAGTAAACTAAAGTATATCATCTCACAATACAGGTTAAACCTAACTATCAGTGGAGATATCCACCCAAACCCAGGCCCCAGTACCTCTTACTTACCGTCTAATAGAAACAGTAATAAAAATATTATCAGTAGACCCACTAATTCCCTCTTGATCTGCCATCTCAATATAAGAAGTATTAACAAAAAAAATACATGACCTACATGCCCTTTTAGCTGTTTATTCTCCAGAGATACTATGTCTATCTGAAACCTGGTTAAAACCAGCTACCACTAATAATGAAATTCTTCCACCTGGCTATAGTATGCATAGACTGGATCGGGCCACAAGGAAAGGGGGGGGGTGTAGCCATCCTCTATAAATCTGAACTAGATGTAACGATTGAAACTATCCAACCACCTCAGATCAACAACTCTGAAATATTAGCCACCAAAATGCATCTGAATAAAAGTAAAAGTATTAATATCATCTGTATGTACATTCCCCCAGGGAATAATGTAGCTGCAATAGAGGATACCCTTCACTGGCTATCCTCTCAGTATACACAAGAAACTCTAATTTTGGGAGACTTTAATGTAGACTGGGACTCCTGTTCATCAAAATCCCCCTCCACTCATATTAACCTTCACACATTCACTCAAAAAATAATCTCCCCTACCAGAATTGATAAACGGTCACATAAAGAGAGTATACTGGATTGGATACTTGTAAATAGAAACCCCCTAAACTACACTGCAGGCACCCTCCCAGATGATCTAAGTGATCACTTCCTAACCTATGTAATTAAACATAAAATTAAATCCCCACAACCGCCCTTGCTTAGAATGGTTAGAAGCAAAAGAGACCTTGATCCTGCCAAACTTCAACTAGAACTTAAGTCCTGCAACTGGACTATACTAAAGCATCTTACCTTAGAGGAAGCTCTAACTTACTTCAACAACAAATTTATAGAAATCCTAGACCTACATACTCCCTTGCGCCATAAAAGAACAAAAGGAAACAATGTCCCCTAGCTTTCCAAAGAAACAAGAACAAAAATCTCTAGTAGAAACAAACTATGGGCCACCTGGCGAACTACCAAAAATCCCCAGGATCATAACAAATACAGACAGGCAAGGAATGATACAAAAAGTAGTACTGTTCGGTACCAATAAAGGCTGTCTTCCAAAACACAAAATCAAAGCCTCGTTCCACAAAATCAACTCACTGTTCCACAGATAAAACACTATTTGTTGAACAAATAGAACTCAGCAAAATTGGATTTAGCGCTTTCGTCTCCACACTGGAGACCTCATCAGAATCAATTGAAAGCACCTCTCCCATTCCTTTTATACATCCATTGGGGAGTAATAATTATTAAACAATTAGATGTCTAATTGTTTAATAATTATTACTCCCCAATGGATGTATAAAAGGAATGGGAGAGGTGCTTTCAATTGATTCTGATGAGGTCTCCAGTGTGGAGACGAAAGCGCTAAATCCAATTTTGCTGAGTTCTATTTGTTCAATAAATAGTGTTTTATCTGTGGAACAGTGAGTTGATTTTGTGGAACGAGGCTTTGATTTTGTGTTTTGGAAGACAGCCTTTATTGGTACCGAACTGTACTACCTTTTGTGGAATTTACTTTTTTGTTTTCTAATGATACAAAGAGACTTGTCCTACTTGATAAAAAAGACTATTACTGTAGACTACAGGTGAATAATCAGAATAATCCTCAAAAATTCTGGACTGGGATCAACAAATTACTCTATCCAGGTAAAACCTCAACCCCCAACCCAGCTGCTAACTCTAATAAAACCACTGAACAGGTCGCTGATGGCTTCAATCATTTTTTTACTGAAACCATTCAAGCTCTTGCAAGCCAACTACCTCAAAGTACCCTGGAAGAAAACAACAATAACTCTGGTACCCAAAATCTATTTTGCTTTCAGCCTGTACCTACCTCCTATATTTGCAAGCTTCTCAAAAAACTAAAACCCACCACCAGTAGATATTCTGCTGACCAACTCCCAGCAGAATATCTACAATTGACAGCTGACGCTGTTGCCTATCCCATCTCCATACTAATCAACCGAACCATTTCCGAAGCCAAAATTCTCATAATTTGGAAAACATCTTATGTTATTCCACTACATAAAGGAGGTCCCTCCACTGAATACTCCAACTACAGACCCATAGCCATACTCTCCCCACTAGCCAAGATTATGGAGAAATGTATACACAAACAACTTATGCAACACCTAATCCAAAATGACTTAATGGCTGATACCCAACATGGTTTTCGACCACATCATAGTACTACCTCTGCCCTACTATCCTTCACTAACACTATTAATGACAACTGCAACAATAATAGCACCTCCTGCAACAATAATAGCACCTCATGTGCCCTCTTCCTAGACCTCTCCAAGGCCTTTGACATGGTCGACCATCACCTTATGATCTCTACCCTGCAGACACTTAGACTACATCCCAGTGTCCTTCTTTGGTTTAAATCCTATCTCCATGACAGGAAACAAGCAGTCATTTGGCAAAATAAGCTCTCAAATCTATTACCCATTACTATTGGAGTTCCACAAGGCTCTATACTAGGACCACTATTGTTTTCCATCCTTATTAATGATTTTCCAACCATCATACCAAACATCAAATGTATTCAGTATGCTGATGACTCCACTTTAATCTGCTCAGCTACATCACCAGATGATCTAAAAAGGGACACCCAGACTACTTTTTCTGTGGTAGAAAATTGGCTATCCAGATGTCGCTTACTACTCAATCCCAAAAAAACCAAACTGCTTATATTTCCACCAACCCAGAGGTCCTTACCCTTCTCCTTTACCATCCAAGCTAACAATGGGACAATTATTTCCCCAGACCCCAATACCAAATTGCTAGGTGTTACAATAGATAACTATTTAAAATTTGACCTCCATATTAGCCAGACTATCAAAACTATCAACAAAAAACTCGGCTCACTCTATAGACTAAAAACCTTACTCACCCCCATAGCTAAAATAGCCATTGCACGCTCGCACCTACTATCCACCCTCATATATGCTTCCCCACTTCTAGAAAATATAAGTAAAACTGATCTTAACAAACTTACAGCCTGCTACAATCACATCGCTAGGTTTGCTATGGGTTCTCCTTTTAGAACCCACCATCGCATTAACCTCAAACAACTTGGATGGTTGGAGTTTCCCAATCTTGTTAAGTATAACCTGCTAATATTGGCTAATAAAATCCTAAAAAACCCAAATCACATTCCAGCCCTTAGTCACCACATCTTCCCTCACAACACCTCAAGAATGCTCCGCTCATCCAATAAGCTACAAATAGAAACAACTAAAATCAACAATGCAACTGGCATGGCCATATTTGCTAATTCTGTAGGCAGAACCTGGAACAAACTTCCAGATGCCATTACCTTGCTCTCCTCCCCAGTCCAATTCAAAGCCTCTATCAAACAATACCTAGAACAAAAATGGATATGTCATTGTGACAAACCTGACTAATTCTAACAGTGCATGTATTTATGTCAATCCAACTTGTGTTTTTTTTTTCCTTTGTTTATCTAAGACCACCCTCAAAAAATGGAATTTTGTAACACTGCCTGTATGATTGTACTTCTATTGTATTCCTTGTCTTAATAACAATTTAACCTGATTACTTAAATATTACTTATATTTAATGTTCATCTGCTCTTCTGTTACCATTATTGTACTAAGTTTGAACTTCTGTAAAAAATCAAAAATCTGTAACACTGCTTGGCTGAAAGTATCTTTCAGTTATCCTTGTCTAAACAACATCAATACCCAATTGTAAATATTATTGTATAATCAATGTTACTTTTGCTCTTCTGCTACTTTGACTGTATTCTGCTGGAGCTTATCTCCCTGGGCCTCCGCTGAAAATGGACTTGGTTCCAGTCGGACTTACCCGGTCAAGAAATGTAAAATAAAAAAATAAAATAAATATGCTTAAGGATAATGAAATTTATATGGAAAAAGGAAGAAAACATGGATATAAGAAACTGGAGACCTTTAGTACTGAAAAATATAGACAAGATTTTCATGAAAATAATAGAAAAAAGAATAGCAAAGAAAGGTAATAAACTACTATCTGAATTGATTTTCGGAGTTAGAGGTAAAGTCAGTCAACAAACTGCTAATTTTAATAAGAGAATTAGTAGATGACATAATAAGTAGAAAAATGGAATTGAAAATATTGATAGGAGATTTAAATAAAGCATTTGACAAAATTCAACATAAAGCATTATGGAAGATTCTAGAAGAATATAACATGAGTAATAAAATAATACATGTTTTGAAATCAGCGTACAGGAAAAATAAAATAAGATTGGTAATCAGTGGATGAATGAGTAAAACTTTAAGGTTAAATAGTAGTATTACACAGGGGTGTCCAACCAGTAATATTTTATTTGCTTTAATTATGAATGCATTAATTATGGAGATTAATTTGACACTGGAGAAAGCTAGGTATCAGTCACTAGAGGCAATTGTGATTCCAGTTATGTTTACATATGCAAATGATTTGGTGTTAATAGTTAAGAATAAGGAACGGATGAATACAGCTGTAGGAATGCACAACAAAGAACTGAACATGTTAGGACCGCTTATTAATAAAGATAAAATAGTGGACTAAGTTTCTGGAAGAAATACAAGGTATGAGATTGAAGAAGGGATAGAAATTTTAAGAATAAAGTTTGGAAATGAGAAATTAAGAGAACAACAATGGAAAGAAATGATAGTAAGATTGCAAGACCTTTGTGTATTTTGGAGGACATTTAGGGTCTCGTACAGCAAAAAGGCATATTTATCTTCTTCTTTTGCTTTTGGCTGTTCCCGTTAGGGGTCGCCACAGTGGATCATCTGTTTCCATTTCTTCCTGACCTCTGCATCTTGCTCTGTCACACCAACCAGCTGCATGTCCTCTCTCACCACATCCATAAACCTTATCTTATGCCTTCTTCTTTTCCTCTTACCTGGCAGCTTCATCCTTAGCATCCTTTTCCCAATATGCCCAGCATCCGTCCTCAGCACATGTCCAAACCAATGCAATCTTGCCTCTCTGGCTTTGTCTCCAAACTGTCCAACCTTGGCTGACCCTCTAATATACTTATTCCTAATCCTGTCTACCCTCATCACACCCAGTGCAAATCTTAACATCTTTAACTCTGCCACATCCAGCTCTGACTCCTGCCTTTTTGTCAATGCCACTGTCTCCAACCCATATAACATAGCTGGTCTCACTACCATCTTGTAGACCTTCCCTTTCACTCTTACTGGTACTCGTCTGTCACAAATCAGTCCTGACAGTCTTCTCCTCCCACACCATCCTGCCTGTACTCTCTTCTTCACCTCTTTTCCACACTCACCATTACTCTGAACTGTTGATCCCAAGTATTTAAACTCAACTACCTTTGCCAGCTCTACTCACTGCATCCTCACCATTCCTCTATTCTCCCTCTCATTCACACACATATATTCTGTCTTAGTCCTGCTGACCTTCATTCCTGTCCTGTCTAGAGCATATCTCCACCTCTCCAGGGTCTCATCAAACTGTTCCCTACTCTTACTACATATCACAGTGTCTTCTGCAAATATCATAGTCCACGGGGACTCCTGTCTGATCTCGTCTGTCAACCTGTCCATCACCACTGCAAATAAGAAAGGGCTCAGAGCTGATTCTTAATGTAATCCCACCTCCACCTTAAACGCATCTGTCACTCCCACTGCAGATCTCACCACTGTCACACTACCCTTGTACATATCCTGTACCACTCTTACATACTTCTCTGCCACTCCTGACTTCCTCATACAATACCATAACTCCTCTCTAGGCACCCTGTCATATGCTTTCTCTAAGTCCACAAAGACACAATAATATTGGGTAAAATTACACACTTAGCTGGTGTATACACAATTCCATCAACATTAGAAAAAGATTTCTTGAATGTAGTTTTTATGTTCATTTGGCGGTCAAGACTCAGTCTTGTGAAAAGAGGCGCTCTTTAGATAAGTGACAAAGAGGGAGGGGTGGGTTTCACACACCCAGCTGTATATGTTTTTTCATTGAACAAGTACAGAATCTTAATACATAGAAAAGGTAAAAATAAGTTTTTAAAAATTATAAAAGAGAAACACAAAGCAATTTGGGAAAGGTTAGGGCTTTAAAAAGAAGTAAAAAAAGTTAATTGTATGGATATGAAATTATGCCAAGAAAAATATTGTTATGGAAAATTGACACAGGGAAGACAGAGGAAACAGAAGAATGTGGTATGAATATATAATGAAAAATTTTATTATGTTCATCCATGGAAACAAATAAGTGATTTAAAGATCAAATAAAAAAAAGAATGAATAGATGTAAAAAGCATGTAGAATGTAAAGACTTTTTTGTAGGGGTTTTTCAGTAGGTAGAGTGTCGGTTATGGCTAATATGCCATATAAAACAAGAAAAGATAGAGTTTGTATACACTGTGGTGAACTGAAGACAACTGAACTTTGCCTTCCTAAAGTGTAAAAGGACTTTTGAACTGTGGAAAGAAATCTATGATAAAGGGCATTCTAAAAGAATTGAAGAACATTGAATATATTAATATGGAATTTATAAAAATGTAAATCAAAAAGATAAAAACTGGATGCAAAAAATATGCATAATATTGATATAGAATGAGAGAATTAATGAAGTGAAATATTATGTAAAATGGTTATTATCAGCGATTTTGAAACAAGTAAAAATTTGGTTGTGGAGAAAGGAGAGGGGATTTAAATTTGAACGTAAATGTAAAAGTATGTTATAAATATTGTAAATGTAAATATGCGATGATAAGTTGTGCATAAGATATATTTGTAAATATAATAAAGAACTCCTACTCATCATTGTTGAGAGTGGGAACCATTTTGCAGGAGCACTTCCTGTTTCCATTCTAGATGCAGAGGCGGCCAGGAGAAATAGGGAGGCAGGTGGAGAGAAAAAGATATGATGGAGAGGTGAAAGAAATGGAGGAGAAAGCAAATATCGAGACTGCAGAATGTGTGCAGTATTCTGAAATCTTTCAAAGAAATCTGTTTGATGGAGATGAGTCAGCAAATGATTGATGTATAATTACAACCCTCCAGTTGGGAAGGTTGTGGGATGACTTAAAGAAATGGTGACGTAGAGTGAGACAGAAAATGAAGGAGATGTTTCCTTGGGGGACATTAAGGAGGAAAGACAAAAGGATGATGCAGAGACAATCCTGAAGAATAGTTTTGAGATGGAAAAGAAAACATTTGCAGAGAAGGTGAAAGAAGGCAGAGTGGGTGTATCAGAAAACAAGGCAGAAGAAAATTAAAAACATTAGTATGTGGTAAGGATTCAAAGTAAAGAAGATGAAGAAATGGACAAGTATGAAGTGTGGGACAACTTAATAGCTCCTTTGGGTGTAAAAGCATGAGGTAAGGGCATTTCTTCTTATTAACAAACAGACATTTTATGACATATTTGAGACTGTTTTTTTCAATGGAAATTTTTTTGGGGAGAATATCAAAACAATACTGTAACTCATGGAGTCTTTATGTGATAAAAGCATTTAACAGGGGAAGAAAGAAGAAAACACATGTACAATTTTGAACAGAGGTAGAAAGAAAGAGACTTTGAAAGGAAATTTGAAAAATTTATGTAAAGAAGTACTAGACATTGAAAAAAGTTTGACAAAAGGGGTTTATGGACTAGTGTCTGGGAGTGTAGTACTGTGTTTAAAAATAGAAAGTGAAAAAAATATACATATACTAAGCATGATAAATGTGGAGAGGAATAGGGGTGTCATAAAATATTGAGGACAACCCAAAACATTTTTTGTGGAAAAAAAGGACATTTGATAAGTGGCTATGACAAAAGAAAATGTTATATTTGCAGGGAAATGGGACATGATGAAAAAAATGTGAATTGAAATGTTATAACTGTAACAAAATTGGACATTTATGGATGGATTGCAGAAATGAAAATAAAAGTAAGGAAAAAGAAAGAGAAAAGTGAACAAGGAGAAGGAATTTTAGAAGTCATAGAACTAGAAGAAACATTAGATGAGGAAAAAAACAGGTTATAGAACAAGGTTCTGAAATAAGTGATGAAGAAGACATAAATTCAGATGTAGTAAAAGAAAACCAATAATTCTATTGGTAAAAGGGTAAAAGGCGAAAAAAGAAATTTTAAAGGGATAAGTACAAAAGAAAAAAGAAAGGAAATGGATGAAAAAAATATGTACAACTAATGACTGGGAGATGGTACAATGCTTATGGTGTCTGACTTGTCTGACTCCCAGATACAAGGTACAATCTTTGATTTTCACTTTTGAGATATAAATTGGCTAGGCTTAGAATAGCCTACGAAGAAAGTTAGCCTAGTAATTAGCTATGAACTTATAAAACTATGAATCTAAGTAAAAGGGAAAATTAAAATTTTAGAGTGTTTTCTGTAAATGTGAATAGTATTAAGAATCTAGTAAGAAGAATACGGATTTTGGAGTGATGTAATACATGTGATGTAGCTGTACTTATATTAGAAGACACCATGCTTTTAACAAATGAAGAAAGATTATAAACAGAGAAACTATGGAGAGGAAAGATAATCTGGAATTTGGGAAATGACAGATGCTCTGGAATAGACATATTTTGTAGAAATACAGTAAAGACATTAGATGTAACTATCGCAAAGCTGGGAAGATTAACAGTTGTAGATTTAAAATGGAAAGAACGTGTATACATAATTATGACATACGCTTATTTTAATTGTAAAGAAAGGGAAAGCTTATTTTATCAGATTTTAGACTATGTAGTGATAAATATGAATATTATAATAACAGCTGGCTTTAACTGCAGTTTAAGAGGCAAGCATAAAAAGAAATGATGTACAAATGTTATAAGATATGGTAAGTTAAAACTTTGGGACAAAAATTCATGGTCTTACAAAAGTGATATGTATAGAACTGAGGTAGATTATCAGAAGGTTTAGTTAAAGGAGAAGGGGAGGTAGTTGAAACATGACTTTTCTGATCTTTTTGCAGTATGGCTACAGATAAAGGAAAGCAAGGAATATATAAAAACAGGCAAATGAGTAAAGTGGATAAATGAGAAAGCATGGAATGAAGAAAGGGAAGTATTAGTAATACAGTTATGAAAAGATCATATTACTATGAACATTTTTTAAAATTTGGTCTGAATGATGGACAATACTCAATGAAAAATATAAAAAATGTTTTTACACTAACAATATGATGTGAGAAAATCAGAGAAAGAAAAGATATAGAAGAACATATGATGCATTGGAAGATTTAGTAAATAATGGCAGAAAGTACTTTGACAAAGAAAAGGAACTATATGAAAGAAATCAAGAAAAAATACAAAAAATCGTTGCATAAGCAAAGATATTTTACAAGGGAAAAGAGAAGCAGTATTGACTTACTTAGGCTGTTAAAAGAAGATGGTTGTGTAATATGAGAAATAAAAAAAAAGGTAAAAGGAGAAATAGGAAGAACTCAGGAAAAGATTATGAATATTGTAGTAAATATGTTCAAGAAATGTTTAAAAAACAATCTTGTGAAAAACATGTCATGTAAAAAGTTAAGAGAAAAAGAGAATAAAGAGTTGGAAAAGGAGAGTCCTTTAAATGAGCTAGATAAAGTTTTAGAACAAGTAGATATAGATTTGGCTGAAGGACCAAGTGGAATAGGGTATGAAATATATAAAAATAATTTAAAGGAATGGCAATATCGAACTTCAGTAGCTTGAGACTGAAGTGTCGAAACTGCACTTGCGTGGAAGTACAGAATACCGAGTGTAGAAATGACGAATGCGGAAATGTCGAATCCGCGGTGTGGATTTAGCTGGAGATTCAGGTAATTGATGTTTTACTAGGGGTTTTGGGTAGAGATTATAGTGTGTGTGAGGGTGTTTGGAGTTTTGAGGTGTGGGTTTGGGTAGGTAGGTGAGATTGTGAGTGTGTAAGTGTTGCGAGTGGTAGTATTTGTACGTATGTGTGTTTGTGCAAGGGGAGTGCAGAGTGTGTAGTGGTGTTTTTTTGTGTTTTTAGTGCGACCTCGGAGTTAGTATATATACTTGGGGGGTGAGGGGGTTCAGTCCCCCACAAGGGAGATGCCAGGGGGCTTGCCCCCTGCTTATATGTAGGGTTAGCAGTTGTGTTTGTTTTGTTGTGTTTGTGTGTGTTTTATTGGTTTATAGTGTAGGGAGGAAGGTGTATGTGTGGCTTAATGGTTAAGGTGTTTGCCTTACAAACACAAGGTAGAGGGTTTGAATCTCACAGGGGATAATTGGTTAGGCTTAAAATGGCTCACAAGGGCAGTTAGCCTAGTACTAAACTATGAAACTAAACTAAACTAAACTACTTGTTGGTGTGTGGAGTGTGTATGTGGGTAGTCATGAATTTGATTTTCTCGCTTTTGGGGTTTTGGGTTTTTTAATTTTTTGACTTTACAGTCTCGGGATACTAAATTTTGATATTTCAGTATTTCAGGATTGTAAAGTGAAACTATATATATATATATATATATATATATATATATATATATATATATATATATTTAAGATTTTAAATGAATGATTAAATGAAGGTTTTATGTATAAAGAATCATGTAGTGGAATACTTAAATTCATATAGAAAAAGGAAGATAGAAGACAATTAAAAGCTGGAAACAGTACTGAATAATAATGATTATAAGATCTTTATGAAAATAATACAAAAGAGATTTGAAACTAAGTTGGAAAATATTGCTGGAGATAGTATATATAGTATAAAGGGGAAGGGTTGTCAAGAATTATTAATGATAGAGAAATCATGGATGATATTTTGAATAAAGAAGAAGCAAAAATCATAATAGGAGACATTATTAAGACATAAAATTGGACATGATATCTTATGGGTAATAAGGAAAGAATAATAAGTGAGAAAGTTAGGAAATTATGTATGTTAGAGTATAGTACTTATAAAGTAAAAATACTTGTAAATGGCTGGTTAAGTCAAGAGGTACTTATGAAGAGTGGTGTAAGAAAGGGATGTCCATTGAGTTGTATACTTTTTGCGTTATTTATGAATGTGATAGTATGTAAAATAAGTCATAAAATGAAGGAGTCAGGGTGTATAACACCTTAAGGGTTAAGAATTCCAGTTCTTTTAACATGTGCAGATGACATTATACTAATTGGGGGAAAATGGATAAAAGAAGCAATAATTTGCAGAATGAGTGTTTAGAAGTGATAAAAGTTTCTTTAAATACAGAGAAAGGTAATGGTTTAGGTGCTATAGCAAAAACAGGGAGTATATATTTTACAATAAATGAATCTTCTGTGTTAGGTGCGCAATTTGGGAATAAGGATGCAAGCAGAATTCAGTGGGAAAAATAACAGAAGAAATAAAACAAATCTGTCTTTTCTGTAGAAAATCAAAATTATCATTCAGAAAAAAGGGTTATTTGATAAATTCAGTACTGTTGGGAAAAACAGCATTCTTAGCAAGTGTATTTATGTGGCCAGTAGAATTTGAAAAGGAATTATTACAGATGATTTTTTTTCTTTATATGGTGTCTAGATGAAACCTAGTAAAAACAGGAGTTTTGTATGTAAATAAAGAGGAAGAAGGTTTAGGGTTAATTAACTCAGTAGTATATGCTGCTTTATTAAATTTGTACAAAGTATTAAAATGGATAAATGAAAAAGTTGAGAGAGTTGTAATAAAATTGCATAAATACAAGTATACTGACAAAATAATTGCAGAAAAGTAAAAATATAAACTGATAACTGCAGATGCCCAAAAGTTCTAGGCATGAAGTTTTATTAAAGTAATAAGCCCTTTCATCCATATATAAACCCCATGGAATTCTTCAGATTAAAAGCATTTTCCCCTTCACAAACATTTAATTAATCTAGTTAATACTGCCATCTAGTGTGCAGAGTGCCACATTAACTAAAAAAACATGAAAATATACACTGTATCTAAAAACTAACTAAATCCAATCATGGTAGGGCACCTACAATTTCATTCAATAAATAAATTACGAATAAAAAAAATATGTATATATACAATTAAAAAGATGAAAAATTCATTGAGTGCTTGAAAAATTAAATCCTAGACCTTTTATTAATTAATAAGCTAGTGAAAGAAATTGTCATTAATACCAGAGGTATTTGTTGCATTTAATAAAACTTGCCAATGCAGTACGCGTCTGTCTACATGGAATTTCCAATCCTTTCCCCTCTCAAAAAGTGGCACTTTTTTCAATATAAAAAACAAATTTTTTTTAAAGTTCCCACACAAAATGGTATGTTTATACAAAACATTGCTCATATTTTTTCTTGTAATCATATAATCGTACTGATAAATCCAATGTTTTAATACATTTACAGTTTTTCCAGTGTAGAATGTTGCACAGGTACACCATTGGGCTAAATATACTACCCCTGACATATTGCAATTAAACTTCCTGTTAGGGTATATAGACCTCAGGTAGTTACCTATCGTAATGCTAGAACGTTCATAAAGAAGTCAACATTGGCTGCAGGCACCACATTTGGACATTCCTTTGGCACCCATGTTGTTCTCCCATTTCCTGTAGGATACATTCTCAAATGTGTTCTTCAAGTTCCCCCATTCTTAGACAACAATGAGATTCTGACCCAATTTCTAGTCTAACCCCTGAGTTTTGGTATACCTGACCCAATTACAAGTTAATATGTTTTTAACATTAGTAACCAGAAGCCACAACCAGGATTCTTCTATAAAATAAAATATATTATTTTTTATGACCAAGCTGATTAAGTGCTTTCATTCTTAACACCAACTTCATCAGAATCAAACCATATCACCAAAATAGCCTTTTTATAAAAAAAAATAATTAACCACTTATCCAGTTAACCTAGAACAATGGGAAAAATCATTACACAGTATAAAATAAAATTCAAGCAAAGCCTATCTCGCACAAAATACAAACCATAAACTTTTAAAAGTTTCAACCCATTAAAAGTTATTCGCCCTCATAATTTAAACAGACTGAATAGAAATATATTCATTTAAACCTGGGTAAGAGGTTGCTTATAATTGTAACTGCCATTTTAATTATTTGTTTTCTAGCAACACTTTGACATCCCCATCCCTTGGATTATAGCTGACTGAGTGAATAATAGCAAAAGAAAACTTAGTAAATGAGGAACAAACTATTGAATATTTATACAAGGCATTATTTTCTTTTTTGTTGTTAATATCATAAAGATGTTCATAGATATGTCTACTTAAAGTTCTGTCTGTTTTACCTACATAAAAACTTGAACATCCTTCACATAAAGCAATGTATACAACCCATTTAGTTAGAAAATTACCTTTTACAAAAACACCTTTGATCTTAGGGTATTGTTTAAAACAACTTCCTCCTTATCACTTATATAAAGGCATTGATTCCACATTCGGTAGTATGAACGGTTCCCCTACCCAATTTTCTCTTGCTAAAATTACCTTCATCAAAAAAAGTCTTTAAATGTTTTTCCAGTCTAATATTTAAACAAAGACTCTTTTTCTCACTATCCCAAGAGCTGTCTGTCGGGTGCCAGGATCTGACACATAACATACTCACTCAGGTCATTCCACAAGTACAAGTATGACTCTGTCATTGTCCATGTTGATGTGCATGACCTGAGATGTACCTCCCTAGACTAAAGAAAGGAGACATGGAGGAGCTCTCGAATTATGTGGCCCAGGCAGGTATGACCCTAGTCCTGAGCAGCAGACTACTGTCACCCAGAATGATACTGCAGTACAAGCAGAAAATGATTGACTTCAACAATTGTCTAAGTTTCTGGTGTCATTCTAAGGGGATCCAGTATCTGTCTTCTTGGGATGACATGATTGACAGACTTCAATGCTTTGCCAGAGATGGTCTGCATCTGTCACCCCTAGGTTTCCGGATACTGGCTAAGGCTCTTGCCACCCTTATAGTGCATTTTTTAGGTGGTGTTCCGAAGACCAAATTACCACCATAACAGCTATAAGTAAATGCAATCTGAGGGTTATGCCACTCAATGCTAGAAGTCTAAATCTCAAGACGCACTCGCTCGAAGCACTCCTCAAAATGGAGCACATTGATATTTGTGCTGTAACACAGACCTGGTTTAAAGCAACAGAAAGCATCCCCGCACTACCAGGCTATAATGCATTCCACACCTTTCAGCCCCAGAAAATGGACCGAAGCTCAAAAGGTAGTGGCGTCCCCAGATTCATAAAGGATATGCACACCTCCAGAATAGAAGCCCAGCATAACGCATCGGAGTTATATCAAGAATCTCAATGGCAATACCCAAATTTGCTCTGAGTTACTGCACAATGGTACCACCTATATTGAGCCAACAGATATTGTCAACATACTGCCCGACAGATTCAGTGCCAACTTCACCCACACCAAAGGACCAATCACAATACCGGAAGAATGCCAGGCACCCAGCATTACTGCATCACAGGTTAAAGCTGCATTGTCCAAGGCCAAGAGTACAATTTCCATGGGACCTGACAATATCCCTGGCTGTGTTCTACATGAACTACAATGTGAACTGGCACCACACCTGTGTGCCCTGTTCAATCACAGCCTCACCTCAGGCTTTGTCCCTACAGAATGGCACACTGCTACAGTGACCCATCTCCATAAAGGGGGAGTGACTACAGACCCTGGGAATTATCACCCCATTAGCCTGACGAGTCTGATATGTAAGGGTATGCAGTGCATCATCATGGACCTAAGGCTATAGGGAACCTCCAAACTGTGGATCCCACGCAATTTGGTTTTGTGAAGGGTAGATCATGCCTGCTCAACCTGGCTGACTTCTCTGAGTAAATCACCAGAGCTGTGGATGAGGGCAAGGCAGTTCATACAGCCTACCTCAATCTGGCCAAGTCCTTTGATACCATTCCTCACTCAGTAGCAGACTCCGTCAGACTGCCAACCAGTCACGAGTGGAATCCCACAGGGATCGGTGCTGGGTCCTCTCCTGTTTGGCATCTACTTCTCAGAAGTCCAGGCCAACATGGAGGGACTCTGGCTGACCAAGTTCACCAAAGATTGCAAGCTGGGAGCCATTATTAACTCTCCAAGTGATGTAGGCATCCTACAGAAAGGCTTCACTGGGACCAATGACTGGTGTTGAAACCATGGCCTTAAGCTTATTGCCAAAAAATGCATCGTCATTCCCTTTGGGAAAAAACTCAGTTCCCACTAATTACCACATTGATGGTAGCCCACTGAACACTGAAGGCATTATAAGAGATCTGGAGACACAGGTTGACAGCAACCTCTCCTTTGACAACCATGTTGCCACTGTGGTCAGAAAGTCCTTCTTTGTGGCACATCTCATTACCAAGGGTTTTGCATCCAGGAAGAAAGAAGTCATCATGTCTCTCTGCTCTTCCCTCATTAGACCAGTCATTCAGTAGAATGCCCCATTTGGCATGTACCTCACTAAACACCTGCAACAGCCGGAAAGGCCACAAAAGTACCTCATGAAGAGGATCCTAGGCCTTAAACACATGCTCTGCATGGACAGACTCAAAAAACTTCGGCTTTTCTCTGTCTCATATCATCTATTAAGAGGTGATCTCTGCTTGACTTACCAGAGTGCCCATGCTCTGGAATAGGCTTCCCATACATGTCAAGCAGAGCATCTCATTGGGCCTTTTCAAGAGAAATCTTGATGAGTGGTTGGGAAATAGAAAGTTCACCCCAGCGATCACAACAGTGGCTCAACTTGATACAGGCACTGGGAAGTAATGGTGGCATGATGCCAGGGCACTTCTATGGGCTAGGCTTGTAAATGCTCCAGGGCTGTTGGCCTAGTACACACCTATGAACCTATTAACCTATAAAGAATGTCAGGATTGATTTTGAAAATACTCCATTTATTCTAAAAAATATCTTTAACTATTGATGTTTGTCTGGAATATTTTAACACAATGGCATTAGCAAAGTTTTTTTCTTATGCATTTCTCCTTGTTCATCTTTGTTAACCCCCTGTTATAGCCCTACCCCAACAGAGGTAAATATTTATTTATTTTATTTCCCCATTCGCCCTGAAAATATTCACTAATACTTTTAACCAAAGGAAGGGGGTAATTTCTATCTAAAAACATTTTAGTAACCATATCACATTCCGTTTCCAAGTCAGCCCTGTGTGAAGTCATCCTAGCAATTCTAATATATTGTCATTTGACAAGGCTGTTTTTCTCACTAAGTGGATAAAAACTGTTAAAATCCAGATAAGAATTGCTGAATGTTACCTTCCTATAAACTCTTGATTTAAAGCCACAAGAAGTATGTTCAATGAATATATCTAAGAAATTAATACCCTCCCTATGAAACTTATAAGTACACTCCAAAATTTCAGAGGAATTATTCAAAAATGTAACAAACTGGTGAATGTTCTCTTCCAAACCTTTCCATAGGATGAATATATCATCCAAAAAGTGAACATTTTTGTTTTATTTATTTATTTAACATTTGTTAACTGGGAAAGTCCGACTTGGAATGATGCCAGTTTTCAGCGGAGGCCCAGGAAGAAATGCTCCAGACATATGTCTTTGTAAAGTGGGAGGAAACCAGAGCACCCAGAGGAAACCCACATGAATGCAGGGAAGACATACAGACTCCACACAGAAGGCACTCCACCTGAGAATTGAACCAGAGAACCTCTTTCTGTGAGGCGACAATGCTACTGTTGCACCACTGCGCCATCCAACATAGAGAGCGATATGCTGAAAGAATGTATAATTGAATAAACAATGGTTTTCCCAAGCCAAAATGACCATGTTTGCATAAACAGGGGCACAAGAAGCTCTCATGGCTACTCCCTTATTCTGTTTAAAGAACTCCCCCTGATATATTTCCCAAAAAGGGGGGCAAATCTGTATAAGCTACCAAAATAAATCTAACCCCTTGTCCTGGGAAATAGATGTAAAAAGATCTTTAATATCAATAGTGAGGGAAAATCAGGTCTTTGGACTAAATGTCCTTTTTCAGTCTCAGTAAAAAATCCCAAGAATCGATAAGGAGACCCCCTCCCTCTGCATGCACTTGCAATGTCTTGGGAGAAGAAATGCAATGGCGGCATGCTGGTGTATCATACCACCTCAGTGGCAACTCTCCAAAGCACCGCACCTATTCTCTTTTAGGAACCACACATCCATTTGTTTCCCATCCTCAAGTTGGGATCTACAGTGACGTGTTAATGTATGCTTTCTTCCTCCTTCTCTAGGAAGGGCTGGTCCATTCTACTGCCTCAGTCACCCAAGCCTCTAATCAAACCTGGGTTGGCTGGGCTGTAGTTGGGGCTTTATCTTTCTATGCCAAAGTGCTGGCTCCTATGCCTTACATTTTAAAACTCTCTAGATTTGTACTGTCGCCATTATTTCATAATTCATTTGGTTTCATTGTGACCACATTTCTATTTTTTCTGTTTACAATAATCCAATTTCATTGCAAGCTTATGTTCAAATCTAACAAAATTTTATTTAGTTTGATCTACCCATTTTTTTCAGAAGAAATAGTGGAAAATACCATTGTTTATCACACTAGACTTTCAGTTAGTTACAAAACTTACTTTGTATAGGCATATTGCCCGATACTATCACTGAATGTGTTTTCATGGTCCATACCATGTTAGAACATGCTTTTAATATTTAACATCTATCTAATCTTGCCATGAGACATATTTCACTGAGAAAGTAGTATATTCCACGTCATTCTGTCTTATTTTCATTACATCAGTAAAGCCAAAATACAAGTATCTACCCATGGCCAGTATTTTGTGATACCATGGCCCTCCAGATATGTTTACCCTATTTCCTATAGTGTTCCAGTCTCCTGGTGGTACTGTATATCCTTGATGAAACTATAACTTCTTCCATGATATTTTTTCATTGTGAACATCCAAGATGGCTGCACACCGATGAACAGCATAACTTCATCTCTGCCAGTGTGAAAAAAGAAACTGAAAACAAGGCTAGTAATTCTGCCAGTTTTAGTAAAATTCAGTTACCTGCTGGTAAATACACTACCTAGGTGCCAGATGAGAAGAAACCCAGAAAGCCTGAAAGAAAATATGCTGAAAATAGTGAAGAAAAAACTGTGACTGGGGAGAATCCTGCAGCTGTTAATCAAAAATCAGTTCAGGCTCCATCCTTGGTACAGGAGATGGCTTCCAGTAATTTAGAGGAAAAAAAAATAAATCAAATGTGCTCAGAGATGATTAAAATAAATGAAACCTTGATGGATATATAAACTCAAATAACAAAATGCTGGAAAAAATGCAAGACGCTTTCAAAAGCTATTCAGATGAACTGATAAAACTGAAAAAATTGGTGGTTGAAGTGAAGAAAAGGCTGACTGAGTAGAAGACTACTCAAAAAAAGCCATTTCAAAGAATGGTATTGTAAGAGGACAGAAAAAAACCCGAGATTTTCAGCTGTACCAGAGAAACTTGAAGGAAAAGACTATTCATTTTATGAAAGCACAAATAAACAACTGGACTGGTATTCCACAGATGGATTTGTTAACTGAAAATGCACATCATGTGTATGCTCCAGACCCAACCATGAGAAAGCAGCCAAGACCACTATTAGTAAAGATGCATTCATACCACAAGAAAGAGTTGAATTTGACAAAACTGGCAGAAGGGAAAACTATTTAAAACTGGAGATGGTAGAGTGATTGTGAAAAAGTATTATTCACTGTACATCAACAAAGAGCAGCAAATGTATGTCAGCAATTAGGGAATGTCAAGCGGCATGTGTGATATTCAAGCTGCTGTATCCAGCTGTCTTCAGAATATTTTTTTCCTGGAGGGTCAAAGTTATTTTTTTATGCAGAACTGGATAAGGAGGAAATGCCAAAGCTTCTCCTACAAAATGTGAGACATCAAATAAAGTGGGTTGTGGTTTTCATTCTTGTGATAATAAGGCTCATAGACAAACTTTGCCAGTGAAACCTTTTCTGATGTTCCAAAGAAAAATGCTTGAAAGACAGAAAAAAGTACAGGGGTTGACTAGAACAATCAGGAGTACCCTGGACTTGAAATGGAGTCTGGGGTTGGGAGATGGAGATGAACTGGAGGAAGACCAGGAACACTGAAAAATCTGAATAAATGTGAGACTATAAAACAACAATCACATTTCTGAAGTATGCCTTTACAAAGAAAAGCCAGGCAGTGCACTATTCCTTTTTTTTAAACACCTTTATTAAATTAACACTTGTGACACAGGCAAACTTACTTTTATATAAAGGTAATCAAACTATATTAAGTTCACATTTTCAAAATTATGCATTTTTTATTTACATTTTACATTTGTTTACCGGGATAGTCCGACTGGATAAATGCCCATTTTCAGCAGAGGCCCAGGGAGAAAAGCTCCACATAGACAAACTTACATAGATTACACAGAAGTTAGCAAACAATTATAAAAACAAAGTAATTGTATACAATGGCTTAGTTCCCTAGTAGGGACTCACAATTCTCATGGACAGACACAAATAAAAGTAAGAGACATCAGATTGGAAGCAGAGCTTGGTGACGTAGTTACAAGTTATGATAATTACAGAATATGCTTTTGGTTTATAACTTAATCAGGGTAGGTACATGGGCATAGCCAATTCACTTTGAGATGCTGTTTGAGGTTTTTTTTTTTTGAAGAGACTTTTGGGGGATTGTAGGGTTATATAGTTTGGCAAGGAATTCCAGGTTTTGCCAATGAAGTTGGCAAACAGGGATTCACCAGCAGAGTTATTAGCTTTATGGGTTTGGACCAGTAGTTTATCAGCTGACCGTAGGGATCTTAAGTTGCTATATGGCTTAATAATACTTTTAAGTCTGGGGTTATCCTCAGGGTGGTACAAAAATGTGTGCGCTATTAACAGTTGATTGAATTGAATTAATCTGGGCAGTTCTAGACACTCTACTTGTTTAAGGTTCTGGCAGTGGTGGGTTCTATAGGTGGAGCCAGTGGCGAATCTGGCAATATGATTGTAGCTATGGGACAGCTTACCTAGTTCAGATTTGTTGAGGTTTGAGAGTACAGGCGAGGTATATAAAAGAGTAGAGAGTAGGTGTGATCGGGCAACTGCAGTCCTAGCCAGTGGGGTTAAAAATGTCTTGTTTCTATACAGTGATCCAAGCTTCTTATTGGTGGTCTGTATGGTTTTGTTGCCCTTTAGGTCAAATTTGAGATTATGTCTATGATAACCCATAGCAGTTTGGTGTGATGATCTGAGGAAATAGTGGTACCGTTGTTAGATGTGACAGAGAATGAAAGTGTGGTAGATCTACTAGTGGGGGAGAAGAGTAGAAGTTTAGTTTTATTGTGGTTCAGAAGTAGGCATTGGTTGGTGAGCTAGTTCTCGATAGTGTTAAATGTATTTTGGGTTAAGGTTTGCAGTTCGGATGGGGAGGTGTCTGAGCGGATCAGAGTGGAATCATCTGCATATTGAATGCAGGTAGCTTTAGGGATAGCAGTGTGAAGATTGTTGATAAAAATATAGAAGAGTAGTAGACCTAGTTTGGACCCTTGAGGGACACCAAGTGTGAAAGGTAGCTGGCTGGAGAGTGTGCCCTGCCATAGTACCGCCTGTTGTCTACCAGTCAGGTAGGACTGGAACCACTGGATAGCAGGTTTGTTGAGGGAAATAGATTTTAGTGAAAGAATGAGAAGTTCATGGTTGACCATGTCAAAGGCTTTTGATAGGTCAAGAAAGAGGGCAGATGTTAGCCTATTGTCATTCTTGTTTTGGTTTATGGCAGTAGTAAAGGAAAGGAGGGATGATGTGGTGATGTGGTATGGCCTGAAACCATACTGGGAGTTGGATAGTAAGTTATTCTGTGAAAGGTATTGCATTAGTTGCTTGTATACACATTTCTCCATTATTTTGGCTAGTGGGGAAAGAATGGCAATGGGTCTGTAGTTGGATATGTCTGAGGAGCTACCACCTTTATGGAGTGAGATGACGTGAGATATTTTCCAGAGGGAGAGGACAGCATTTTCGGATAAGATTCTGTTGATGAGGATAGATATGGGATATGCAATGGCATCTGCAACTATTTGTAGCTACTCTGCAGGGAGGAGGTCAGCAGCGAGGGTGGTAGGTTTTAGTTTTTTTTAGAAGTGTTTTAATAAAACTAGTGGATATTGGTTGGAAACTAAATTCGGGATGATTATTGGGTAGATTAGGCATGTAGTTTAAGTTAGAGGGGTTTAGTTGATTTGCTAGGGATTGGATTGTTTCAGTGAAAAAGTTATTAAAGGCACTAGCTATGGTCTTTGGGGAACTATGGGTGTAGTTAGCTGTGGTTGGGATGGTGGAATGACCTGGACAATGTAGTTGAGTTAAGCCTGCCCAGAACTTTTGAGGGTTGTTATGGTTTTTTGTAGGAGATTTTAGTAGAAGCTTTTTTTAATGCAGTAAAATTGATTTTGTTGTATCATTCTTGAGTTGACGATATTTTAGATGGTCAAGTGGGGCTTTAGTTGTTCTCCAGCTGGCCCAGGTTCTGTTTCTAGTTTTGATTTTAGCTTTGGTATCTTTTGTGAGCCATGGTGCTGTATTTGATCTAATTTTTATTGTACGTGCTGGAGCATGGGAATCAAGGATACTTAGGAATTTAGTGTTAAAGTGATCTATGGCCTCCTCTAATGTTAGATTTTTTTAGTTTTGACCAGTCAACTGCTTTTAAGTTACATATATATTATTATATATCATATAATCAAAGAACATTGCGTACATTTTTCAGTTGTTGCCTTGATGATGATGAGGAGATGAGCTATAAATAGTGACATATAATCAATCTGCAGGAAAGTCTCCAGGAATAGATGGTGTACTATGGACATTTGGTAGCTAGGAGGGAAGAAAGTGATAATGATCAAGAAGGTTTTGTTTAACAATATTTTAAAAGGAGGAGAATATCCTGAAAGAAAACTGTGGTGGCTGTAATCCCTAAAGATAGCAAAAACCCATCAGATCTAGCTTCATATAGGCCCATTTAAATTTTAAACCATGATTATAAATTATGTCTTTAATAACCAAAAGAATGGCAAAGGTGTTGCCAAAATTTATATATATGGAACAACTTGGTTTTGTGGAGTGGAGGCAAACATTTGACAACATTGACAGAACAATGATGATCCAGATGCAAGCATAAAATGCTGCTGTTGATGATCGGTCTTGACACAGAGAAAGTGTTTGACAGAGTAAGCTGGGATTTTATGAGTAGGGCAATGGAAGTATTTCTATTCCCTGATATGGTAATAAAATTAATTAGGAGGATGTATAAGGAATTGCAGTCAAAGATTAAAGTGGGTGGGTTCCTCTCTGACAAGGTGTGTTTGCCCAGAGTAACCAGGCAGGGGTGTTTTCTTTCCCTTTTGTTATTTGCTTTACATACCTCTCAACTGTCCAGATTTTTGCCTCATATTTTCTGGTCTGTTCCTCATAAAATTTGTGGTTTTGAGGATTTTTGTGGTGAATCAGTAATAACTAAATTCACTAAATAGTAAAAGGCATTTGAGTTTCAGTCTTCATATCCTTCAGAAAAATGCATGGTATTACAAGATATTTTATTCTAGCAACTTTCCAAGTTTATAAGAACAATATTTAAAATCTGTCCCCATTTTTGTGGATTTGTCCTGCCATTATTTCTGGCTTTGTCCATATTTTTTTGTGGTAACAGGTTGAGCGCTATGTTGCATTATATTTAGAGCCCTTTGCAAAGAAAATAAGGGACTCAGAAATTCACAGATATAATCGGTATGGTAATTAAGAAAAGTTGACTTTACTTGCATACAATATTATTTTGTACCTGATAAAACCAGAAAAAAAAAAAACATCTCAGTGTTGTGGAACATTTTGAGACAGTTTCAGGTCTTTTCAGGATAGAAAAATAATGAAGATAAAACAAAGGCTATAGCTGTAAACTATGTACTCACACATGAATTTATTCAGCAATACCCATATTTATGGGGACACAAAAAAGCCCAAGTATTTAGGAATATGGATTAAAAAGTATTCTATTATGGCAGCCAAGGATATGTGGGAAGAGACTAACAAAAAGGTATAGTACAAAAACTGAGAGACTCTTGTTTATAGATATGGATCGTAAGATACAAGCAGTGAAAATGGTTTAGTCACTTTAGCTTTATACACAGATGATTTACAAGTACAAACACAATTGGTTACAAATGTGAGCGGTATAGTGACTGTAATGAATAAATAGTTGTTCTTTAAACATCCCCTTACCGTCTCTCTTCTTCCGTTCTAGACAAGACATTCTACAAAAAGAGTGGTGTAAAGCTTCTTCCACTCCTCTCTAATCAGACTCGAACCCTGATCAAGACAGCTGATCTATTTATTTCACTTGTCTGTAGCATTTTATTTCTTTCTATCTTTGTATTGCTAGATAGCTAGGCTGTCCACATTTTTGCACTGGTATATTAACTTCCACAGGTTGTTAATTCTTGTAGCCAATGCATATTTTTAACATGTTCTCTTTTAACATTCATTATTTATTTCAAAAAGTGTAGAGCTTTTTAAAAAAGTCAAGCTTGAGAATTCAGACACAGTGAGTATCTTGAGATGAAATACAGCTTATCAAGGAAGACAATTTGTGTTTCCAGCAGACAGGGGGCCAAGCCAGTCTTTAGACTGAAAATCTTTTACTCTGAAGCCTGAAAATAAATATAGCTTCAGGTAAACAGCATATGCATAGCACACTAAACAAAACTGTTTATTTTTTCTTTGATACTTACTGGTTCCTAATGATGTTAAAATATATTCCAGTGAGTATCTTTTATCCTTCAGTTATACCATACCCTCCTTGTCCATATATATATATTTCCTCTGCCTTGTTTCTCATGGTACGCTAACGCTAACCCTAAGCTTACCCCAGCCCTACCCTTACCCTACTCATTTTGTTACCAAAAAAACCTTTCGCTAACAGTATCACTGCTCATATGATACTTGATCTGGGTTTTGTAGCTGTAGTTTTCTGATAATGGAAGAGAAGTTGTTAATGTTTGCAATTCTTTCAATTGTGTCACACATTTGTGTTTTCACTCTTTTGTACTCACTGATTTGTGTTTCTCACATTGGTACATTCTACCTGTTCACCAAAGATTATATAATCATTATATATATATATATATATATATATATATATATATATATATATATATATATATGGATTCACTTTATAACCTCGAAATACTGAAATATCGAATTTCAGTATCTCGAGACTATAAAACCGAATCCACGAAACACTGACACAAAAAAACACGAAATTCACAACACCGAAAAAAACGCACACACTGTACCACACATACACCACAATACTCACATCACAACATAAACAAACAAAACTACACACATACACAACTCATAAACACATAAGCAGGGGGCAAGCCCCCCTGCACCCCCCATGTGGGGGGTTGCGCCCCCCACCCTACTTATATATACTAACTCCGAGATCGCACAAACACAAAACAAAAGCCAACTCACACACGCACATTCTCCGACCCCTCACACACACATCAAACACATCAGCACACACACACACACACTAACTCCCACTCAAAACCCTTAGAAAACACTTACCTGACATAACACCTACATCCACACACGGCACCGCGCACCATCAAAACACAATCCCGGACATTACGCAGCGTAAGGTCATAACCGCGAATTCGACATATATTCGACTTCGCGATTATGACCTTTCGCTATTTTTAACATTCGGCTTTATAGTCTCGAGATACTGAAATTCGATATTTCAGTAATTTGAGGTTATAAAGTGTTTCCATATATATACGTATGTATAGGTTCTCTGCAAAAGATTGAGTGTGTGTTTGGCCAACAACTATTTAGCTGACCATTTATGATCCACTAAGCAGCTGGTCAACATGTAAGCAAGACTGCACAAGTCCCAGAGTTGGAGTATATGAACTTACCCAGTGTATCTTTGAACTTGGAGTTAGTATGTATAATTAACAGGGGGTGTGGGGGCACAGGGGAAGTCCCCCTGTGAAAAACACAATTTTTTTTTGTAAATTTTGTATATGCTAAGACTGTTACTTATTGCACTTGTGGTGTGTTGATGTCACTTTTCAGTGGTTTTACTTTGGGGTGTTGAGTGTGAACACTGGGTGTGTGTGTGTGTGTGTATATATATATATATATATACATACATACATACATGCATGCGTGCACACACACACAAAATCATAAATTTGCTGGGCAATTTAAATTCCTTGTTAAGTAATTACTGTAGGAATTCAAAATGTATCAGTGCTGCTTTCATGTCTACTTCTTCAGGATATAGTAAGGGACTAAAACTCTGTATAAGAAGCTGTTGTCAACTGGATCATCCTATCAGGTCCATAAACTTTAAGCAAGTCTACAGTTTTTCAGAATGATTTGTTTTTTGGGGTATAAATTGGATTCCTTCTTTCACTCACAAACTACTTGATAGGTACAATAACCAATGGTACATGATCGGGGATAAAATACTTATTTCCCCTTTCCAGGAGATTTATATGGAAGTTTGTGTCGTTAGATTGCTAAAGAACAGATGCATTCAACAGTCACCAGCAGAGCAAATCTCATGTCAGCAAGAAGTGTAAAGTGTGTTTCTCTCCTCTTAACTCTTAATACAACCTTAGGGAGACAGATAACAATTCAGTAACGCTATTTAGACTACTCTTTGGCCAAGAAGTTGGAGAAAAAAGCATCTACAAAAGAGTACCAGTAAATTGGAAATATCTTTCCCAGCATATTAAAATAGAAAACAACCACCCTTCCTTCAGAAAGAATCTGAGAAGCTACCTTGAAAAAAAACATGCAAATATAACTGACTAGTTCAGGCACCTAGCCCATTTGGAATTACATGTCAGCTCTAACACACTCATTTACTTTGATGAAGCAACAGAGCGGAAGAAAAAAAAATAAAGTAAACTTATTTAAACATGTAAATAGTTATACTAAATTAGTTAATTTTGACAAAATATATGTTCTGTGTCTTCAAAATTAAGATTGAATTTGTTATCAAATACTTAAAGGAACTCTATAACATCCCCTTGTGCTAAATTTTTAGACACCAAACTTAAGATCTATTTGGAAAATGAAGTCAAATATGTAGAGATTCCTAGGGGTTTCTGGAATCCATAAACACAATTGAGTATAATCCGGAGGACTGGTTACTGACAATAGACATGAAGGATTTATATACCACGATTCCCCAGACCCTAGGTATATAATGGGTGACCGAATTTTTAGCCAAGAAGGCAGTCCTACAGGACCAGATCAACCTTTATGAGGACCTTTTCGAAATAGTACTTATTAACAATTTTATATATTTTGAGGGGAACTATTATTTACAAAAAAATGGAATGGGGTCCCCATGTGGGGCAGTCTTTGCCAATTTGGTCATGGCTCAGTGGGAGCACAAATTTATAGTCGAGAGACTATAAGGAAAGTATTAGAATGTATGTATGACAATATGTTTATCGTTTGGAAAGCCAGTGAGGCGAGCTTTAATAATTTTATGCAATATATTAAAGAAAACAAATAATTTTTTTTTAAGTTTCACACAAAAATGTAACAAAAATAGCCTATTTAGATGTGCTTTTGGAAAAGGATAGGAGCAACAACATCTCAAGAAATTTCACGAAAAGTACATATTCGAATACTTTCCTTCATTTTTCTAGCTCCCATCCACACCACCAAAAGAGATCAGTGGTTAAAGGATAGCTGGTAAGGGCAGCCAGGATGGTCTTCCTGGTGAACACTTTATACAAGAATGTAAACAGTTAGTGGGGATGTTTGACAGGAGAGGCTACCCAGCAGATCTCCTGCAAGAGATGGTGAATGAAGTAACCAGTAAAAGAACTAAGGGTTACTTTCGCCCTATTCTTCAGAATAGAACTATTACTGAAACTATAGTTTTAGATATGCCATTTGGGGGATAAAGGGTTGAATGATGATGATTTTAAATTTTCTATGAATTTTATTACTACATTTAATAGAGACCATAGGGTTATAAAATGGATACAATAAGAAATGGAGTATCATGGGGATGACAGTTTTGTCATGGAGAAAATAGGAGTTAAATCCATGATAGAGTTTCATAAAGGTGTAAATTTGAAGGCAATTTTGGAAAACATTAGCCACAAAGAAAGAACTCTTTTGTAGGCAGATCTATGCAGGAAGTACTTTCAGAATAAGGGACAGCAAGTATAGAGTACAAGACAAGTATATTTGTAACACAAAAGAGCTCATGTATCTAGCTTTATGCCAGGATTGCCCATGTTTTTACATGGGCAAAACTGAACATAGACTGATAGATAGGATTTATGAGCATGAATATAATATTAAGAAGGATAGAGCTAATAATGCCCTGGTTAAACATGTACATCAATTCCCTTATATTTTTAAATATATAGCAATTGAGTTAGGATGGGACAGAGAGGGGGACCTTGGGAACTCTACTTATAAAAGAAGGAACTTATGTGGCAGATAAACCTAAATGCCTTTGACTGGCCAGGATTAAACGACTATTGTTCCATCTGTTTGCCTATTAAGGATTACAGCATTGGTCAGATAAGTCCATACATTAACACAACATGATAAAAAAATGTATTTTATTTTTCAGCATTTATTTATGCATTTTTAAAAAAAGTTTTATTGATTCTGTATAGTAGTCTAGTATTGTACAATTAATTTACTGATGCTTTCAGAAATTATTTGGTTATGTATTTATACATTTAAATTTCAGAAGATATTAATGCTTATAGTAGAATTTTGTGTTTACTTTAAAAAAAGATAGGCAGGTGATGTCATTTTGAAGCTGATGTTTGATTTGTCAATAGGATGTATTTAATTCCATGTTTTTAAACTGTTTTAATCTGATGAAGTTCACAAAGCTAATATGTAAAGTGGACGATAGTGCTAATCATCATTATCTATGTCCTTAATGTTTTTAATTACTACTTCTACATTATATTGTGTGTGTGTGTGTGTGTGTGTGTGTGTGTGTGTGTGTGTGTGTGTGTGTGTGTGTGTGTGTGTGCATCTGCGAGAGCTTGCATGCAGTAATTGTTGTAACAGAAAAGAGCAGAGAAGTGTGGAACACAGGCACAGGGACACCTACCTGATGCTTATATGATTGCCAGCTAATGTCAGCAGTGTGTTTGTACTGCTACAGGTGTGTGTGGTTACAACCTGACAACCGAAATGACCACTGTGTCTGACTTACAAATAGTGACTAACCAAAATTTGAAAATGAGCACAGCTCTGAGGGAGAGAATTATGAGCACATTTGGAGTAATCATGACAGTCATTGAAGATAAAAGTTAATAGAACTGCAACAAGATCCATGAAACTGTTTCCTAGTCATCTGCAGATTTCTTAAAAATAGCCAAGTTATAAAACACAAAGCTTATGACAGTCACTTATTTTGTATTTCTCAAGGAACTGTCAAGATTCTTGGGTAGGAATGAATAGAAAAGGATGTAGCAGTGTAGACTGGAAAGAAGTATTAACATTGGACAAAAAGTGTGCACATTGCTAGGGGCAGTGATAATATGAATTATATTGCGCTTACAGAGAAATACATTGAGTAACATCAGAACATGTAAAATGGAAATTTGGGTCTATATTAGAACATCGACGTTTCAGGACTTTGAATGTTCTAATATCGAACCCTATTCAGCGAACGCTGAAAATAGCGAAGCTGCAGAAAACCAAATTTTTTTCCAGGGAAAGAATTTGGTTGTCCGTTTCTGTCACTTCGCTATTTTCAGTGCTGTGGTGGAATGTTATGGGTCGGGTTCAGGTAAGTGTGTGATTGTGTGGACATGAGGGTTAGGGCAGGTTAGGTGAGTTAGGGTTAGGGCGCGGGTCAGGTAAGTGTGCGATTGTGTGGACGTGAGGGTTAGGGCGGGGTAGCTGAGTTAGGGTGTGGGTGAGGTGAGTGTGCAATAGTGACATACCTTAGGGTTTGGGTTAAGGTAAGTGGATAGTTAGTGGTGTATGTACAGTTTAGTGTAGGGTTAGATGTAAGATTTTAGGTGTGTGTGTGTGTGTGTGTGTGTGTGTGTGTGTGTGTGTGTGTGTGGATTGCTGTTTGTTTGGTGTGCTTGTGTTATGTGTATGTGTTTCGGAACTGCAAATTTTTTTCCCTAGGAAAAAATTCGCTGTTCTGAATGTTCGATGTGGTCAAAGTTCACTGAACTGGGTTCGATATTAGAACATTCGAAGTTCTGAAACTTTGATCTTCTAATATAGACCCGGAAATTTCACTGACTGTGCATCCTAAAGCAACAGTAATGGTAACTTGAAGGTAACATCAGTAGCCTGTCTGAGAGGTGGTAAGATTGACAACTGTATTATTCTACACTGATCTGTATGAAATAAGACTATTATTTGGTGCAGACGTATCAACAGCTGTGAGTAGCTGATATGAATTCTAATAAACAGAGCAGAGCACAGTTTCTGGAATACTTAGACTCCTGTATGTTAAGGATCGATACAAGCATTTTGTAACGTTATTTACTGTGAGAGTGCTATTCAGATGATATGAATAACAAGAGATGTGAGGGAACACTTTGTATAGTTTTATATATGCTTCACTGTAAATAAAGTACACTGAATTTTCTCACCAGTATAGATAATTTCTTTGCATGATCTAGGGTTATGTTCAGAGCAGGCACAGCTGCTTGCAGATATTTTGAGACTGAAGAATTTTTTTCATGTATATGTTAAGCCAATCTAATGTTGAGCTCAACATATATATTATTCTAAAATTCTTCAGTCTCAAAATATCTGCAAGCAGCTGTGCCTGCTCTGAACATAACCCTAGAAATAATGCATCAAGTATATCAATGTATCATCTGAGACAGATTGATTCGTGAAGTGTATTAACTGGACATTAAAATCCATGTTTAGAGAAGTTATTGAAGGAGATTATACAAAACTGGGACCAGTCATTACCATTCCTTGTGTTTTCTGATAGAGAAGCGTAAGAAACTTTGACAGGGTTTGGTCATTTTGAGTTATAGCAAACACCATCAAGGACTGTTATATATTGCCAGAGATGTTTGAGAAGGAGAGAAAACCTGACTTAAAAGTGTCTTAGAACATTATATTAACTTACAAAATAGACTAAAAGTGGTGATGCCTCTTGTACATGAATACATGGAAAAAGCCCTCTCCCCTGCCGTCTGGCATAAGGTTTGTCTTTCCTGGAGATGGGGGTGTAGCCAAACAGATGCACCAATCCTCTGTCTTATAGGAAGGGCACGACCATTCTCCTCTGCTTGCTCATTCAAATGTCCAGGATTATAATTGTACTGAGCGAAGTAACATCTAATAATTGTCAGTTTTCTAGTTAGGAATTTCAGCCTTGAGAATTAGTACATATACTTTTGAGTCCATGATATCCACAGTCAATTGGTAAAGCAGAGAAAATTATCCAAACAGCAAAGTATATCCTGAAATGTGTGACTGTTCATTTCAAACTAATTGTTATCTAGCCGTGCTTGAATACATAAATATCTGCGATCCATAGGACTTTCGCCAATACATTGTTTAATAGGCAGAAGTTGAAAGCAGACATCTTTATTTGTGCTACTGGTGCCAGAGAGTGGATAAGCAGCATTAGAACTGTTAAAAAGTAGACAACTGGAGCAAAATATGTTCTACAAGAATGTAAAGATCGTGTCTGTACAGAAGACAAGAAGAGGATTACAATGATTCTTGAGCAGAAGTTAGTTTATAGAAGGCTAATGCAAGCTTCTGCTGGTGCTTGACATAATTACATAAATTGTACATAGTGGGCAGTGATGACATGAAATTGTACAGAAGGATTTATAGACATCTACAGAAGCTGTCAATTATGAATCCATTTCTGAATTCATTCAAGATCAACTAAGGCAAACCAGGGTTTACACAAAATTGTAGTAAAGTCTGTCAAATTCATCAGCTTCAGCTATAGAGTCCAGTTAGGTTGATAGATCTGGGAAGTCTTACTAGATAATTGTTCCAGAAGACCATTGGAAACCCAGTCACTACAAACTCTGCACTTAATCCCTCTGTTATTGAATGTCTGAGAATGCAGTGTGCAGGTGAATTTATGGACCACTATCCATTCATCCAAGACTGCTTTTAAGGAAAGCTTTGAAGACAGTTATTTGATGTAGAGTGGAAGATTGCTCCATAGGTGGGAGATACTTTGGGAAAGATATCTGTCCTACCTGTTAATACTGCAGCATATAGACAGGTCCTTGGAGAGGGAATTTGACATATTTTCATTTTCTGAAGGCACAAAAGGACAGGCAGACTAGTCTTTCAGAGCTACAATACAAAAGCTATAAAGGAATTAAACAGCTGCTCTTGTTGTAGAGTTCCCTACGTGGTGACTTTTTAAATTCCATTCCATCATCTGAGTGTCCTATGAGGTTGGCCTTAGAGAAAGAGTCTCAGGCTGGGTTCTTAGATCATGTAGTTTAATCATGGAGAGGGATACTTTGAGTAAAGACCAGGTAGGTGCTATATTATTAAAAACAAAGTCAAGACAATTGGAAGAATGCACTCTTTGTAAAGGGGGGATGTTATTAATAAAATCAAAGAACTGTAGTCCATATTTGCTGATTGCTGTGTATCGTTGTCAGCTGATAGATGGGTAGTTTCAGCTAGAGTCAATAGTTAGATACTCAAGTTTAGGTAGGCAGAAGCATAGTTAGGGTGGGTTGAAGTGCCAGCTGCCCTGGGTGCAGGGAGTTAGCGGGGTGATTAGCAGATTTTGACTGGTCATTTGGGTAGTACACGTATTCATTTTTATACAGGCATTATTGAATACCAGTGTGGAGATAAATTCTGTTGTCAGGACTGAAGCGCTTTTTGTGTGGTCTAAGTTGTAGCAAGCAGTTTGCTACAGTTTTTAAAACAAGACATTTTTTTTTTTCTTTCTTATTCGTCAGATTGGAGGGGTGTGGTGGATTTGGAGCTCTTTCTTAGGAGAGAAGTAAGGAGTCCCAGATTGGAGAACAGACTTTTTTTTTCACTCCTTAATATGGAATTGAGGGGCACTAAATCAGGGAGTGGCATTGGGTGTTAGTTGAGCCAGCTACGGCTGTGGAGTTAGTATCATGGGCAACAGCAGACATAGCAAGGTTCTATAGTTTGCAATAAAATAATAATTGAACTTGTTTAGTTCTAGGAGGAGAGCAGTTTGAGGTTGTTACCATGTTGAATTTTTCACGAGGTAATGTACCTGCAAATGAATCAAGATAGACTCCCCAACACCCTTGTTAGAAGGTTTAAATTAATTATATATGCTAAACTCCAGGCATGAAGGGAGTGTTCTCACTACACTGTAAGCATGTTTTAGTAATTATGCAGATCTGTATGTGCTCAATTGTCAGGAGGAGCTCAGGGATGGGCATTTCCTTTTTCAGTCTTTTAACACTGAGAAACACAAACGTTTGTAGAGGCTTGATTAAAATTTGTTAACCTGAAAGGTCTAAAAGACTGCTTGCCTAAAAAAATGCACAGTAGAGGTAAAAATGTCTTAGCTAAAGTGCAGAAACCCCGAGGGTAGAGGTGCAGGGCATCCTTGGCAAAAAGTCAGTTCTGTGAAAGATCTCCCTCATGCTGACATGTATTGGATCCCCCTTGAATGACACCATTTCCTGAACCAGTTGTTAAATTTAAACTTGAATTATGGCATTATCCCTAGCAAAGACAGTACTAGCTTATTACCAGCTGTGGTCACATTTACTGAGAGCTCCACCATGTCTGTCTTGTTCTCACACAGAGTGGAGCATCTAAGATCTTTGTCTCCCATATGGTCCAAGACCAGATCATAGGCATACTTGGGGTGAAGGAATCTAAAGAAGCCAATTACATTATAAATCCCACCACCTGTGAGACTACTAGCTGGTTCCTCTGTCCTGTGGCTCAGTCTGTTCATTGGTACATCAGTATAAAATGACAACTGAGTCATTCATAAGTGTGACATTGTTTTGGGTGCTGCCACACTTTGGTAACCTTAAAGGAATAGGCATGCAGTTCCTGTGACCTGTGTGAAAAGGAAAAAAAAATATGGAAAGAGCTCAAAGTAAGGTGACAAAGTTTAGTGACAAAAATGAAAGGAAATAATTATCAGGGCAAGTTGTGATGGATGGAAACGTACTATATGAAAGTTAAAAGGGAAACAGGACTCATGTCTGAGTCTATGAAGTTGTAACAGGGTGCTGAGAAATACTGGTATTAAAATGGAAAGACGGGGTGCACAATCACATTTCAGCCTTGTTGAGAACATTCTACTTCTCAGAATAATTGGTTGCTAGATGGATTGACTATACAGGGTAGATGTCACCGTGAAAAATAAAGCCATTCAAATGTGTATGTAAAAGGTGGTAAAAGGATCGACTGGAAAGGGGCAGAGGACAGCAGAAGGAAACAAGCTGCAGCAACTGAAAGATCTGATGTATCATATTTTTTTTATTTCTGATGACAAATATGTGTATTCTTCCAAGACAGTATGACATTGGAACAGATTGTTTTTGCTTGCTTTTAGTAAAGGGGGGGTCTTTTTCTATGTAATTTGATTGCATATATTTACAGTTATTAATACTAATGAGGTCAGGTCTTTTTTTGACCTCATGTGTGGAATATTTGCATTCAATATCCTAGGTGTAAAGCAATATTTCAGTTCTTTCTCTTTCTTTTGGTCAAAGCTTAACATATTACCTGTGTTGATCTTTATATAGATTGTGACTTTATTAGCTGGAATAGTACCATGAGGAATAAATGCCTTACTTTACTTTTGAATCCACTTTTTACCTATTTTACTATGTATACAATCAGATCATCAATGAGGTACTATACTTCTCAATCTCTGCTGACAACCATTTTTGTTTTATACTGTCAGTGGATTTTTTTGTACATTATGATTTCTAAAACATTGTCCCACACCACATTTTTGTGGTATGACATATTTAGAAAGGATGTGCATTGAAATGTTGCATTCAGCTCTGTGGAAACAAAAGGAGCTATTCAGACAAAACATGAAAAAAAATGTACAGCAACAAAAAAATGTATGAGGAAGCAAACAGAAGAAAGTCTGTATTTTTTATAACTTTATTTTGAGACTTTGATCATTACTTTTCAATACACATTTTTTTTTACTTCAACTCAGTGTGTAAGTCAGTGCTGAGGAAATACTTCATTTGTAGAGCAAGGCACAGCACATAGGCACAGACACCTCCATTTTAGAGGTAGCCACAATGCTTACTAGTTGTTGTTGTGTTTCGGCTTTTCCCGGTTAGGGGTCGCCACAGTGGAACTCCGGTCCGCTAATGATTGGCAGTAGATTTTGATGAACGCCGAGGTGCCAGCTCGACGTTCAACTAATGGAGTAATAAAATGAGTGATGATAGCCATTTAGAAGTATGTAGACAGAGACACCTGGACTATGTACCAGCCCTAGGTGCATTGTGCTCATAACAGCTAGCATGGTTAGGATTATGTAGAAGCCTGTCAGTGAGTTATTTACTGGGCAGTGGCAACTGCTAAGGTGGCTAGCATGATGTGACACCAGAGCCTTCTCTAAATAAGGTTGACCATTAAAACTGGTATGTCTCCTAATAAATCCTATTCCATATGCTTAAAACTATACCATGAAGTATATAGACTGTTTTCTTGACATATTTTGTTTTAGTTTCATGCTTTCAGTCAATATTTCATCACAGTTTGTATGACATCATGCATATAGTTGAAGTCCTTTTCTTATCTTGCATGCCTTTACAGGGCAGGATTATTTACAGGTGTGCATATATTTCTTTCCACAGGCATTTGACAGAACTATTGCCAAGGATGAACATCTGGCCATCGGCTTCTTCCAAAGAGGGGTGGCTCATCTGCAAGCAAAAAAGTAGGGAAAATGTTATGTCAAAATTTTAATAGATTTTTGAAATGAAGGAAGACTGCCTAAAATAAATGTAGATAAAATTCTTAGAAGATGACAGTTACTTGTCTTGAAAGGCTTCTAGTTAAATTTACCTCTGCCAGCCAAAACCAGTTTGTATTGATGTATTTCACTTGTCAGCATCCAATTATGTCTAAACTATGCTTGCTTGAAGTCAGTACTGTTTATTGATACTGTTTGCTTTTCTGTATAGTTTACATTGTCTGGTCTTTAATGCACATTACATGTAGAAATTATATAATAAAATAAAAAATAAAACTCAAAATGAATGAGTTTCCTTGAATTCAGTGAGACCTTTAAAGCAATGTAAAAATGCCCAAAGAAGTGCTTTTGCCAGGGGGAGGTCCCTTTGTATCCCCAAATCTGGGTGGAGGGCTGCACTCCCACCCCTCTATTACTTTGAATATACTGCCTCCAACAATGCACAACAGTGGAAAAGAGGACACATTTCCTTTCAACACTGTATGTCAATCTTGGCAAAAAAAAAAACACTGCATGCAAATTATCAGTGTAAGTTAAAGGAACACATCCATTCACTGACACTGATAAAACACAGAAACCTGCACTTAGCTAAACTCTTTGCAGCATAGTATTTAAACATCATGGGTACTAATTCCTGAATTTCTCATGAAAGAGGAATCTTGTTTTTTTTTTTTTTTTTTTTGAGAACTATAAATCAGCATCCCTTCACTGACAACACATCATCTTCACTGACAACTGTTTGATTTTACCTATAAATGCTCCATATGTGAGAGGTGCAAGTATCTACTAACCTTGGAGGCTAACCTTTCCTCAATAACTGGACTGTCACTAGCACATTGTTTGATCTGGTACCAACTCACACAACCATGTCCACAAATAAACCTTCTTACACTGAGGTGCTTAAAAAGTCCCTGTCTAAACCACAAAGGCCTCTTAGCTGTCTTATTAGTGTCTGCTTGCTTCTCAGCTCACAAAAAGGAATACAGAAAAAAATGGCACCACTCAAAGCAAGTGGGCTTTAAGATGGCTTCACCAAATCTAACTGATACTATGTAAAGCATAGGCCTGTTCCTCTTCAGTTTTTATACTCCTGTTCTTTTTTACAGGTTCAGCCATAAGAAGGTGAACTATATAAAGCTGTAGTGAGTCCTCCCTCAGGAGTGAAAACTGTCCTACAGGGATGTTCCCTGGATTTATTTCTGAACATGTGCCATGTGACTTTCAGGTTACTTTTGTTTACCTGGGGGGAGACACAAAAAAAGTGATGAGAAAAACAGTCCCCCGGATTCACTAACCTTCTATGCAGGACTAGCTTAGTCCTGCATGGAAGCGCCCGTTTAGGAGCAGGATGGCAGCGTGCCATGCATAATAATGAAGGCGCGCTGGCTGAGCTCCCAGGCTTACATGGAGTGTGTACAAGTGCAGGGGGTGTGTCTGAGAGCAGAGCTCTCAGAATATACACGCCCCTGCAATGAAGGACTGTAGAAAGGTAGTAAACAATGAGCGAGACCGCCCATTGGTGTACGCATACTCCCAGCAACATCCCCCCACATGTATAAGAGCGATAGTGAATAAAAAAAAAAAAGATATGTATTGTTAATGAAACGAGGTTTAACCGTAGGTGCGCGGGTTTGCCCATTGCTTAGCTACAGTTAATGTAGCTTAAATAGCAAATGGAGGAGAAAAAGCAAGATATGTGCAAATGAAGAGTACAGCAATACTGAAGTGGGAAGAACATTCGCCTCATGAGCAGTCAATCCCGGTTCAAGTCCCACTGCAGTACATTCCATTTCCATGTCAAATTACTGTTATTATCAATATATTTAGTTGTATAACCTAATAAATAACTTATTTGTGAACTGGAGTAGTAAGCTGTGTAATCAATGATAACACCATACACTTGCCAAATCCACCACCTCCCCAAGAACCAGTAGACTATTACTGTCTAAACTAGAGCAGTAGTAAGGATAAATAAGCACTAGCAAGTAGGTGCCGATCTGTTTGCATGACGGTAAGCAGTGCTTACACAGAGTAAGCAATAGTGAGGCTACCCATGTGTAAGCGGATGTCATCGGACGTTAGCAGTGCTTACCATTGCCCAAACCCATTGACAACTGCGTAAACCTGCTTCAGACACTCCATATCCAACGGACCTTGTTCTGGCCAGCAACAAATTAAACAGCCTCTGCAAGGCTCGAACCCAGGAGCCTGCACCCCATAGCCAATGTGATTTACCACTAAACCACTGCAGATATACATAACCTTGATGTTTCTACAAAGATAGCATCCAGCAATACCATTCAACATTACATGACATGTAGCTATACATGTAGATGTATGTGTGTGTATATATCTATAACTAAATATATATATAGCTCTCCCTGTCTGTATTACATATATATATATATATATATATATATATCCACATATAGATATATACATATGCAGACATCTATATGTCGTTAGATATATATACAGCAATTTATATATATATATATATATATATATATATATATATATATATGTGTGTGTGTGTGTGTGTTTCTGTATATATACACAGATATATATCTATAGATATGATACAGCACATAAGAATGATATATGACCACAGGCCCCGGCATTGGGGGTGAGGGGACTCAATCAACATACCTCCCCCTGCCAAACAGGTGAAACAAACACACAAAAAAAGTAAACAAACCACTGCTTCCCAAACTACAGGCAGGATACTACCAGTGGGAGAAACATTGTCAACCTTCTAAGTCTAATCTAGAAACAAAGACAGGAACGTCCCTTGTGGGACAACCCAAAAATTGATGGGTATTTGGGTTCCTTCCATTACACAGATGCGCAATGGCAGGGCACGTATGTTCTCAGACTACAAGGTTGGGAAAGCCTGATGATCCATGGGTTGAGACAACGTACGTGATGGGTCCCAAGAAGTGGAGAGTGGGCATTGTGTAGTGGTGTGGTTAGACCTGACCTGCACCCAGAGAAAGGATGATTGCTGCTGCGGAGGAGCAGAGGGAGATGATGGGTATGAAATTAAGGGTCGAGGCGTGCCGGTGTTGGATGGAGCAGTTCTAATCGGACCACTTCGTGGATGTAAGCAATAGTGTGTATTGGGCAGAGCATTCGTCTAACGAGCAGGCATTCCCCGTTCGAGTCCCACTGCAGCACAGTCTGTTTTACATAGCAAAGCATGTTATAACCAATAGTTTTGTTGCAAAACCCACTAAATAACACATGTATAAACTGGAGTACTAAAGTTGTATGTATAATTGCCATTAATACCTGGGAGACAGATTATATGTACTAGTTTTGAAGCCTGTCTTATTTTTTCTGTTGTACTAGAATCTCACTAACAAGGTACCACTGCCAACAACTGATTGCTAACTGCTTTGCAATAACTGAATTAATTTTGTCTACACTGCCGAATGCATGCTCTTATAGCCGCGTTGGTGAGTTACAGCTGTTACAGCTAGTTTACAAACTTGGCTCTATATTTTATATATTATATTTTCTCCTCTACTGAGCTATAACCATGCACATACTGCACTCTTGTTGTAAATATCTAAAACCGCAATTACCGTGCCGTCTAGGTTTGTATCACTTTTGTGCTCAAACGAAGCCAATACAGCACAAGCATTTGTCCCGTACTATTTCTACTGTTACATAGGGGTAATTTCCATGACAATTGTAACCTCTAGCTGCCGAGTCGTTTAACTTGATATTTGACTACTTCCCTTACGGCTGCATTGCACCATATTTAAACCATGGGATTTATTACGGAGAGTTGTCCTAATAGCCTCTAATATTGCAATTATTATAGCTGTGATAAACAGCACGCTATACTGTTCCTTTTGGCGCCTATGTGTTGCTAAGCCTAGAAAGATGTTCAATGGTTTCTAATGTACTTAAAGTATTATCTCCTGCTGCATTTGTACTGTATTGACAAATTTAAGCTTATTTGTGATTTTTACAACTGTTTTTGCTCTTCACTTCCTCTTTCTATAACCTGTCTTCCCCTCACCCAACACATGCACTATTCCAGCCATTTATCCACTACTTTCGTACACACCTTCCACTTCACTCACATCTCTTACTAACCTACACTCACTCTGTTATCCCTCTCCTCCCTTCCATACCCTTACTTCATTACTCTCAACCACAGTTACTAATATAATCTCTTTATGTATTTTTCTTAGCTTGCACTGCCTGTACTCCCTCCTGCCCATATAAAGAAAATAACCAAGACCCAGGCGTATCTCTGAACACCGAGTTTTATTTTGGACCAAGCCATCCCTAGGAGGAAAGTGTCTCTACGTGCTTGTAAGCTCCTGTGGGATTTTATTTTAATACTCTTCTTTTCAAAATTATTTTACTGTATAACCCATTGTATATACTTGCTAAAGGGCCCTGATAGCGTGCCCACTCACTGGGGCTATCTCCCCTCGCGTGAACAATCTGCTATACCTTCTTGGAATTCCCACTAAAGGGCAGCAAAGTTCCATTTTTCCCCCTTCCAGCCTAGCAACTAACCCCTTCAAGGAATTACTCTGATACCTTTACCTGAACCTACTCCTTGTTAAATACCTGGTGACTTCCGCCAGTTTTTATCTGAATAAAAGAATCCTTTGGGCCAATACCTCCTCTCTTCCTGCCCTATTTTCTCCCAACTACTGCCACCTATGTTAAAGTATTCCAGCCTTACCTGCACTTACAGATAGTTTTCCACGTACACTCTGCTGAGGGTTTCTGCCCTGCTCTGTTCGCCCTTCGGGCTCACTCTGCTCCCCTACCCTACCCCCAAATCTCACCTACCCCTTTTATCTATCCTCAACTCCTCCCACCACTCCCACTACCCAATAATCACTTACCTTGTCCTAATCACACCACACCCCCTCACACAAACTAACTTCAATATGACAGACCCTTCCCAACACCTTCAATACCTAGGATTACTAACTTTCCTAACCTCCCTCTCTTACCTAACACAACTCCCACATTCTTCCTATAACCCACCCTTACACTGTACTTCCATACCCCAACAATCCCCCCTACCCTCTTTCTCCTTAATACCTCCAAAACTCTATCCCATCCTCACACCTTATTCTTTAAACTAAAAATCCTTTCAACCCTAGCCACACCTACCTATCACCACCACTCCCAAAATAACAAACACATCCTCCACCCATACCTTAAACCTCATTCTATTGCCGCACATATAAATCACCTACTAGGCCTACTCTTCCTTTCTCTGTCTGGTGAAATTCATCCCAACCCTGGCCCCAACAACTCCCCACCTAACCATACACCCACAGTTATCCTCAGTCCTTATTCCATCCACTTCACCACTTTAAATGCACAAAGTGTATGCAACAAAATCCCCAGTCTCCATGCTTGGCTCTCACATAATCACCCTGATATCATAACCATCTCAGAAATGTGGCTAAAACCTAACATAAAAGACATAGGAATACTGCCCCCTGGCTATCAAATTATACGCAATGATAGACCCAACAAAATAGGAGGTGGTGTAACCATCATCTACTCCTCCTCTTACACAGTCACACCTTTTACCAACCCCATTCCAAATTTCTCCACATCAGAAATAACAATAGCCCAGCTAAAGATCAATAACCATAAATCCATATGCATAGCAGCCATATATATCCCCCAGCAATAACAATATCCCAGTACTAGAAGATATTCTTTCTTGGTTCTCTTCCAATATCAAAAATGAAACCTTTATTCTTGGCGACGTAAATATCAACTGGGCAAATATCATTTCTCAACCCCCTTCCCAAGCAATCAACCTCTTTAATTTCTGCCAAATCATTCAATCTCCCACTAGGCCTAACAAAAACAAAAATGGAGACACTGGTACCATCCTTGACTGGATTTTAGTATCTAACCCTAATAACATCTCCTCTTCAGGTATCCTTCCAGACCCTATTAGTGACCACATGCTTGCCTTCGCCATCCGCCACCCATCTCCTACCCATAAACAGCATCACTACATTCAAGCTCGTAACCGCTCTAATTTCAACCCACACATTTTCACTGACTGTCTAGACCAAACCAACTGGTCTCCCCTAAGAACCCTACCCCTTGCTAATGCTATCACCCATTTCAATGAAACCTTCTTGAACTTACTAAACAGCATTGCCCCACTCAGAACCAAAAGGGTCAAATCACATATCTGTCCCTGGTTATCAAAAGAGACCAAACAAACCATGCTCCAACGAGACAAAAAATGGAAACAATACCATAAATCTAAACTACCTAATATTCTAATAGAATTCAAACAACTCCGGAATACCATAAAAAACGAATAACCAAAGATCGGAAATCATACTATACCAAGCTTCAATCTGAGCACCCCAGCAACCCAAAAACATTCTGGAACACAGTCTCATCTCTCCTTAACCCTGGAGACAAAGAAAGCTAACCCTTGCCCTATTCCCAACCTCACAGACCCTGATATTGCCTCCTCTTTCAACACCTTCTTTGTAAACTGTATAGCTAAACTTACCACCTCCTTTGCTCACCCACCACCTAACTCTCCTCCACAGGCATCCCTCCTCTCCACCAATACTAACCTTCCCACCTTTAACCTCCACCCCATCCCTACAAACACCATAAAGAAATTATTACTCCAGCTAAAACCCTGTAGTACTGCCCCAGACAACCTACCACCTCTATACCTCAAACTAGCAGCTGACAGCATTGCCCTGCCAATCTCTATACTAATCAACAAATGTATCCAACAGTCCCATGTCCCTTCTTTATGGAAACATGCATTCATCATTCCTATCCACAAAGGTGGCAAAAACAACGACACCACTAATTTCAGACCCATTGCCATCCACTCCCCATTATCAAAAGTCCTGGAAAAATGCATCCACTCACAACTGATGGCACAACTGACACACAATAACTTCCTTACCCCAACTCAACATGGTTTCCGTTCTGATAATAGCACAATGACTGCCCTTCTACCCTTCCTGGAATGCATTAACCAGGCCCGTGACTCTGGCAAATTAGTATCTACCCTATTCCTCGATCTATCCAAAGCCTTTGACATCATCTCCCACCCTATCTTCCTATCTCAACTATCCTCTCTTAACCTATCCCCCTCCTCTGTAGCCTGGTTCCCTAGCTACCTCTTGAATAGACACCAAGCTGTAAAATGGAAATCTTCTATCTCTACCTTTCTTTCGACCCCCACAGGCGCCCCCCCAAGGATCTGTTCTCGGCCCCCTACTCTTTAATATATTTATCAACAACTATCACCACTCTATCCCTGACACCTCTCTAATTCAGTATGCAGACAATTCCACAATCATGTGCACTGCTGACTCCCCTTCAGACTTGCAGTTAAAAACACAATCAGCTTTTACCAAAACAGAAACCTGGATGCAAAACCATCACCTAGCCCTAAATGCTACCAAAACTAAGCTAATGATTTTTACTCCCTCCAGAGCAACTACCTTCAACAAAGCCTCATTTTCTATACTAAGTCAAGATAATACCCCTATTGAAATTGTTTCATACACTAAGTTGCTAGGTGTCGTCATCGATGAACACATAAAATTTGACATCCATATTAATACTGCCATCAAAAAACCCCATCAAAAACTAGGTCTCCTATACCGACATCACCATTTCCTCACCCCCCCCCCCCACCAGAAAAGCCCTTGCCTTCTCCTACCTCCTCCCCTCTTTTTATATGGTGCCCCTCTGTTCAACAACATTCAACTTGGTTTACAGTCCAAATTAGAAGCCTGCTATAACAAAATAAGCAAATTCACCACACGCTCCAGAACCTCATCACATCACTGCCTCTCTCTTCAAACCCTAAATTGGCTAGAACTGCCTAACTACCTAAAATTCATAAAGCTAACTATCGCCCATAAACTCAGCTTCACACCTTCTAGCTGCCCTTCCCTGTTCTCCTCCTTAACCCCCTATATTCCAAATCGTCCACTAAGATCACAAAACCAAAACCTCCTTCAAGTACATAAACCATTACGACCTCCCGGCAAATTCCTGCTTTCATATTCTCTATCCAAACTTTGGAACTCACTCCCATCCCACCTTTGAACTGTCTCACATCTCCCTAACTTTAAATCTGTCATACACTCCTGCCTGTCCTCTAAATGGATGTGTACCTGCTCCTTCCCTACTTGAACCCCAATCTCATCCCCAATTCTCCCTACTATTCCTTACAACCTCCATCTGAGTTTCTTTCTCCTCTCACACAAATCCTACTACCACTACCTGACTGTTTTCTACCCTACTTACTGCACTGTATTACTCTCTTTCTGAACTCCAGCCTTTGCCACACATCGCCTGCAACTGTACACTTTTTACAAAAGCTCTTTTCTCCTTTCTGAATTTCCATTGCCTAATGAATATTTTACCTATTTCTGCTACATATGTTGTAACTTCCACCACTTCTGCTTTTTGCATCATTAACTACACTATATCTTGTCTTATTATCTCACTTTAACATGTATGAGCCATCTACTACTGTTTATATTACTGTGTTTATTTTGTGATTTGCTTGTTTTATATTCTACTGTTTTATATTATAATTTGCTTAGTGTATGAGCCATCTACTACTGTTTATATTACTGTGTTTATTTTGTGATTTGCTTGATTTGTTTAGTTATGGAGCGTTTCTCCCTGGGCCTCCACTGCAAATGGGTTCTTCTGGCCCAGTGGACTTCCCCGGTTATCAAACTGAAATAAATAAATAAAAATAAATAAAATAAAGGAAATGCACATGTGAAGTGTCATAATGAATAAGGCACTAGTAAGCAGGTTTAAGCACAAATAAGCAGTAGTAAGCATATGTAAGCATGCCTAAGTGCATCTGCACATGGGTAAGCACTGCCTACACAGATTAAGCAATATGGAAGCTAACTGATTATAAGAACGTGTAACCAGAAGTTAGCAGTGCTTAGCTCTAAGCAAATACATGCACACCTACTTACAACTGCTTTAAAGTGCCTTAATCACTCTGTATTCAACGGCCCGTGTTCGGTCCAGCAACAAAATAAACAGCCTCTGCAAGACTTGAACCCAGGACCCTGCACACCATACACAAAGTGATTTACCACTAAGCTATGGCAGATATACATAAATATGATGTTTTCAGAAACATATCATCCAGCCCAGTCATGCAACAGTACAGAGAATGTATACTAACATCTAGATGTATGTGTGTGTGTGTATAAATATATTAATATCTAAACAGATACAACATATCTATATATGTATATATATATATATATATATATATATATATATATATATGTAAACATATATACATGTAAATGCCTACATCGACACACATATATGTCTACACCTATATGTCTACATATACACAGCAAGGTACATATATGTACGCAGATATATAGCTATGTAGGTATATAAGGACAGTCATACATATGTAAGCTGATATATATCTATATAGGTATATGTGGCCATGCATCTGTAGATTGCAGTGGTAGATTAACAAAAACAAATATGTCCACATGCACAGTTAATGGGGTTGAGAGGCCCCAAACAATATACGTCTTGTATGAATAGGCATAACCCCCCCAGCCAAACACGTCTGCCCTGCAATACACTACCAAGTGTTGCAGATCCCATAACCAGGACCTGACATGACATGGGCACAAGATGTTAACAGTACTACATCCCACCTGTATGATGTCAGGCTGGTACTGGTAAAATATCATGCAATACAGTCTTGCTCCCATAGGAATTGTAAAATGTGGAAGCTATCATCATCCCCAGCATACATATACACAGACACATATATGCAGATACAGATATACATATACATATATATATATATATATATATATATATATATAAAATTAAATATATATAGATATACATGTGACAACACATACGCAGAGATATGTACAGTAATATACATAAGTAGAAGGTGCACAAAATATGGAACAGCCACTATGCCTACAGTTCACACCTGAACAACTGGACACTGTATGGGCCACCCATACAAATGACAATCATTGCCTGCAACATGTACCCACAGAGAGGTCTTAGGAAAAAACACCACACACAGGTTTGCTTGAATGGAAAACCTTTATTTGTGTACTGTTACAGTTCTATATACTATTGCTGCTGTAACTGGGATTGTCTTTGCAGACATGGTGTGTGTGGGAGGTCACATCTGCTTTCCACATGTGTGCCATTGGCTACTGACAGACATCCTAAGGACATCATAGTAAAGTACCGCTGCTAGCATGTACTGCCCCTGTCGACTGCAGCAGAGATATTGGCCAATATGTGTGGACATTCTGACACACACTGTACAGTCCAGAGGTATACACAGAACCCCTTAGTGCAGAACATGTTTACCATGCCTGACAATATGGATGTTAACAGCCATGTAGATGGTATAACACATAACAACTGGTATACTTATTCCACCATAGGTTATGCATTCACACACCCCTGTATTGCCTGACATGTAAGGGTGCCATGGCCACATGCTACCTACTAGATATTGACATACATCTGCACAGCATCCCATTGCTCTGTCTGACATACATGACTGTTAAGGGAGGGCCGGCAGCAGTACATCTGGCAATTAACTGCACATGACATCTCACTGGGTAAGTACACTAAACTGCTAGGCATGTAACAATGCACTGTGCAGGCTATAGGCCGACCGGCTGAACACTGGCCTACATCTCCTATGGGGGAATGCACATGTACCTGCATATATAGCAGGCTGTACAGGCATGTCACAGCACAGGGTAAGATACACCTGTGTGACGGTGCATAACTACAGCCAATGAGAACACAGCCACATAGGGCAAGCTAGCATAATATTACAGTATATGGACTATCTGTTCAACACCATCCTCATATGTGCCACTCACACACTAACCCTACATATACTGGGCCACTACACAGTTTGGTCTGACGGCTGCCTGTGGTATGGGACATGTGTGTATGGCCTTACAAACATGTAAGCCAATACGGTAACATACAGTGGAGCAGCATGTAACATCAGATAGGACGGGACATAGGACTATGACAAAAACCACAGTCTGCACACAGGCCAAGGTACATATTAATAATACACACACTGTTGACATTCACCATAAGTACACAGACCTCAGTACTGTACAAACAACCACAGTATGTCCAGGTTATGTCATCAAATATAACCCCTACTGTACATAACATGTGTAGCAGTCTGATATCTCACTGGCTTGTTATCAGATATGATGACACTATTTATGGTGTACAGCACATATGCACCTCTTCATGCACGGCATATGTACAAAGGGTGAGTTGTGGCTGGAAGCACATACACAGGGCCAATATTGACATTTTGCTGTGATAACCTCATACATTTACTGTTGTAACAGGGTTTGTTGCAAAATATGTCCTATGAGGGATATGAAATCAGTAACTGTCACGGCTTTCACCATCTACAGACTGCAATCCTCACACTACCTTATGCAGTCCATAGATAGATGCTGTGTGGGTAACATATGAAACCAAAGGCACAACACACTGCCCAGTTTCCAGATGACCCTGCAGATGGGGATTCCTCATAAACATTGAATTGACATGGCAGGTATTGAGACATGTAGAACAGCCATATCCACACACACACACACTGTTAAACCAACATTACTCCAAATGCAGTATAGCAGCACTTACAGTCTGTAGTCAGGTCAGGCACATCCCCCTCCTGTGTGTTGCCCTGTTTTCACAGTGTATGTTGTTAGAGGTAAATCCCCAATCCATCTGAGATGCTGTTTGCCAAACAACAGATCTAGTTCCTGCTCACAGTGAATGAAAAGGGCCAACACCAACATGATGTTCCTAGATATTGGAGTGTGTTTCCATGCAATTGGCTATGGGAATATTACCACAGCTGTTCCACATGCAGTCAGCTAGGGGAGGGATGCAAGTCATGCAGAGGCCATCAGCTGATCATGAGCATCACTTAAAATACACATGCTGCTGCCTAAGCAAAGCAGGTGTAGGTCTCCACATCCACCAGAGAGGGAGTGGGAGAGGCAGACAGAGGCATAGACAAGTCAGGGAGGGGTGAGAGAGTAAAACCTAAGGATGTTTGTGTCACATACCTACCAGCACAGGGTATCAAATCCCTGACGACTATGTAGTGCTATCACAGTTCTATGAAGTTATTGGATGCGCCACATGGGTTACCTGTTGTGGAGCCCTCAGAACATATATGTGTTGGTGAATGACATCTGTAACAGGGATAAGGTGGTTATACAGTAGGTGAAGTACATGTGCCTGTCCGCATGAACAGGTGCCAGCGTCAAAACAGCCACACTCTCACAGGGACACACATACATTGACACACTTGGCAGGGCCCAGATTACAACTCATCAGTAGTGGGATTGTCACAACACATCACTGTGCAGGTACCACATGGGTCATACAGAGGTTGTATGGGCAAATGGTATGGGGAGGTGTCTGACATCAGACAGCATGTTTCAGTATGCCAATGGAGGTTGTAGCGAGTGTGGATGTGAACATACGCACCATACAATACACACACAAACACACAGGGTGCCAGTACTGACATGCATGGGTAAATGTCTGCACAGGTGTGTGGTGGTAGACTGTGCAAGACAGCTATACAAGTCTAGGCGATTGGTATATCTTGGCATCAGGCCACATGACAGTGGTCTGCATTGTGGCTCAGGGCTGTAGTTTCTGCATTTGCCCACACAGGTGGGTATTGTAACCCCCATCCAGTCCCCCCGGTTACTGTTGTGTGTGGCCAATGCTGTGCATCGCTTGCCATGTGTGTGTTCCTTAGTCCATGACATGGACGGTGTCTGGGATGTGCACTCCTCCCACATGCATATACAGTGACATGTGGAACTGTACCTGGGGTGTCTAGCCCATGTTGTGAACACAGATTATCATCAGATATGCCAGTCCTGCCCACCTGTGGTGGGAACTGTTATGGGCAGCAGGTTTACCCTGCATCTACATTGATAGTATGCTAACGGCATTCCCTGGTGTCAGTGGCATCTGTCCATATAGGGCATGTTGTCAGGCATGGCATGTCCTTTGTGGGTCACATGTGATGGCACCAAAGGTGTTGCAGGTGTCCATTGGGGAACATGGGGGAGGTGCACTGTCTGCATGTACGTACGTATTGGACAGAGGGACAGGGTTCCATGCCCTCTGTAGCCCATTGCTATCACTCCATAGTTACTATCAGTGGCCAATATGCAGTGTACTACCCACATATTGGCTGTTGCCTAGGCATGTGTTTGTGTATGAGACATGGATTAAGAGTGTGCTCTGGGTAATACTGGGGTTGCTAACTGTGATTGCCTGGCCTTGATGTCACATGTATGGGTATGGCTTTGCACCCCAGCCTCTCAGCTATTTCACATCTGTTATCCCTGTACAGTGGACATTGTTATATGTAGTAGGGCCACCATATAAGAAATATGCAAAACCTGCTCCACATTGGCCACAGGTGTCACATACTCACAACCACCTCCACACAAGATCTTCTTTCTTCTTCTTTCGGCTTTTCCCGGTTAGGGGTTGCCACAGCAGATCACCTGGCCGCTCATGATTGGCAGTGGAGTTTTACGGTGCTGAGTTGCCAGCCCAGTGCCCAACCTTCCACAGAAGGCACACACATGCACACACTCACACCTAGGGCCAATTTAGAGTGTCCAATCCACCTACAGCATGTCTTTGGGATGTGGGAGGAAACTGGAGGACCCGGAGGAAATTCATGCAACTACAGGGAGGACATGCAGACTCTGCACAGAAGGCACCCCAGCCGAGGATCGAACCGGAGAACCTCTTGCTGTGAGGTGACAACACTAACTGCTGCACCACTGTTGCCGCCCAACCACCTCCACACAGAATATGAGTTACATACACACACACACCTGTCATGTCTGTTAGTAGAACCCCTACCTAGCTAGTTTATTACACTACAGCACTACAGAGTTACAGTATGCGCCACAGAGATTAATGGAGTACTCCTTCCCCAAAGGTGTATTTCACAATGAATGACATCACCAGGATTGCCAAAGTAGGCCATTTGAAATGTACTGAGTTTGACTAGCCTATAATGCATTGCTCCGTACACAGACATTGAAACACACACAAAACATCCAGAACCACCATGGGTGGGGATGGAACCCTACCACAGTTCTAAATAACACTGCAGTAGTACACAGTTATGGCACACGCTACCGAGATTACTGGGCTACATCCTTCCCAGAAGTGTATGTCTAGGTGGGTGACATCAGCAGCCTTGCCAAAGTACACCATATGAATTGTCGGGAGTGTGAGTACCCTAACAAGGATTGTTCTCTACACAGACAGAGTCACACACACACACACACACACACACACACACACACACACACACACACACACACACACACACACTCTTGCCATGTCTGGGATTAGAACACCTACGTAACTACTTTATCACACTACAGCAGTATGCAGTTACAAGATGCACTACAAAGATTACTGGACTACAACCTTCCCAGAGGTGTATTTCTAGGTAGATGACATCAGTAGCCTTTCCAAAGTTGAGTATATGACTTACAGGCAGTGTGAATACCCTAAAAAGCATTGCTCTCTACACAGAGTCAGACACACACACACACACACACACACACACACACACACACACACACACACACACACACACTTGCCATGTCTGGGATTAAAACACGTACCTAATTACTTTATTACACTACAGCAGTATGCAGTTACAGGATGCGCTATAGAGATTACTGGGCTACAATCTTCCCAGAGGTGTATTTCTAGGTGGATGACATCAGCAGCCTTGCCAAAGTTAAGCATTTGTATTGTTGGGAGTGTGACTACCCTAAAAATCATTGCTGTCTACACAGTCAGGCAGACACACACAATTGCCAAGTCTGGGATTAGAACTTCTACCTAACTAGTTTATCACACTACAGCAGTATGCAGTTATGGGACACGCCACGGAGATTACTGGGCTACAACTCCCCCAAAGGTGTATTTCACATTGGATGGCCTCAGCAGGCTTATCATAATAGGGCTATTGGGAGGGCAGTGTGTGTGCATGGGCCATAACCCATTCATCTAGGGGTTGACATGCCACATGTGGGCACACACAGGGGCATATTTCACAGGTATGTGTATACAGCTGCTAGATGACTACTTCCTTGTACAGTCATGTTGCACAGCTGGCAAGTGCACCACTTGCCAGCTGTGCCAACATGACTGTACAAGGAAGTAGCACAGCTGGCACGTGCACCACATAGTCTGTAATGCTGACAGATATTGGTGGCGAGTATCTGCAGTGAGTGACATCTGCACCTCATGTGTTGGGGCCCTTTGGCTGTTTGCTGGGTGGGACAGGCATGGATGGCTCCTTGTCACAGTCACCCTCTTCCACACATCTATGTCTGTCTACCTTTGGCTTATTATAGTGTGTTGTCCTTACATATATGTCTGTATTCCTATCCACTGTTTGTGCAAGGCATGAGTGGTGCATACTGACGAGTGTCTGCACTAACTGTGACTGCCAGATATGTCTGGTCCACTGGTGTTTGGAGACATGGCCTTCATGTGTTTAAGTGTGTGAGCATGCCCAGTATGGGCATCTGTATTGCATGTGTGGATCAAGTCCAGGTAGTTTGTACTGCAGTGCTGCCTTTGTGTTGTACACCGACAGGTAGCATGCTGTCTCTGCAGGGTATCCATCTATCATTTGGCATTGACTGTTACTACATGTCTGCATTGCGGGGGGGCACACCTGACTATTTCTACATTTCTACACAGGATTGGGGGGGCACACCTGACTGTTACTATATTTATATGTTGGATGGGGGGGGGCACACCTGACTATTTCTACATTTCTACACAGAATTGGGGGGCACACCTGACTGTTACTATATTTCTACGTAGGATGGGGGGGCACACCTGACACTTGTACACATTTGCTAGGACTGTACTGGTATGTCGGGTACTCCCTTTCAGTCTGTAGTCTTACCTATCGTGCTGGCTAGAGGCATACCAGTGTACTACAGATCTTAGCTTTTAATTACCTACATATTAGTTTCTGATTTCCTACCCTTCAGAACTGACATCCCACTGCCTGACCTCCTGTAGTCCATCTGTGTAGGCCTGGGGGGAGGTTATCCATAGGCCTCATTCAGAGGCCATAGCACAGCCTTTGCTTGTGTTTGTCTACACCTGTCCTGGTGGCTGTGACTGTTGTTGGGTATGTGACCCCCCTGACTGGCATGTTTGAGTCACTTACCTTGTGGGTGTCCTAGTATTGAGGGTGGTGCTGCAGGACTGCCTATGTCGGATGCACATAGTACACTCCCTACACACGGTTAGGCACAGGTAATGTAATGTTTGGCATCCCTTTTACTGTATGTGAGAGTCGGAGAGAGGTGTTATTCCCTGGTTCCCTTCTGTGTCAGTGTATGTGCTATGTGTTGCCTCTTTGCCAAGGCCAGGGCATACTGGGCACACCTCCTTCTGCCTACTGGGGCAGGCTCAGGTTGTTCCTCCTCCAAGTCACTCTGTGCCTGCGCAGGCCTTGGCAATGGTGGGGGGCTGTGTGGCCCTGCTCCATGCTGTTCCTGCTGCAGCTGTTTCCACAGGATCATATTGTGTAGCATGGCACACACAAGGACAATTTGGGTACATGTAGATGGTGAGTACTGCAAGGTTTCACCGGATGTGTCCAGGCACCAGAACCTTGACTTGAGCATCCCAGAAACATGCTCTACTATAATTCTGGTCTGTGAGTGTGCCTCATTATGGAGTTCTTGTTCAGGTGTGTTTGCATTTCTGATGGGTGTCATCAGCCATGGTTCCAGTGCGTATCCAGCATCCCCCACTAGGTGACTGTGAGGGATGTCCCCATTGGCAAATCTCTGGTACAGCTGTGTCAGATGCCAGATGTGGGAATTGTGATAGCTTCCAGGGCAGCCAGCACAAAGATTCATTATTATGCCCCGGGTATCACACACTACCTGGCAGTTGATGGAGGGGAAGCCATTGTGGTTGATGTAGACCCTACCACGCTCACCAGGTGGTGCTTTGATGCGTATGTGCATGCAGTCTATAGCACCCATTCTGCTATTTGGTGGAACAGTTGCATATTGCTGGCCAATGCCTCACAGGTGTTGGGGAAATATATGTGCTCACTGTCATGTGCTGACATGACATCCAGGAACTGATAGAGTACCCTGGATGCTGATGCCTGTGAAATCCCCATCATATCCCCAGTTGGCCTTTGAAAGGTACCTGTAGCTAGTATTCTTAGGCCTACACATACCTTGGTATCCACTGGGATGTTTCCACTCTGTTAGTTCTGTGTGTCAGGCGTGGCCGTCACAGCTCAGCAATTTGCTGTAGGAGGTCCCTATCCACCCTATAGCCCTTCACTATCTTCAGCACATGTAGCCCCTGGTAGGTTACCCTGGGTCTGTACACTCTTCTCTGTCTCCTCACTGTGGGTTGGTCGACAGCATTTACATCCTCACCACCCTCAGCCTCATCCACAAGTTGTATGATAGCTATTGCAGCCCCTATCATTTTGCTGCTGTGAGTGTTAAAAGTTCCCCACTTGTTTACACCGGTGGTGTAGACTGTGGGAAATAATAGAGGGGAAGGTGTTTGCTTAGTTTATAGTAGTGTTTTGGGCTGGGCTGGTAAGCTGCCTGTGTAATTGGCTGATTCTGATATATTTCACCTGCCAGCTAAGCTAGTTCTCCTTGATTACCTTCCTACTTTTGTTTTCCCTTCCCATTGCCTTATTATTTAAGTCTGGGCGCCGCACAAACAGAGTGCTCAAATGTGCACACTGCTGCTATTTCCTGGATTAACTTCTTTTTTCTTCCAGTAAATCCCGGTGAGCAATGCACACCAGTTTAGGCTTTGTAAAGAGTGCTAGACAGGTTTAGACACACCCCCTAGCTTAGCTGTGCTAAGCTAGGAGCAAACCTGAGCCACAGGACTCCAATCCGCTTACAGTATGCCTGACACCCCCCCATGATGTCACCTAACTCCTAGGCTTGCACTAAGCTATTCCTGCTCTTACACTGTTGAGACCTGGCTCACATGGTGGGGAAAACTGGGATTCACTATAATTACCCTCATTTGCATAGGATTGCCTGCTAATGCATAGTTACATGTCTCACACTAAGCCTCCCCCGTAGCAACCACTACTCACTGGCCATGTTGGCTTCTGCCTGCCATTGACTTGCATGGCAGAATACTGGTTTTAGTTAGAATGCTTATTTTGGGTTTATTTTATTATCCCCCCCCGATCCCTTTTGCGCACCACTGCCCAACGCTTAAACACCTGAGATCGGCTAAAAAAAAGTTGATTTTTTTTAAATTTTTTGTTTTGTTTACAATGCCAGTGGCCTTATACTTGGTCATTGGCATGCTTACTACATGATATGCAGCCTTTATTTGGAGCTGTCATAGTTCTGTTTTGGATTTTGCAGAAATGTACTCGGTTACTAACCGAGTACATTTCTGCAGATAGCACTAGTCTTGCACGGACTGTTGCAAGCTTCTTGGATTGCAAAATCAACTCATTTGCATGGATTTCACCTGCAAATGGGGTGATTTGCATACCAGTGCTTAGTCCGTGCAATATTAATGCAGGAGTGCTTTTGCACACCCCTGCAAGCTGTTCCTGGATCGCATGACAGACATATTGCCTGTTTGAGCTCCTGCACCGATCTTGCACTCCGTGCAAGCTTTTGAGAATCCAGCAGAGTATCTTGCATGGTATAGGTTACTCTAGTAGAAAAAGCAGCACATAGACCTCTTCTGGTACTGTGTGGGATGTAAGTGGTAAAATAATTAAAACTGTCAATCTATACACTTTTCTTCCAATAAAAATATAGAATATGTTCTAAATATTATAGACATCTCCCAGAGACATTTTTCTCAGATATTAAAAGTATTTAGAGAAGCTCAGATAGTCTTATTATAGCTGAGACTATAAGAAGAGTTAACTTTCTATGTTTGGAACAAGTTTTCACTTGGGTCAGTAAAGCCTTTCCAGTTAATAATGTAACTCTAAACTTATTATATATGCAGTATATTAATAAGTGAGTACACTGTCAAATAGTAGAAAGAAAGATCCAGGCTCCTCAAGGTTCACACTCTTTATTACAAAACTGAGAATTAAGTGCTTTCGTCTCCTGAAACAGACACTTTATCAGAATAATTAAACAACCATCTAAAAGCACTTTATATACCATTTCCCTTCTGAAATTTTATTTCACTTTTCAGTCTGTTACTCAGTGTTATACAAACTTCCTGATTTATATATGGACATTGTTGACATTCACCACATGGTCTTGTTCCACAATCAGTAATTGTTCTTAAAAGTATTTTATGCTTCAGCAGTCTTTTAAAATTTGCTCCTGTCTTGTAAACAAATCTCGGTCTTTCTTCCACCGTGTCCAACACCTCATTGTTCACCCTAAATATGTTCCAATTCTTTTAAAGGACTTTTTTAATACTACTAGTCAAATGATTGTATTCAAGTATGCATGCCTTTTTATACTGTTCTTTAGTGACAAGCAATGTGCTACTACTTTTTTTTCTAAACCCACACCCAGAAGTGGTTTAAATATAGTACCCCATTTCTCATATACTTCTCTTGTTATTTCCAACAACCACTTTTTGGGGTATCCTCTCCTGAAACATCCCACTAATTTTTTCCAACTCTTCCCATACATCTTCTCTATGTGATGTCATCCTTGCAACTCTAATGGTCTGCCCTCTTACTATGCTCTTTTTTTGTAATATAGGATGACTACTTATGAAATGTAGATAAGAGTTGCAAAATGTGTCTTTTCTATACACTTTAAACTTAAACCCATCATTAAAATGGGATACATATGTAAATAAATAACTAATGCCACTCTTGTCATATTGGCAGGTAAATTTAAAAAAAGTATGTTGTGTTTTCTAGATATTGAACGCATTGATCGATTTCCTCACATGTACCTTTCCAAAGAACAAATAAGCCATCCAAAAGTCTTGAATACATTTTTATTCTATTCCAAAAGGGGCAATTGAACACAAATGTGGTCTCCCAACACAAGAGTACTATGTTTGCATACACAGGGACATAGGCTGCCCCCATTGCTGCACCTTTGGTTTGCTGAAAATATTTGCCTTCAAAAAAAAATAAAATTATTTTCCAAAATCAAACTCATGAGCTCACAAATGAGTTTTATCTGTTCCTGCCACAGATCGGAATATTGAAACAAGGCTTCCTCAAAGAAACCTAGTCCTTCAACCCTGGGAATTACAGTGAAAAGATCTTTTATATCTATTGTATGGAAAACTAAGTCCTTTTCCCAGGTTACATTCTTAAAGAGACCTAAAAATTCCCCTGAATGTCGGACCAAGTGACGTACTTTTTTAACTACGTGTTATACCCAGGAGTCCAGGAATACTGCTAGGGGGTGTATCTTTGAACCCCTTGCTGTCGTAATGGCCTGAATGGTGGTTTCTCTACATTTATGTGAATTTTGGGAATTCCAAAAAAATGGGAATGGTGGGATCCTTTTTGTGTAAAAAGATATACAATTCTATGTCTGTTCTCTCATTTAATAAATATTCTTCCAGATATGAACCTATTCATGAATAAGATATGTTAATCTGATTTCTAGAAACTACTGTATACGTTTCTTCATCATATAATAGTTTCTGCATCTCATTTATATAATCCATTGCTTTAAATAATACCATCCCCCCTCCTTTGTCAGTGGTCGTGATACATAAAGTTTCATCCTTCCTAAATTCCATCAATAGTTCATATTCCTTTTTAGTAAGGTTCCAAGTAACTTTTCTATCATTCTCATGAATTTTGTATATATCCTCCATAAGTACTTTTTCAAATGTGTCCAACAAAGGATGAAGAGGCGGATTAAATGTACTGTTTTTACTAGGTATTACTAAATTGCCTCTATTACCTTCTAATATCCTTGAAATTTTCCCTGAGAAGTATATATCAAAGTTCAACTTTCTAACATACATTTTTAATTCAGTAATATTGTCCACTAAATTTCCCTTCCCTTCAGGGACAAATTTAATACCTTTGGACAATAAGCGGGATGGAAACATAGTACTCTTAGGTTGGAAAACCATATTTGTGTTTAGTTGCCCCTTTTGGAATGGAATAAAAATGCATTCATTTTTGGATGACATATTTGTTCTTTGGAAAGGTACATGTGAGGAAACTGATGAATGCATTCAAAATCTAGAAGATGCAGCAGAATTTTTAAAATTTACCTACCAATATGGCAAGAGTAGCATTAATTATTTATTTACATATGTATCCCATTTTAATGATGGGTTTAAGTCTAAAGTGTATAGAAAAGACACATTTTGCAACTCTTATCTACATTTCAGAAGTAGTCATCCTATATTACAAAAAAAGAGCATAGTAAGAGGGCAGACCATTAGAGTTGCAAGGATGACATCACATAGAGAAGATGTATGGGAAGAGTTGGTAAAAATTAGTGGGATGTTTCAGGAGAGAGGATACCCCAAAAAGTGGTTGTTGGAAATAACAAGAGAAGTATATGAGAAATGGGGTACTATATTTAAACCACTTCTGGGTGTGGGTTTAGAAAAAGGTAGCAGCACACCACTTGTCACTAAATAGTATAAAAAGGTATGCATACGTGAATACAATAATTTGACTTGTAGTATTAAAAAAGTCCTTCAAAAGAATTGGAACATATTTAGGGTGAACAATGAGGTGTTGGACAAGGTGGGAGAAAAACTGTGATTTGTTCACAGACAGGAGCAAATTTTAAAGACTGCTGGAGCATAAAATATATTTTAGAACAATTACTGATTGTGGAACAAGACCATGTGGTGCCTGTCAACAATGCCCATATATAGATCAGGAAGTTTGTATAACACTGAGTAACAGACTGAAAAGTGAAATAAAAATTCTGAAGGGAAATTGTGCATCTAGTAGACTGGTATACCTAGCTACCTGCTTGACATGTACTACATTTTATATAGGTAAGACTGAGCAACCCCTCAAGAATAGACTTTACGAACATAGAATGACATAAAAAATAAAAAAAATAAATAATGCATTGTTTAAGCATTCCCAAAATTGTTTAAATTTAAAAAAAATTGTGTTTGGTATTGTGGAGCATGTAACGTCTGAACCCTGGGGTGGTGACTGGAGAAATTTGTTAATAGAAAAGAAACTGAGTGGCAGATCAAGCTGGAGGCTATGTTCCCTCCGGGGATAACCGATGCTTTATCTGTTGTTCCTATGCTACATGAAAGAGCAAATACATTTTAACCTGTTAATATTTTTGTGCAATACATGTTAATATATGAAGATATATATATATATATATATATATATATATATATATATATATATATAGTACAAAAGTTTGTATGCTTTTATATTGGCATATTGTATGCTTTTAAAAAAAAAGAGGGTGGAGTTTCATATTTGTGTGAGGTTGCAATTTTGTGACATCTACTGTGTGGATTGGTTAAGAGAGTTGCCTATCATGTTGTAAATGGTATATGAAGTGCTTTCAGATGGTTGTTTAATTATTCTGATGAAGTCTCTGTTTCAGGAGACGAAAGCACTTAATTCTCAGTTTTGTAATAAAGAGTATGAACCTTGAGGAGCCTGGATTGTTCTTTCTGCTATTTGCTGATGATTTTTGGTCTTTTATTTTGAAGTGAGTACACTGTGTCAGATATTTCTGCGATCTCATACAGATTATAAAATCTTTATTACCCTGATGAAGTGCAGCACCTTTGGAATGTTTCTTCTGTCATGATTATATTTGCACATTGAACTGCTTACCTTCCCCCATGTTGGAACAAAACATTTTTATTACCTGAGTGCATATCATTTTAACCAACATTTGTTGGATTAGATTGTTTTAGAAGAAAGCACTTTTATTTAATCTGGTCTTCATGTTATTGCTGTATTCAATGGAAAACGCTGCTGCCTGCATCATTTGTAGTTTCCTTTGGGAACACATCATTGAGAGTTATAGTAGTAGTATTGTTATAGTAGAATAACTAACATGTTTACAGAGGATTTTATTTAATATTTATTTATTTAATGCATATATAGTTGGCTAATAGCCTATAATACATTTTTTAAATATTGATGTAACTATAGAAATGCGTGTAGTAGTATGCACATACTTAGATACTTTGATTTTAGTTCTTAATTAAGTGTTTTAATAAAAAAAATCAGCTTTCTTAGTTATTAGGTGTGGGATGATTTTCATAAAATCTCATTTTTCTTTTTAATTTGATTGTATATCAGATCAACTAACCAAGCTGTGTCCCACATACCATTTCTAGTCTTATATGTTTTTTGTAAGTAAGGGAATTGTTCAAACATGTATTACTACTGATCAAAATTTGCTAAAATAAAGACTGCGGTGGTGGTGCTGCGGTAGCGTTGTCACCTCACAGTAATACATTGTCCTTTTCGATTCTCAGCTAGAGCATCTTCTGTGTGGGGACATGCGTGAATGGGCATACCTTTGTTGAAGGTTGTGCGTCAGGGCCGGCAACTCGGCACGTAAAAATCTACTGCCAATCATTAGCAGACAGGAGTTCCACTGTGGTGACCCCTAACCTGGAAAAGCCGAAAGACACAACAACAACAACTAAGTTATAGCTTCAGTATATGTACACATAATCAAAGACTGCCATGGCAAGACAGTGAGATAATATTGCTAACATCATATAGCTTTAATGAAGATTGACTTACAAGGCAAGGTCACTGCACAAGTTTAGTCCTAGCATTAGTTCCTTTAAACATAAGCACACAATTGTTTATATTTGTATTATCTCTTTGTAGGTGACAATATCTCCACATCTCATTAATTCACATTTGAATTAGCTCAAGGTCTCAAGAGACGTCACAGAGGTGATGATTTTTATCTAATTTCTAGAAAACTCAGGTTTGCCAAGCATTCTATGTATTAAAGGGTCTTCTGTGGGGGGACAGGATTGGTGGCCGTAAGACAGCTCATCTACCACAAGTGAAGTGTTATAGTTTACCACTGCCTTGTATTCTCTCTGCTGGACACTGGGAAGGTCACAAGCTATTTTTGTTGATATAGAAGACATCCTGCTCTTCAGGTATGGAAATGTCATTGCATAGGAATCCATTTGTGTGACTAGTCTGTGTTATCACAGCCAATGCTGTTTTATCCTAGTCATTGAAGTTGCCATGTGGCTGTGCTCAGAAATGTCAGAAGTAATGGTGTTAACATGCCAGAGATACCTCAGTGTGGCTGACAAAATGACCACATAATCACATGGTATAGTGTAGCCGTGCTGTAAAGCAACATGTGCTACATTGCAAAGGCGTATGCATCAGTTATACAACAGTGTTATTTAGGGAAGTGTGGGTGCAGCCAAACTATGTACATTTAATATGGCACTAAGAACATATAGGTTCTGTAGAATTTATTCATCAGCAACAGAAGTATCCCATAGAGCAAAGGTAATTGCAGGACAAGAAGGTGTTGTGAATATAACTTTTGATGTGTTATTGTGGGGGTCAGACACAAGCAGAGTATAATACACTGATGTAACTAATTAGAGTAAGACAGCATAGTGTTTTTATTGAGGAATAAATATAAATTAAGAGTGAGAGAACCAACTAACAGCTAATAGCCTTCTGAAAATCATGTAAGGTTCCTAAAAATAATTGATGAACTTCCCTTATACAAAAACACCATTATTTTGGGAGACCTTAGTAATCCCTCACTAAACTGGAAAACTTGCACCTGCAGTGTACGATATGCCCAAAAGTTCTTAGATTTAATAAAAAAAAAAAAAAAAAAAAAACTCCCTGGACCAGACTGTTAACAAGCCTAGTAGAGGACATACATTTCTAGATCTGGTCCTTATGATTATACCTTCTTTATAATAGTTCTCCATTGTTGTTTCCATCCCAGGTTAAACTGGATCATAAAAATAGTGAATTGCAGCCCTAAAATCATCTCTTAATCCCTGGAATTAATATCTTGGAATTCAAAGGTTTTCAAATGTACTAGCCTCACCAATTCTACAATGAAATATCAAAATTTGCTTACAGCAATATCAGCTACAACACTAACACATCAGGAAGCTTCATTAAGCAAGTCTCTTCCCACATAGATATAAGTATGAAACTGACAATCTGAACTAGATCTAAATATAATGAAAAATCCAAAAACAAGCTACCCTGGTGCTGGTCCACCAACATAAACAAACTCTACAATAAAAGAAAAACTCTTCCTTAAAGTACACAGCAATTCAAAGAACCCTCATGTCATAGATAATATTAGAAATATTATGAGAAAGTTTAGAAATACTGTAAGATCTACTAAAGCAGTCAATGAACTTAGATTAGCATATGAAGTCAAGGACAATTACAAACCCTCTTTCAGCTATCTTAAGAAACTAAGAAATGATATGTACTTATCCTGAATGGCATTACTTATTTGGACTAAGCAGACATTGCAAACATACCAGCAAACAAATTTAGCAGCTCAGAGATAGCCATACAAAGTCAACGTAACCATGATTCTCTCAAGCCCCATCAAAACCAAAGAACATTTGCTTTCTCTATGGAGCCATGCAATATTCCTGGATGTTAATGAACAGCACAAAACAAGCTCTGGCAGAGCCTAATCTTAAACTGTTGAGCTTAGCTACAGGCTCTTTCCTTTATGTCTGCTACACTGCAATAATGATGCCATTCCATTTAGGTGGCCTTACCACTGACCCTGGAAACTATAGGTCATTTGGCCTTATGAGTGCTATTAGTAAAACCATGGAGCATATTATAATGTACACAATGAACTATGATACCAGAAATCTTATCAGAGTAGACCCACCACAGTTAGTCTTTGTCAAGGATAAAGCCTGTTCAATGAACCTTGTGAAATTATTTGAGGGGGATAACACAGGATGTTGACAGTGGTCATTCTGTCCAGATAGCATACATACCTTTACCTGACCAAGGCATTAGACACCATCCTAGATACTATTATACATAATAAACTTAACACATTGAAAGCAGATCCCAGTATGGTAAAATGGTTTGTAAACTGTCTAAAAGATAGACATCACAGAGTGTGGACGGCAAGTATCTCATCATAGAGTATGAAGGTAATGAGTGGTGTCCCACAGGCCTCAAAGATGGGATCCCTAATATTCAGCATTTACTGTTCTAATGTAAAGGCAATGAACCAAGACCTCTGGCTAATGAAGTTTTCACATGATTGCAAAGTGGGAGTCATTCTTGAGACCCCTTCAGATGCCTAAACCCTTCAGCAGGAATTTGCATTTGTAAATAGCTGATATACTAAAAATGGTCTCAAATTAACTGAATCCCTCAGATATACCTCATTAGATGTATCAAACAAATGGAAATACCTCAGAGATACCTAACAAAGAAAATGACTGGCCTAAATGCCAAAACTAAACAGGAAAGACTGGCTGTACTTTCTCTTTATTCTCTATAGTATAGACTCCTGAAGGATTGAATTTTGATTTCACTGATACCAGAACCATGGATCAAAATCTTCACCAACAGATCAGTAAAACATGATAGTGAGTTAGAGTCATCACACAGCACCTCTCACACCTCTGGGACAGACTGTACCTGCAAACTAAGCAGTGTGCTACACTGTCTTACTTCATACTGGATGATTGATGGCCACTCAAAAGTACATTACAGACTTGACTTGACAAGCTCTCTTGGACAGAGAGGGAGTGATCCCTCTTATTCCATTCAGTCTTTAAAGCATTCAATTTTTAATGTAATAAGTATATATATATATATATATATATATATATATATATATATATATATATATATATATATATATGTGTGTGTGTGTGTGTGTGTGTGTCTGTGTGTGTGTGTATATATATATATATATATATATATATATATATATATATATATATATATATATTTAGTAAAAGAAAAGTAAGTGGGGGTTCCCTTTAAATCATGAATTACCAGAAGGTTGAATGTCAGAAGATCGAGACGATAAAACTGAGAGAACAGAAGCTTGAAAGTTTAAATTACTGGGTCCCACAATACTGAACTGTAATGTTAAGGAGAATTGGTAAGTGGTGAAATTGTTGTCTGTTACTTTAAGATTTCTCTGTCTTACGTCAGAGGAATGCAGTGGACTTTATGTGCTAAGTTTCTGGTGTCTGTGGAGATGTTTATGTAGGATACAATGTAAAAGGTAGTTATTGAGCAGTATGAATTGTTAGGCGTGCATATTTAATGTGTAATTGTAGTTTACCCTTGTTTACAATGTAGTGCAATCTTGGAGTTGGTATATTACATTTTGGGGGTGGGGGGTGCAATCCTCCACATAGGGGGGGGTGCAGGGGGCATAGCCCCCTGCAAAAGTGAAGGATAACAAATATAGTTGTAGTGTTACATTTGTAAATGGCTGAGGGTGCTTTCAGTTTTGTTTCCAGTGGTATTTTACATAGTATACTATTGTAACGGTTATTGATTATGCTTATTGTATTTTCTTTTTTGGAGATAGTTGTACTTTGAAATGTGCAGTGCTATTTTTAAGTATGTAAGTGGTGCTTTGATGTGAGGTATTTGTTTGTTTATATGGTGTTTTGCCTCAGCATAGGGTAGGGATGTCAGGTTTGCTTTTTGGTGTTCAGTATTGTGGGAGTCAGTGTTTTCAAGTTTCAGGCTTTTGATATTTCGGTTTATTCTTCTCTGTTTTCTGAAGTTTGATCTTGTGGTATTCCATGATTTAGAAGTAGATGCATAACACACACACACACAGTGGGGTGAGAGGGGCATTGGCCCCGGGTACAAAGTGTTGGGTGGACGTGGTCCCCACCCATAATCCTCAACAGTCTATAATGCAATACTGCCGTTTTAAAAGCTGGTATTGCATTTGCAATCAAACTTAAGCACAGCAGCACTGTGTGTAGCAAGCAGTTTGCTACTGTTTAATTCAAGATTTTTTTAAAACTAAAACATGAGCACCATAGTGCTCTGTGCAGGCAGGGTATAGACTGTAGCAGCTGTTTGCTGCATTTGCCACAGTAAGTGCTAAATATGCTGAAGGAGAAAACAGAATCTGAATGGCCAGACCAGTTGAGGGGGCATGTTGTACATCTGGCCTACTGGTTAGTATGCTCTTCAGTGGAAGAGCTGTGGGTGTGAATCTAAATATATAAAGTGGAAGGCTACAATGTATACAATCAAATAGTCTCAGAGAAAATGCATATTTCTCTACCCCAAGAGCTGTGTGATCTCGCACACATGTCGAACATAGGTGAAGCTGTCTAAATTTTATCTAAGCAGATGTTGACTAAAAGGTGGATTCATTCATATTCAGTTCTCACATACGTATATATGTTTATATCTGTCTATCTGTATATATTTATACGGGAGCGCTACAGAATCCTGAAAGCCCAAAATCCTTAAGACCAAAATCCTGAAAGTTCAAAATACTGAAAACTCAAAATACTGAAAACACACAGGATGCCAACACCTACTATATTCACTACACTAAGTGCAATCTTGGAGTTGATATATTTAAGTAGCAGGGGAGTGTGGGGGATGCAGGGGGGCTTGTCCCTCTGCTTATACTTGGAGTAGAGTAATATGGTTTGTCTTTTATTTGTTTCTGTATGTACTTGTGCTGGAATATAGTAAGCGTTGGTACCCTGTGCGTTTTCATTATTTTGAGTTTTCAGTATTTTGAACTTTTGAGATTTTGGTTTTCAGGATTTTGGGCTTTCAAGATTTTGTAGCGCTCCCATACATATCTATATCTATATATATATATATATATATATATATATATATATATATATACACATATATGTATATATATAAGTGAGGGTGTTTAGGGGCAAAGACTCCCACATGGGAGAGTGCAGCGAAGCTAGCCCACTTGCAAAAAACATTTTTATGGTATATTTGTTATGTGGAACATTTTTTACCAATTATGATTTGGTCAAATGAGTTTTCAGCCAGTAGTGTTCAATGATTTGCAATTCAGTCAAATGTCATTCCACCAAATACCATAAATCTATCTATCTATCTATAAACGTGTGTGTGTGTGTGTGTGTGTGTGTGTGTGTGTGTGTGTGTGTGCGCAGAACAGAATTGATTTCATAGAAGATAACAGGCATATTAGATTAATTTTAATTTATGCTAAGGAAACACTAAAAGTGACAAAAGATTTTGTAGGCACTTACTGAACTACAGATCTGTGAGTTTTTTTAAGAAACTTAGCTTTACATTCCCATGGTAGCTTTTAGCCCTCATATTCTGCATATGAATTCCCCAGAGATGTGGTGAACAAGAATATGTTGGGACTTTTACATTTTTCCCCTAACCATGAAGGATAGGGATGTTAAACTGTTAGAGAATTTGTGGTTACCGATCCATTCATCTCGATTATGTTTGAAAACATAAAGTAAGAGAAGTACTTGGCTTTATTGTGTTCTCTGTAATACAAACCTAGCCTTCCAACATCTTCTGTTTATTTTGCATAAGAGATTGAGATCCCTTGCACAGGTGTTTATGATACTGTTGGACTTAAAAATGTGTAATGGGTCTGGCAGAACAGGGTCTAATGAAGGTTTATATACAGGGCAGAGATCACCTTTTAGTGGTCTGTGTTGTACTGTGAAAAGGGGTAAGGCTTTGAGGCAGTCTGCATTGTTTTCACAATTTAGACCTTTGATTTTTTTAGTGACTAAGTGTTGTGGTCATTACAGTTGGGATAAGTGTTTGGACAGGTATATAACGAAAGGGGCATTATACTATGTCACTGGCCTAATGAGTTTCAAGTAGAGTGGAATGATTACATTTCTGGATCTGGACGTAATACCATTAGAAATAAGCTGTGCAGTGAAAAAGGACTTCCTTACAGCAGTGGATACATGGTGATCAAAGGACAGTGCATTGTCGTAATAAGTTCCTAGATCCCTAACTACAGAATCAGATTTCAAGGGGTGTGCTGTAAGTTTGATAGTTACAAGGGAAATAATGTTTGCTGAATTATATCAGATCTTTAAACTGATACAACCTTGCATACTACTAACGATGATGTCATTGTAGCATGGGATTCTTAATTGGGGTTTTGTGACTCGAGAAAAAAAAGAATATTTTGGAAGTTATGATAAAGAGATGTTAAACTTAATAGGAGTAGCTTACAAGATGTAAGTGAGTTACACATCAAAAAAGGGGCCCAAACTAATATAGACCACATCTTGTATAATGAAAAATGGAAATATGTCTGAGCATAACAAGGTTTGAGTTATAATAAGCAGAGGTAAGGGTGAAATTGAAAGAAGGGTCCAGGCTTACACATGATAGAAGAAGAGCATGCAAAGAAGGTAGAAGGCAAATATGGAATGGAATGGTGGGTAGCAGGATCATTTGGCTGTAAAGAAATTTTATGAAACATGGAACTTTTAATAGATGTTTTGTAAAGCAAAATTAAAGCTGGGGTTACAAATGGTAGAACAGAAAAGAAGGAAAGATAGTAATAGGGGTAAGATATTCCTGTGGCTGATATGGAGAAGCTAATGGAAACAAATAAGTTGCTCTTTACTAAACAAGAAATGTTATATCAGAAAAAAATAAAGAAAAATATAGGGCTGGCTGTATCCACAACACCTGTGCACAGAGGAAGTAAAGCAGAAGTGTCACCTTTGTTACGTAAGCAAGTAATTTAGACAACAATATTCAAAGGTTAAATAAGGTTAATGGCAATTTAGCACAAACACAAAGTGAGATGGACAATGCATTTGATAAATATCCAGTGGATGGAGATGGAGAGAAAAGTAAAGAAAACAGATTAAATGGGACATTAAAGCATTTTTGATGTCAAGGGCAAGTAGATTGGATGCATTATTTATAAAGAAAGAAAGAAATTAGTCCTATATGCAAGAGCAACAATTCATGTCAAATATTTGAGGAAGGTTAATTAAATGTGGTACATCAAAATCTCCACTCTTGGTTTGCCTCTCCAATGCCAAGAATTAATGGGATATACATTTCTCAATGGGAAATGAATGAATCATTAGCACATGTTGGTAGCAGAGTTGACAGTCATTAGGGGATGGAGTCAATGAGAAAAATGCTGTTCAAGGAGAAATCAAATATAAAGCCACAAACAACAGCATGTCTCTTTTAGCAGGATGCCATGAAGAAGACACTTTAAGCCGTGGCTTTCTGCCTCCTAAGAGAATTTCAGGATCTCAGATTTTTGAAAAGTTATCTGAAAAATATCATTATAATGAAATAAAGATTTTTGGGCAAAGAATTGATGTGTTATAGATGTTATAAAAATTTTGCATACATTAAAAGAGAAGGGGCAGACAAAGGTGTAATAAGGTAATATGGAACAAATTGTGGTAGTGTGAGGTTGTGTTGCATTACAATTTATGGGCTATGAATAAAGTATAGATGTAATTGTTTTTGGAATAAGTTTAGAAATATAAGATGACATTAGGATACCGTCTTTAAGAAAAGTTATAGAATGCTTTATAATTTGTAAAGTCTGACAGAGCAGAGGACTGAAGTGTTGAGTTGTTAATGAGCTGCTTCCTGTATCAAGCATACAGGGTTTGATTCCTTCCACCTTCATTTGTCTGCTGTGTGCCTCTGAGCAAGTCTCTTAACCTGACAGTGGTCTTCAGTTTCCCCTGAAAAAGGACAGTTTGTCCAGTGGTTTTACCTGTTAAACAAATAAAATAAGAAATGACCCTTGAATTCAGTAACACTGTGGCTGTGATCTCAGCTAGTCCTCGTCTGTCCATTGTGCGTGCGCAATGAGCCCCAGCACTCATGAATGTTGCCAGGTGTGTGTGTGCAATGAAGCGCTCATTAAATATCTTGGCTAAAGCCTCAGCAGGCACTGCAGAAAGAGCATGTAGGAGTGTGGTGCTGCTTCAGGAATGTATGAGCAGCAGTAACACTTGTCTGTCGAATTTGAGCCACAAATGTGATCTGTGTGATCCAGAACTCTCTGTTGCAGCAAGCTTTACAGGGTCATGAGTCTTGTGTGCTGATCTATTTTTTGACCTGAGAGCGACAGAGAGAGAGAGAGAGAGGATAACTTGTGGAAAGTAGTAAGGAAATTAAGATGAAGATATGATAGTAGTCGGTATTATGGCCTCACAAATACGCATATAACTTGAGAAGAGTGCAAAGAGACATGGTGACACAATCAGGGATATGGGAGAGAATGAAAGGGGCATCAGATGCACAGAAGAAGGCCAGTGGTGCTGCTGGAGTGGTGCTGCTGGAGGGGTTGTGGTGGTAAGTGTGGGTACCTACTACTGGCTCTGATGTGCCTGATGGTCTGACAGGCAAGGATGGTCACAGGAGTTCTGGTCTAGATGCTGTAGCATATAAATGGAACATAACTGTACAGGAAAAAAAGTAAAACAACACATACATAGGTGGGGGATAGAAACGTCCAAATACAGTGCCCAAATGCACATACAGTATTATCAGATTTTGACCATTTTATCTGTACTTTAAAATGAAAGGTCAGGAAACAACACACCACTTTAACAATGATCTGCCAATATGCAACACTGAGAGGACTTGAATCCATGACCTTTCATCACATGTATTACTCAAGTCACTTCATTTACAGGATGAGTTATCACAGCACTCAGACAAAAGTTTTCGGGGAAACCCACAGTAGTTGTGTGTCACGAACTTGCTGAATGAAAGAATGAATGAGGGAACTTGAACCCGCAGCCTTTGTCACTTATATTGTTCAAGGATGTTCATGTACAGGCTGAGCTACAGTGGCAGTAAGACAAAAGTCTTTAGGTAAGCAGACAGTACTTTTGTGTCCCACACCTGCAGAAGGAAAGATAACATGGCCAGTCAACAACTCCTCGGGTCACCACCTTTGGGATCTCTATCTATCTATATTATCTACAGGTCTAGTTCATAGTGTTATACCTTGCAAGGGGAAGTGGTTGAATTTTGGAGGCTATGCTTATTTTGTATGTGCCAGCAATGATGCTCAGTGCCTGGCAAGGCCAATATACACAGTGCATGATATTAGTTGTACATAATAGTTGGAGGTATGAAACATGGCAACCTAGCTCTTTTATATACATTGGGCAGTAACTGTGCTCATCTGTGGTACATGGGTATTTTACATTGTCTTTGCAATCTTCCGTGGAAAGTACAGTCACAAAAGGTACTTGATTTGGAAGCCCTGTATGGACATGAGTGAGGTGTGTTCATTTTTTGACCTGATTAAAGGATGGAAATGAAAGATTAGGAAAGAGATGAAAATGGGTAACAAGTAGAGTGTAGAACGGAAGGTGAACAACTAAGGAATGAGAAGAATGGAGGTGGGGGTAAACATTTTGTTTTCAGTACAGGTTCCCATTTTTCATACATAAAGAGAAGGTAAATTGGGGAAGTAAGTAAGGTAAGTAACAGGAAAGTAAGAAGGTTAGAGTAGGTAGCAAGAAAAGACAGAGACGACTGGCAGGGGGTGTGGTAACACAATGACAAAGGGAGGGAGAAACACAGTGGCAGGGGAGATATCAAACACACCGAAGAGAGACTATGGTGAGTGGAAGACTATACAACCAACAATTACAAAATGGAGGAGAATAACAGGATGAGGGACAGTAGAGAGTTCTGTAGATGAAGGTCCTCCCAGCTATGATCCAGTGGGACATTACTCAACACCCTGGATATCATCACCACTGGGCCATATCTTAGAAAGTCGGGACAGTGCTGGACAGGTATGCAACTCAATACGTCATGGGAGGAGGTTCTCCATCTGGCCAATTTGAGTATCTAATCTTTTGTTTATTATCTCACTCACAATGACTTCTGGCTGTTGATGTGACCCAAAGGTGTCACCTCAACTGGCAGTGCTGCTGGCAGGTACAACAGTCCTGGCATCCATTGTAGGGCTACCTGTACAAGGTAGTGCAGGTAGGGCAGGAGGTATGGAGGCAACTGTGACAGACTGGGACTCACATAGGTTAGGTGTTTCTCATGTTGGTGGTATACATGGCACTGCTGTTACCACCTGTTAGTCGGGGGGGGGGGGTTACAGGCGTTGCCTGAGGAATGAGTGCAGGTTCTTGTGCTGCTGCTTATAACAGTAAATGAGAAACAAAATAATAAACCATTTCAATGTTTGTAATACAAAAGACAGTGAGAAAGCAGGTGGGGAAGACAGAAATCCAAATACAATGAAAATATAAAGCTGATATGTATTTGTATGATTAAGCTCCACCTAATATACTTGAGTGAACAACAAACACACCTCCCAATTTAACAAGGCTGTTAGCATAGACAGGTGAGTGGGGAGCCTGAAACCACAGCCAGCAGCACCTGTATCCTGAAAGACAGAGGATTAATGTGATGGATAAAGCAAAAGGGGATCTGTAGTCTAAGACAAAATGTACTGGGATGTCTGAGACAAATGTACATATAAAAATAAAAACTGCTGCTCAGACATACTAATTGCTCACAGGTTATAAATTAAGGAAGCATTTATATTGGTAAAATTTGTCCTTGACACAGATGTCCACTCACCCAAAAAATGCTGTTGATAGATATTTCCTGCACCTAATGCTGTAGTAAGTATAATAAGATAGTCACCTGAACTGAAAAATTATGAGATTACACACAGGGGGATTGAACAAAGGCACCTTCACAATATGGGTACACATTTGGACCCACTTGTCCATAGAGACAGCAGGGTACACACACACACACACACACACACACACACACACACACACACTAGTTATGCAGGTACCCATAGACAATGTCAGTTATTGTAAAAGTGCAGTGATTTATGAAATGTATGGAAATTAATGTATAATACTGTTAATATTAAAAGCTTGAAGTATGTATATTCACCCCTGTGTGCACTCTTAGTCACTCCAGTCTTCACCTGTGCAGCTGCCTATTCACTTCAACATCTTTATGAGCTATAGTGATAAAAAGAGCACTGTGTGGTATTAGTGGATGGCACAGAGAAGTTGGTTATATGTGTAGTTGAAATACTATAAAACAGCTGAAATAAAAATGGCTCACAAAAACAGTTCACTTTATTAAAACTGTAAACATGTAACAACTGGTAAGCACTTTCATTCGAAATGAACTTCATCAGATCAAATTGCATATTTGAACACACCATCAATAAATACCTTAATTAAAAATCACATGACTCAACTACTTCAGTGATTTAACCCCTTCCTTTTCAAAACTACATTACCACTCTATCATTAATCCCCGGATATGCACTGGCATAGGCATTAAGCCTGATCTGCTAACAATATTCCTTCCAGTCAAGATCTTCCTTAGCATCCCACCTGGAATCATAATTTTTAACTTGATCTTTTTATGGAAAATTTATAAAAAAAACTTTTTCATTAATACGGCACAAATCTACATGCTTTGCTAAGGCATTATTTAATTCTTTTTTCTCTATTGCCCTCTAATGCTCATAAATCCTAGAAAAAAACCCTAATAGTTCTTCCTATGTAAAATTCATGACAAAGCCTACATAATGCTATGTATACTACATATTTAGATTTACAATCAAACCTATCAAATAAATTAATTTCATAATTCCTAGCTGCTAAAAAACTTTTTGCCCTTCTAATACGTTTACAATAATTACAGTTATTGCATCTATACATTCCCTAACAGCACATCAACTCAGATTATTTTTATTGTCTCTAAAAAAATGTTGTTTCAAATTCTTACCTGTTTTAGTCACAAAAATAGGGACATTTCCAGTTATTTTATTAATATCTTGAAAGTTCATTAAGAACTTCCAATTACTTCTTATTTTCCTAGTATTATAATCATCTGTAGAATTATTGAGTAAACAAGCTAAAACATAATTTTTGTTATTACCTGTATTAAACTGCTCCTTGTCAACAGTCCCTATATAATCTGTATTCATCCATTCCCTTTTAAAAAAATATTTTCCATAGCCTCATCTAATATCCCAGGTAGGTACTCTCTTGCACAAAACTTCTTTTTAAGTGCATAGACCAAAACTAAAAGTAAACTTCAAAAAATCTGCTACAGAATTTAAATATTCCATAAAATCCAACAGTGCAGCCTTTGTTCCCTTCCAAATGAAAAACAAATCATCTATAAAATGGTTGTGAGCCATAATATTAATAACAACTCTGAATTAAGAAATAAACAGTTTTTCCCAACCCATCATAAAAACATTACAGTAACTGGGGGCCATAGCTGCTCCCATCACTTCACCATTTTTCTGTTTAGAAATAACATAACCAAACTCAAAGAAAAAATGACATCCAACATATTAACAATCAAATCCACTTCATTATTTGCAAAGCATTTGGATTCCTGAAGCACTTAACTAACCATTTCCAAACCTTTACTGTTTGGTATTACAGTGTACAAGAAACCACATCGATTGTAACCAGCCACATGTCCTTGTCCACTGTTAACTTTTTAATATTCTGACTAAATTCAAAAGAGTTTCTAACATAAGTTTGCCTTTTCCACACAAATTTTTGCAAACTCTTATCAACATAAATGGCTATGGATTCAGTTTTACTACCATTATTGGCTACAGTAGGTCTAAAATTGGGACTATCTAAATTTGTATGTATTTTAAGAAGGCCAAAAAACCTTCCCAATTTTGGATTCCAAATTCTAAAATAGTGATCTAACTCACTGGTAATCCAACCTTCCATTAACCACTCTTCTATAAGAGCATATATAATCCTATAATGCCTTTCTCACTTCAGCCAGATTAACCAAAGTATAATATTTTTCATCGTGAGGCATATTCATTATACTTTGGCTGTAAAAATTGTAATGCATGACTACCACAGCATTCCTTTCATCAGCCTTGATAATATCAATGTATTTATTGTTTTTCAGTTCCAATAAAGATTTTATTTAGTTTTCAGTCATATTATAAAACAAATTATCACTTCTACTGCTACGTAAATCATGCACTTCATTTTCAAAAGTAACCAAAAAAGCCTCTAATTCGGGCTTCAGAGGTGGATTGAATATACTGGGCTTCCTGAAAAGAAAATCATTCTTACTATCTAATGCACCATTAAAAAACACTTTAAAATTCAACTTACGGACATAGCTTCTTAAAGAATTAATCACTGAAACCAGGTCTGCTTGTGCTGACAGTGCAAAAGTCAGCCCTTTACTTAGCACCCTAAGTTGTTCATAAGACAATTTTGCAGGTGACAAATTCACTATTTTAAAACAATTGGCAAAAGTACCTTCAGTCAAAGCAGGTGCATCTATTTCCCCGAAACTCTGCCATTTGCATAATTTCCTCTCCAATTTTCACTCCTTGTTGCATAATGGCCACTGTTCCTTCTACCAAAATGATCGTTGTTTCTTCTCCAGTGACTGCTCCTTTTCACTTTTGGGGGACTGCATTGTTATCTGTGCCCAAGTTCTCTTGCCTGTGCCCTCATCTTAATACACTTCAACTCACTGAAACCCTGCCAATTTACGTTGGAACTACCCATAAACTGCTGCTGCCTAGCACCACTTGATTCCGATGGCACACTAGCAATTGCTTCTCTTATGTCCACAGAGCCTCTTCTCATTCTCTTAGAAGCCCTTTTAACCACTTCCTGATCATTGACACCACTGTTATTAACATGCTCATCCTGCATTGGATCAGTACGAACTGCCACTAGTGATATGAAATTAGTACCTTCCTCATGGTCCCTTTTATCTCTCTGGAATTTTTTAAACTTCTTTTTGTTTGATAATCATTCTCTGCTGCTACTTTAAGTATTTTATCAATTCTTGTTTCAAAATTCTCACGTGAAGCTGACTCTTTATGGACATTGTAAGATAATTACGGACTCATTCAGTATTTCAACTTCCATTTTTCTTCCTCTAAAAACAATTGAACATAATGCAATCCATTGCTCTCATTGAAAGCTTTCCAATATCTAAAAGCTCCATGGAACGCTGATCACCCGCTGGCAGGAAGCAAAATGGAAGCACACCTTTATCTGAAGTCGACATTTTATACCAAATCTGAAATGTGTTATCTATGGGGCTTCACATACTTTATATGGTCACATCCCTAAGAAGAGAATTCTCATAAGCGCTCTCTCAAAATATTACTAATTGCCAGATGTGTCACTCTCAGTTTAATCTGCTGACTATGTCTGCAATACTTTAATAAATTTCAGTGATTTTGTATCAAATACATAAAATGATGCATCATGGATTTCATCTCATGGACAACTGCCATTATTCTTACACGTTTTGTATTCTGAAAAGGGACTTTGGATAGGATATGAAATTTCACATAGTGACTAGAAAATCATCTTTTAAGGTACTTAAAATTCCAAAGTCATGACTCTGTATTTCATATGGGGAGCAATTATTTATGACTAAAAAAGTTCAACATTTTTACACCAAAGTTGGAATACAACACTCCTAGGACCTCACGCACATCATGATGTAGCCCACAAGCAAGGACCATATCAGCAAGTGAAATCCCATGGGTCTGTCTCAGTATGTTGAAAACTTAGAACAGTCTTCCGATTGCTGCTCTTACAATGCTAATGCCAACTAGAGTCTTTTCCATCTTATTGCACTTATTTCTTGTGCACTAAGGAGTCAGTACTGGATCCAGTGTTGTTTACAACATTCACTAAAAAGCCTAAACTTTCCATCATTCATTCATTCCAAGACAGAAAAACAAAGGAAGCCATTTAAAATGGTGCATTTCCTAGAACGATACAAGATACAGTATGAAACTACAGGAGATCAGTGTTCAGATGCTAAGGAGAGAGTAGTGGGCATAGTAGAAAATTCCGAGTACCTTTGAGGACAACTGTAAGCAGAAGATATAAGCAAAAGACAACCATAAACACAAGGACCACCAAAAGGCCTCTTTAAGTTATATTCATAAAATCTGCTATAATACCCTGCTATTTTCTGAATGCATTTTAAATAATATCTGTATTGACCTGCAATCCATAGCAAACATCTTGACTAATAAATGTATCTCTTATTTCAATCCACCTACTCTACCCTCAGTCCCTCCTGTACCACCTCAGACTGACCCCTCCCCCATAATTTATGTTGACAAAGTTTCAACCACTTTTTCCAAAAGAAAAAAATAACATATCCATATGGCAATATGACATACTCTTTTGCTGACCAGTAAGTTTACAGCATTGCCTAGGCAAAAATCTTTTAAACATTTTCAATCAAAGCACCTCCCCAGGACGTGTACCTGAAATATTTGAGACACACCATAGTCATCTCTGTCCATAAGGGCGGCTCCTCCACTGACACAGGTAACTGTAGCCCCCAGGAGTCTTACTAGCCTTATTTGTAAACCCGTGGAACATATTACTGACAAACTAACCAATAAAGACCTAAAAGACCTGCAGACTCTAGACCGGTCAGTTTGGTTTTGTCAAGGGTAGGCCATTTATGACTTCTTAATGTTGTCGCTTAACTTGAAAAAGTCACCAAAGCCCTAGATGAAGGAATTCCCATCCAGCCTGCTTATCTGGACTTAGCCAAAGCATTTTGTACTCTTCCCCACTCATGAATCATAAATAACCCAACTAAACATCAACCCCTCTGTAGTTTTCTGGATTGCTAACTGGCTATCAAGCAGAGCTCAGTCAGAATAAATGGCACCCTCTTCAAAAGTAAAATGCATCTAATATTATTCCTCAAAGTTCTGTTCTAGGCCCTCTTATCTTTGGAATCTCTTCCTCTTAAGGACAGGCAAATATTTTTAACCTTCGTTTAGCTACATTTGCAGATGACTGCAAGCTAAGAATTTTCCTAAACCTCCCATTCCCACCAGATTCCCTGATATTCCAACAAGGCCTTGAGTACACTAATAACTGTTGTTTTAATCATGATTTTACCCTAAATGTAAAGAAAGCAAGTATAGTTACCTTTGGTAACTCAGTACTACATAAATGGCTTTCACCTTATGACTGACACCATGATCGGGGATTTAGGAACTTACACAACAAACAGCCCTTATATCAGCATATCTCCAGTATTGTCAGAAAATCCTTCTACTTCTTTTATCTCAACTGTTGTGGCTTCTCTTTCAGATCAAAATCCATGTTAGTTGCCTTTTACCCTGCCCTCATTTACCCATTGTACCAGAGTACTGCGTTCCATTTGCCATGTGTAGCTCTAAACAACTCTTGCAGCTAGAAATACCCCATTGTTTTGTAACAAAAAGGATTCAATGTTTTAAAGAAACACTCTTATTTGGCCAGACTAAAACCCTGACCTTATTTTCTATGGGTTATAGACTCCCACAAAGTGATCTGTGCCCTGCTTTCTACAACCACCTTTTCCTGAAAAAGAAAAGCTGCTCAGTTAATACATATTCGAAAGACATAGGACTATGACAAAACACCCAAAAATTCCAATTCAGGGATACAGATATCAGTCAATACCTTTCTTGCCAACGGAACAAGATTCCCTCATGTATTAGACAGTATAAAGCCCTTGCAACTCCAATTAGTTGAATGGATAGGCTTCTGTAAGTTCACTCCATGGGTCCCTGGCTGCAGACTCCTAATTATGCCAAACTAAACTTTATCACATCTTATTCCTCCCTACTCTGACTCTACCTCTCTCTTCCTCCCTTTTCTCCAGCTTCTTCTTATTTTCCTTTATTATAGCACAATCCAAGCTGAAGATACTTTCCTATATTTTCCATATTAACTCTACCTCCTAATATCATCTTCTTAGAAGTGTTTACATAGGTATTTTTATACCCCAAGTAGACTGCAAATAATTTTTCCTCAGTTAGACAGCAAATACTGTCCTTCATGGATTCTTCTTCTGTTGCATTGTTGGCTAAGTGTACAACTGTTGACATGTTTAGTATAAACCTGTGAATGCATGCACCTATATTTTTGACAGTATTAAAAAACAGTGACTAATTTTCTTACCCTTGTATAAAAAAGCTACCCTTTTCTCTCCTTTCACTTACTCACTGACTTATTCACTCACAAATAGCTGTGAATTTTCCTTATGGAAGTCATTTATTCAGTCATTCCTTGTTATCACTCAATCTATATTTTTATCTAAGATCTTTCACCCTGCATTAATTACTATCTGCACCTTTTCAAAGTGTTTTTCATTTTTTTAGGTTTTAGATTTCTGATCATTGTGTCTTCTTCTGTATACTGTCTTGGTTTTCTGTTATTTTTCCTCTTGTTTCTTTTATAGCTTCACAGGTAAATACTAGGCTAATTGCCCTAAAGGTAATTTTAAACATAACCAATAAAATGAGATCAGAATCAAACCCTATACCTTGTGTCTGTGAGTGACAACTTAAAAATTTTTTAAACAAGAAACATCTTTATTAAATTAGCACATATGACATAGGCAATAATACATTTATATAAATTAAAACAAATCATATTCACATAATTTTATTTGCAAACATTTACCATACTGACATAATTTTAGTTGCAAATATTATATATCACTTATAATCTCTTCAGTCAAACATTACATAGCTCATTCAGATCTTGCCTTCTTTTAAACCCCATTCCTCCTCTGCATGTATTGTTCCCACAATTCCTATTTTTCTATGTAATTTGTTCCTACTCTTTTCTAAAGATCCCATTTTCCAGTTGTTTTATCTCTGTCAGTATATTCACTACTTCTAGTACAGTTGGTTTAGACTTTGATTTAATTTTTTAGTAATTGCTTTTTTGGCAGCCACCATAATTAGACTCAGCAAGGCCTTCCGATGTCTATGCAATTCCAATTCTGTATCATAGTTAAAAAAAGTAATTTCTTTAGTTACACCAATTTGCTCACCTAGTATCTCTGACAGAGTAGACTGCAGGGAATCCTTAAAGTCTGCCAACTCATTACACTCCCAGAAAATATTTTCCCAAGTACCTTTTTCTTCCCCCATCACACCTCTAGAAGTTGTTATCTAACTGAGGAAAAATTCTTTGGAGTCTACTTGGGGTATACAAATACCTATGTAACTCTTCTAAGCAAAGGTCCTAAATCTTCTAGATTTTGTTGCATATTTGTGAGACAAACATATATCCCCCATTGATTCTTTGTCAAGTGTTTATCCAGTCTCTCTTCCCAATCCTTTCTAAACTCCTCTGATTGATTCTTATTGTTATCATGCAATATTTTCTATGCTCTACTAATTATTCCTTTTTAAACAGCAGCTTCTGTTCTAGATTCTCTCTAAAAACTTTACGAGCGCTGCTCTTTTGCTTAGGATCCCCCTTTTTCTTTCTATTATGTCTATACTTTGATATCAATCCTTGATAGAGAAGGCAATCTCTAACCTGTAGTCCAAGTAAATTCTTGGCCTCTTCCCATTCTATTTCCTTTCCTTCTCTAATTATTTGCTCCCAATACCTTGGTTCTTTTGCCAGTTTTCTCCAATAAATTTCAGTTCCCTCTTGCCTATTGTCTGTATTCCTGATTGGAGTCATCTCCATCAGCAGAATCCTCTTTTTCCATTCCCATGATGGCTTACTTCTTAGAATACTTTCTGCTACTTTATGAATATAATTTTTTTTAAATTTTTTCATATCTCCAAGTCTTTTGGATTTCTAATATCATGACGGGATTGGACCCCATTCCTAAGTAAAAATATGATTAAAGTTCATGAGATTAGTGTTGTTCCAATCTTTGATGTCAGCCAGAAGTGCTCTTCACAGTCCCCGCAATGTACCCTGTAATGACTCCTTCTGCAGTTTGTACAGAGTTACATGTATTGGGAAAATGGTTTACCTTTACATCGTCGATCCCAGTATGGGCGAAATGGCTTATGCGAATACCGAAGTGCGAATGTCTCCTACGTCAAATTCCGAATAAGTGAACGACAAAGCACCGCCCCTTTCTCACCCATGGTAGCGGTGGTGTGGAGGTGTGGCACAGCCGGAAATGTCGAAATTCGACATATTTTCAACATTAAAATTTTTTTGCGGTTTTGGTTTGCTTAAATGAGTTGATTAAGTGGCCGGTCGATGAAGTGTGATCGACGATATATTATCTGAACTAATTGGGACCTAAAGGTAAACCTGGGAAAATATCTAAGTACGGTTGTAGATTATTTTTTGTAAGACCCATTGCTCCTACTACTATTGGAACTGTCTGGGTATGTTTCTTCCACACTTCTCTCATTTCTGTCTGCAAATCCTAATATTTCATGACTTTGTGCCTCTCTGTATGCAAAACAAACTAGTCACTGTGTGTAGCAATTTCAGTGATCAATGCTGCTTTTGTCTTCTTTCATGGACCACTATATCTGTTTTTCTCGCATCTGTCTTTTGAACTGTTGGTAATGGTTGATCCCATGTGATGTAAACTTCACCATTTTCTGTGATACTTTGTGGCTCATGTTTCCAGTATTTTTCAGCCACTTCAGTACCATAATGTTTGCACAATCCCCAGTGCAACAGTCTTGCCACATTATTATGCCTTTCAGTATACAATCCTTCTGCCATTAGTATGTCACAACCAACAACAAGGTGTGTGTCCATTTCCAATTCTGTTTTACAAAACCTACATTTGTCTGCTTCTCTCACATGCTCAATGGACTTTGTAAATCAACATGTACATAGCGCACTATCTTGGGCCACCGATATTAACCTCATCTTTTGGTTTGAATTCTCCTCTCCTTAACCATTCCTGCGTTCGATCCTGATTAACACGAGGTTCTTCCAGGAGTTTTCTATACTTGCAACCATGTTTATGCATTTTCCACATGTCTTGCCTTCTCATCTGATCCTACACTTTATATTCTTTTTGTTTTTTGGCACATTCAGTTGCTGCTTGATTTTTATCTACTTCTGGTTTGATTTCCATTCCTGCTTGATGCCGATATGCTTCTGCTAGACTAAGCAGGGAAGTCATCTTAGATTTATTCTCCTCATATTTCAAAATTTTCACTATGTTTTAGTCTTGTGAGGGCCACAAATATGTATCCCACGACTGCAGATCTATACATGTAAACAATTTCAAGGAGGCCCATACCTCCTTTGGAACGGGTAATATATAATCTTGAGAGAGCTTTTTATAAATCATTTGACTATGCCTGAAGCATCCTTCTTGTTTTCTTATCTAATCTATCCAACATGTTTTGAGGCCAGTCAGTCACTCGAAAACTGTAAGCTAGGACAGGAAGAGCAAATTGGTTTATAGCTTGAACTTTGTTCCTAGATATCAGTGCTGATTTCAGAATTAATTTAAGTCTTCTAAAATATTCCTAAGTTTTATATGCATTTATTCATGTTTTATTGTTGATCCTTCATCAGCCCGCAAATATTTATACACTCCCTCTTGCTCAAGTTCTTTTATATCACATTCCTGTCCCAAACTGATGTTTTCTTGGTGCTGCAGCTTTCCTGCTGTAAAGGTTGGTTTTGCACATTTATCAAGACCAAATGACATCCTTATAGCATCTGAAAAAGTTTTGACTAATGGCAGTTATGCTTTCAGTTTCTCATCTTATGAGCTGTATGGTTTTAAATCATCGACAAAGGGGAGATAAGAAGTCTTTACATTTTGTTGTTTTCTATGAGCCAAATTATAGCCATGACCTAATCTGTTAAGCAGACAGCTTAAAGTGTTAAGGGCAAGACAAAAGAGCAATGGTGACAGAAAATCACCCTGGAATATCCCCCTTTGGATTTTTATCCCTGGAATAATAATTTGTCCTTGATCATGGCTTAACGGCAAAGTAATTTGCCACTATTTTGTGGTCGATGTAATGTAGTTTATCAGTGGAGGGTGTATCTCATACATTTTTAAGCACTCTTTTATCCATGAATGTGGGATACTGTCAAATGCTTTTTGTAGTCAGGCCATGCCATACTTGGATACTTCCCCTTTTTACAGTTCTGCACTATGACTTTATTTAACAAGAAATGATCCTTTGTTCCATATAGCTTTATTTATTGCCCTTTTGTTCTATTGCCATAATTGAGTTTTCTTCTAAATGACTATAAACTCTGTTTTCATCAATCCCAGTGTATAGTTAGTACGTCGTCAGAAGGCAAGTTATTTGTCTATAATTTTTAGGGTAGCTTGCAGGTTCACTCTTAAGTAGGAGCATTGTTTTTTTCTGTTGATAGGCAGGTTGGTGTCTTTTCAGTGTGTGCATATAAGTAGTTCTTACTCATGGCTAAATCTTCATGCAAAGAATGTTAATACATATAACCAGAAGTTAGGTACTGCATCTTGGCCTGGGGTTTCCTTTACTTTTGTTTCAGCCATTTCATGTCCTGTACCTTTGAACTTCTTATTCTTTCTTTTACTACTTCTATCCATTTAGCATCTTTGTTATGTTCCACAGGATCTTCATAAATACTTCTCCAAAATATATCTAGTTCTTTTTTTAGTGGTCTTTCAATTTCTTTTACCTTGTTTCCCAGTTTTCTATAAAACGTTTTTGGGTCATCTATAAACTGCTTATTTTGGACTTTTCCTTTATGTTTATCTGTCTGTCTTCTTCTAATTTTTTTCTGCCTGTGCTGATATTTTGAGTTTATTGTTTGCAATAGTGCATGATAAGTCCTGTTCTGTTATAATACTGTGCATTGCTTTTATCAAGTCTATCTTTCCGAGTAGTTTTGTTCTGTTCCCTCTTCTAAACTCTTCTAACAGTGAAACTTCTTGTCTTAATTGCTTTATAGTTTTCTCTGTTCGAAACTTCCATGATGGTATTTGATGTCTCCCCTTCCTTTCCCTTACTACCCTGTGTTCTTATGGTAGAATTTTATCTCTTATTAATTTAGCTGCACAGTAATATATCCTGTTTACTTCTGTTATATTGCAAGGATCTCTATGGATAGTCCTAACTACTGTGTTCATTTGTTTTATCAAACTTCTGACTTTTTGGGTTTTATTAACCTACCAAAGTCTATTTCTTTCATTGATCTTAATATGTCTATCTAAAAAAATCTTTCGGCTTTTCCCAGTTAGGGGTCGCCACAGCGGATCTCTGGTCCACTTATGATTGGCAGTGGATTTTTACGGTGTCGAGTAGCCAGCCTGGCGCCCAACCTTCAGAGGAGGCAGACACCCATTCACTCACTTACCTGCATGTCTTTTTAACGTTCTGTCTCTCTCGGGGAGGACATGCAGACTCCACACAGAAGGCACTCCAGCCGAGAATAGAACCAGAGACCCTCTTGCTGTGAGGTGACAATGCTAACCACTGCATCATCTATCTCTATTAAATCAAGCAACTCTTCTCTTAGCTCATTTTCTTCTAAACTGAGGGCACATTTTTTGTTCTCCATTTCCTGCTAGCACTCTATAGAAAGTTCTATAACATCTTTCTCTGACACATTCTTTTCAATTTCATCCTGCGTAATCCATTGCTCTGTCATATGGGAACTCACTGGCCTATCACTCCTCAACATTGACTGCGTCAGAGTTGCCACAGTTTTCTGTTCCTTCCCTTGATGTCCAGCTTCAAGTGAACATCTGTACCGGTTTCCTGTGAAACGCCCCAAAATATCTACATATGGTAACTGAACAGTTGCTTCTCGCTCCAACTATTTCTTCTTGATTTGTATGTCCATTGCTCTATCCTACAGTGGTGCTTTTTGAGTTAGATTTTCTACACTGAATCCTTCACTTCGCATGCACTCCATAACCTTGGTTTCTTTTTCTGTAACATCTCTATTACTAATCTTTTTTCCTACTTTTCCTCTTTGTCTTCTTATTTTTTGTATTATAAAGTTTTCCTTGTCTAGATTCCTTTGCCTGTATTTCCCTTCAAATATCTTTGGTGCTGCTCTTTTTATATTGCTTAATTTTCCTTTCTCTTTTGCATAAATATTACACCATATTAAATCTCTTTTTCTTTCCCATGTCCATATTTCTTTTCAGATGTCTCCTGGTCTCCTTATGTCTCCTTACTTTGGGGACCCATTCCATCATGATGTGAGGTAACCTGTGTTAGACGTTCTACAGCAAATTCTTCACTTTGCAGGCATTCCATAGCATCCACGTCTGTTTTTTAACTTCTACTTTACTAATCTTCTTTTCTACATTCCCTCTTTGTGATTTTATTTTTTATTGTGAAATGTTCCATATCTGGATGCCTTTGCCTCTATTTCTCTTCAAATATCTTCGAGGCTACCTTTTTTGTATTGATTAATTTGGTTTTTGACTTTGCATAAATATTGTACCATATCAAATCTCGCTTTCTTTCCCATGACCATACAGTAGAGAGTTGATTATCTGAACTAATTGGGACCTAGTGTAGTTTTGTTGGGCTAATCAAACATATATTGAACCAAATAAAAAAAAATCTAAAATCTTGTTTTTTCTGCATGCAGGGAACACACTTTTCAACCATTCAGTGATTCCATTAGATAATAAATAATATTTTTCGTACACGAGCAGGCTGCAAGCTCAAAAAACATGCACAATCAAATATGTATAACATTTACACATTCATACTTTGATTTTCTTACCCGAAAACTTTGGAAGGCTGCATTCAATTAACTGACATTTCAGATAATCAACGTTTGGATAACCAACTCTCTACTGCATTCCTTTTTTATACCTTTCAAAAATCTCTAGGTTTTGTTGTTTATATTTTTGCACTTGCTCAGATGCATCTTTTTTCAAATAGATCAAAGTTTCTTGGTCTATATAATGTTTTTCACAAGTCTTTTGTATTAATGAACACAAATTTTTATTTGAAGCTTTTGGCAGTTTTTCTTGTGGAAGTATTTTTCTTTCCTATAATTTCTCTCTTAATCTTTTTGTATATCTTGTGTCTGGAAATTCTGGGCTTTTTGCATGATACTAACAATACATAATTTCTTTCTTATCCTCGATAGTTCACTCTATCTTTTTTGGCCTATCAATTTTTGTGATTTTTGTGGAATGTTACTTCTTTCTACAACTGGGGGGGGGGGGGGGTCATCCTCCCCCTGATCCTGGCCTAGCCCCATTGTAGGAATGTTTCTGCATCTTGAGGGTTCTACACTGTCATTTTTTTCCTACCCTAGCACCAGTGTGCCTACCAGGATTGGGCACTTTTTTATTCTGGGTCTTGTGCACCCATCTATCTTTTTTTAATCTTTGACCTACTTCTATCCACGATAGATGCTATATAAAATACAGTCTATATATCAGTGTTTTCTTGGTGAGATTTTGTGAAAAACAGGGTCCACCTCATGAAGGTACTCACCAAGACTTGAGGATGAATTCAATTTCAGCAATGCTACTATCCTTTGCTTGCTGACTTATCATCTCTCTATTCGGACCCCTTCTCCATCCGGACTCTCTCTCCATCCGGATCCCATACATAATATTCTTTATGGTTATTGTTATTTTCCTTAAGGATCTGCATCCAAAATCCTAGTCTATCCTTGTTTCTTTATCTTCCTCCTCTGTTTCATCATCATCCCTTTCCACTTTGAATTATAGGTTTCTGCTTGTGCTACGTATATCTGTGTAGCTCTGAAATACCTTTCAGATCAGGTAACTGCACACTGCCTTGTTGTATTGGAAGACTCAGCTTATCCTACTTGACTTTTGCCATCTTTCCCTCATAGATAAAATCCTTCAGCTCTTTACTAATTGCTATTTATAACTTCTCCACTAGTTGATAAAAATATGCCTGACCTCTGTAAAAAACTAAAGGAGCTAAAAACATTGTAACTGCTTGTATCTTGCAATCCATGCCCATATAACAGAGCTTCCCATTTCTCAGTTTTTGTATTCTTTTGATTTAGTCTCTTCCAACATAGCCTTAGCTGCCACACCAGAATCTTTTTTAATCCATACTCCTAAGTACTTAATTTTATCATGCCCCATAAATATGGATATTGCTGAACCAATTAATGTGTGGTTACATAATTTACAAGTCTTACCTTTGTTTAGCTTCATTAATTTTGTATCCCAGAAAAATCTGAAACTACCTCAAAGTGTTCCACAACACTGAAATGTCCTTTTCTGGTTTTATCAGTTATAAAATAATATCATCTACAAATAGAGCCAGCTTTTCTTGACTATCATACCAACTATATCCTTGATTTTCTGAGTCTGTTATTTTCTTTGCCAATTATTGTAAATATAATGCAAATAACAAAGGGGAAAGAGGACACCCCTGCCTGGTTCCTCTATTCAAACCGAAATTATCAGAGAGGAACCCATCTACTTTAATTTGTACTAATCTATGAACCTATGGACCTCCGATCCCTCATATATCCTCCTAATCAACCTTATAATTGTATCAGGGAATGCAAGTGCATCCATTGCCCTGCTCATAAACTCCTAGATTACTGTGTCAAATGCTTACTCTGCATCAAGACCCATCAACAACAGTGGTATTTTTTTACATTCTGTTTCCCTCTGGATCATTAATGTTCTGTTAATGTTGCCAAATTATTGCCTCCCCTCCACTGACATCTTAACATATTATGCCAAACCCATCCACTGTCTGTGAGTTAAACACCGTAACCATTATGGCAACCTAATGCCGACTTTCACAAAAAGACATTAACTGCAGTGTGACCTAAAGTATTTCTGGAACAAGACTCTATTCTTCATATTATCTCATTACGGGCAGAAGTATTAGTCAATGTTTGCTGGCACATAGTACATGTTTATTCAGTGTTGAAGTTTGTCCTATCTGACCTGATGCATCTTATTTTAAATTACTTTGTTATTTAGCCCTTAATTCGAGCTGCTGAGAAGTATTTCTATTCTCTCTTTCCTTTCCCCTCTGGAGTTTCTGAAAAACAAGATTTTATCTTAGTAAGTATGACTATCCTATGCCTTTTTACATAAACATTACCAACTGTAATACAATAATACATGCATATCGGTGCTTGAGAGACTTGGATTCACCCATAAATAGCTTAATGTACAATTTTGTGTTGTAGTAAGACAGAGCTTAGGCGTTAGAGCTGGCAACTTGGCACATAAAATTCTACTGCCAATCATTAGCGGACCGGAGTTCCGCTGTGGCGACCCCTAACCGGGAAAAGCCGAAAGACACAACAAGTAAGACAGAGCCTACCCTATTTTGCTATCACTGCACAACAAAAGGCTTTACATCTTGAGAATAACTATATTAGACAGAGCTGAAAAGCTTCCTAGTGGCATGCGGGGTGAATGTCTAAAAAACTAGCTTTATAAAGTAATAATTCTAAAGTGATATTTGGGCAAAGCAGAAATGCATATGACAACATTATGCAGAAAATAAAACCAGTGATTTTCAGGAGAATGTACTGGTCAAGGGTGGACGAAAGAAAAATGATTTTTAATTGGTTTGTAACATGCTAATGGCCACTATGATGGTACCCTCATCCCAGAATGGCCACGATGATGGTGCTCTCATCCCAGAATGGCCACGATGATGGCGCCCTCATCCCAGAATGGCCACGATGATGGCACCCTCATCCCAGAATGGCCACGATGATGGCACCCTCATCCCAGAATGGCCACGATGATGGTACCCTCATCCCAGAATGGCCATGACGATGGTACCCTCATCCCAGAATGGCCACGATGATGGTACCCTCATCCCAGAATCATCCCAGAAGCAATGATGAGGGGTACCCTCATCCCGATGATGGCACCCTCATCCCAGAATGGCCATGACGATGGTACCCTCATCCCAGAATGGCCACGATGATGGTACCCTCATCCCAGAATGGCCACGATGATGGTACCCTCATCCCAGAATGGCCACGATGATGGCACCCTCATCCCAGAATGGCCATGATGATGGCACCCTCATCCCAGAATGGCCATGACGATGGTACCCTCATCCCAGAATGGCCATGATGATGGCACCCTCATCCCAGAATGGCCATGACGATGGTACCCTCATCCCAGAATGGCCACGATGATGGTACCCTCATCCCAGAATGGCCACGATGATGGTACCCTCATCCCAGAGTGACATAGACACCTCATGAACAAGAGAAAAGCTTGTAATCTGAATACATTTCTTTATGAAGTATAAAATGGAAAAAATATTTCTTGTATTTTGATAACTGGGTTAGTCCTATCCTATCACACAGAATATTAAAAAAAACCTGCATTGTGAAATCCACTTTTATACATTTAGAGCATTTTATGAGCATGTTTACCCCTGATGTGTCACTCCTACCACTTAGATATACTAAGTCTGAGATCAGTATGCTTTGGAGAATGCATACCTCTAGCAGGAGCAGCAGTTTTAAGCGTAATATATAATTCCTTCAAATTACAGTTACATTTTCAGAGTTAAGAGAGCTCACTTGGCCCCCCTTGGACTTTCAGTGAATACCCCAGATGGGGCATTTGTATGATAATGTTATACACAGTGGTACAGGGTATCATCACTAATGCAAATATCCATCCATCCATCCATCCATCTTTACACACTGGGTCAGGGTGTTACATCAACAGTGACTATCAAGTTCCAATGTTCATACCACCGGATGGTTAGCCCTGCTGTCTGTGCCTTCTGTACCACACACACACACACACACACACACACACACACACACACACACACACACACACACACAAACTTAGTTGTGAGTGACAGTGGGATAGTAATACTCACACAGTTTGTTACAAGTTATTTGGAGAAATAGTTCAGCTACAGGTTAATATTATAATCAATTAAGAATGCCTGCAGACATTAGGAAGTTGATTATAAAATGACTGTTATGTTGGTAAGAAAATGACATTCCTTGCTATTATAACTAGTTGATATGACAGAGAGAAAACAAGAAACTAAACAAACGTGTTTACTGTTTAAGACCTATCTTATGTTGTTATTAACTACTTAAAAAATAAGCAATAGTTTTATTGAATATTTTCTTTTACAACACATACTGAAATGTAAGGTACTGACAGAATGTGTGTGTGTGTAGACAGACACTGTGGTTCTTATTTATAAATACATTAAGGCTCAGTGATTAAAATAAGACCTGGAAATGTGTAATGAAGAAATATCAAGACAGGTAAAATGTCAGGCTGAATAAAAGATTTTTAAGGGACCTCTTGAAGCCAGCCAGAGTGGAAGAGTCTTAATGGGCAGTAGATTTCAAGGGTGCTGATAAGAAAGGGAAGAGAAACCAGAAAAATCAAGTTGCATCCTAACATTCAAAATCTCTTAAGAAGAGTGTGGGGTGATGTCAGACTGAATGGATGTAAGAGTGTTTTCAGGTAAGTGGCATCTAGGTAGTGCAAGTATACTTAGAACTTTGAAGTTCATCTGAAAATACAGAATTAGCTAGGTAGAAAAATTGCTTGATATGTTGGTAGCAGACTTGTTTGTCTTTTCAGCTTTTTCCCGGATAGGGGTCGCCACAGAGGAACTCTGGTCCGCTAATGATTGGCAGTAGATTTTTTTTTTTATGGTGCTGAGTTGCCAGCCTGACAACCCAACCTTCAATGAAGGCATGCCCATTCATGCATGTCTTTTGAACGCCACTCGACTGCGGGGAGGACATGCAGACTCCACACAGAAGTCACTCCAGCCGAGAATCGAACAGGAGAACCTCTTGCTGCGAGGCAACAATGCTACCGCTGCACCACTGTGGCTTACTCCTGGTTAATTGTGTTAGCAGCTTTGCAGGTAGTGCACTTGCCTTTAATGTTATAATATCAGATGGCTGTGAGTTTTTTCCCCACCTTTCATCTTGTGTTGTTTTTCATTTTTGTTTTCTTACCTTAGAGTTAAAGTCCCCAGGCATTAGTATTGACATGCTCACTATCACATTTGTTTTCTGGCATGTTTGTATGCACATATATTACTACTAGCATTACACAAGTTCAATTTTTCCTCATCACATATCATCACCCTTCCTGGTATCACAATCTAATATTTTTATTTCATCCTCTCTTTTTGATTCCCTAATTCATTTCATATCCTACTGACTATGTAACTGTTTTCCCCATACAGCTTTATTTTTTTTCTCTTTTTGTTCCTTTAACACATGTTGTATCCTGCAAATATAATGCATCCATCTTTTTTTAATTTGTACCATTCAACAACAATTAAACATCTCACTTAGTTTCTTCTACTGTTCACATTTAGTCCCAACATACCTAGACTGTCCCATTCTTCCCTATTTCTTCCTCCTGTTTTTATTTTTCTCTTTCTTTACTCTCCCTTCAATAGATTTAACTTCATTTTTGTTTTCCCCTGTTTATCTGTCACCATCTTCCTCTTCTTCACTTGATAACCCATCATTTTTAATTTCTGTTTTTATCTGAACCTCTTCTATCTTCAGTCCCTCCCCTTGCTCAGTCATATTTCTTTCACTTTTTTCTCACTTACATCAACCATTTCACTCTCTTCCTGATTATTTGTTTTCTACAAATTATCTTTCCTTACTCTCAGTCTCTCTTTATTTGTACCTGTTATTTTTCCAGCACGTGAAGTCAAACCAAAAATGGCCAGACTCATTACATTTCCTACAAAATGGTCTACAGTTTCTATAGTATGGCTTTGCTCTCCACATTGACCACATCTTCTTTTTGTACATTCACAATAAAGTCTTTGTTGACCCAAATACCAAACAGTTGCTCCATTTCCAGTTACTATATTGTTTGAAAGATGCTCTAATTTTCCATCATGCATATCCAGTGTAACCACACTCCCTCCACATGCATACATTTCTGTTATACATTTTTTTTATGGCATGCACTTTATCATATTGCGGGAAAAAAAAGTTTTAAGTTCAAATTCTTTCCCGTGTGAAGTTGTGAATTTCACTGTCAGTTTTAAACTACAAGCCAAAGTTCTGAAAAATAAAGTGTTTTCAATGTGATATGTTATTTCACGCATACATTTTTCTGAAATTGAAAAGTTCTCAAAAGCTACTAACAAAAATCTTCTGACTCCAAATGTATTAAAACTTGTATGCCTTTTAAAGTACATCTTAATGGCAGTATAATATCCATAATGTCACATCTGTCAATAGTAGAAGTGGTTTTGCTTATTATTATGACTGGCCCCTTTTTCCTGAAGCTGCTGCACTTCTGCTGCTGACAAATACATCCCTTTACATTGTATATTGCTTTCGTTCCTTGCCTCACAGCACATACATCTATTTTTTATTTATTTCTGTCATCCACTGTACTTGGTTGCAGGGGCATATTCTTAAAATTGACTACTCCATCAGCCAAACATGCATCTGTACTTTCAGCCTCTGTAATCTGCTTCTCTGCCACAGTATCAGCTTTATTGTCAGGCCGTTTCTGTAAAACTTGATCCATCACACCCTCCAGTTTTTCTCCTCACCTTTATTGGGTTCTTCTTCCTTCATTAAGTTCTCCATTCTCATTATCCAAACTTCCACTCTCCAACTCTGGAACTAGGATTTCATCTTGCTTTGACTCTCTCTCCAAAAGTTCTCCAGCAGCAATGTTTACTTCTTCCTCCATCAGTGACAGCCTAGTCTTCATAAAGAAAACAGTAGGGGTGTTTTATTAACATTTAAATTCATTTTATGTAATGTAGAACAGTAAATGAATTATTTACACTCATTTTTTTACATTCATACTTAAAACTATTTACAGATTATCAAAACAAAAGAGCAAGTAATCAACACAATGGAACTTCACTAAACAGTTCTATTTATTTTATTATTTTTCTTTTTTTATATTTGCCTTGTATCCTCTACCCTTTCTTCCATAACCATCTTTTATTTTAGCTAATAGATTGCTCTTTGATTTTGTTGTTATATAAATAATTCTCACATCTTTTTTTACAGCACCCATATTGTCACAAACAGTAGTTTATTCCATTTATCAATACGATATTTCTTTACTTTATCACACCTTCCGTATAATATTGTATACATATTTATACATTTAAACCCTTCCCATGTATATCCATTTTTAAACATTTCCCAAAAGTCTTTATTCTTTTTGCAATCCAAAAACGATACTTTGTTTTTTTTTCCTTCACTAGTCAACACATTTTCCTGCCTCTGTTACATTATATTTCATGTTCCCTTTCATTGGTAACTTGTCTCTTAAAATTCTCCACAAAAAATATCCCCTACTTCATAAAAACTTCCACACATTTTTCTTCTGTCTTTTATTGCCTTTTTTCATCTTCTTTTAATTCCTTCCATGCATACACAATTTTTTCTGAAAACATATTATACTATTTTTTCTTGTCTTTTCCCATCAACTTCACTTACTTTTAACTTCCATAATTTCATTTTTGTTATATTCTTTTTCCATTGTGTTCCTTTTTTTCTTTTTATAACTATTTTTTCTTCTCATACATTTTTATAATTTTCATATAGCATCTTACCTATTATTTCTTTTTTACTTTCTTTTACATTTTCATTACCCAGAATAAATGTGTAGATCAAAGTACACCACTGGATTTTTTAAACTCAAGTCATTTTTTCTTCTTTGTTATTATAAATTATCTTTCTTATCACTGGATTTAGACTTGATCCCCAAATTAAACTAAAATATCTCTAATAACTATTCTTCCATTTGAGTAAGAAAGACACACACACACACACACACACACACACACACACACACACACACACACTAAATATGCTAGTTTTCCTAATACATAAATATTCAGTATATATATATATATATATATATATATATATATATATTTTTTTTTTTTTTTTCTGAAATAATTGAAAACTTTTCCACCAAACTAGCAGTTTTTATTTGTTCCAGTATCTTTTTCCTTTGACTTAGTATGTTATAATATTCACCAAATGTCACTCCTAAGATCCTTACTTCCTTTCTTGTAAGGTATATTCCATTTTTTTTTATCTCACCAAATCCCTTACACTTCATTTTGTTTAACTGCAGGTCAGCTTTTTTTGACAGCTTTTCAATCCTTATTACAACATTCTTCCTTTTTTTTTGTTTTTGTTTTTGTCATCAGAACTAAATCATCTGCATAAGCCATATATGCTTATTGGTAATATAACATTTTCTTCCATTTCACATCTTGCCTCCCTCATTTCATACATGTGTACCTGTGCTACTGCATTAATTACTAATACAAATAAGCACATACTCATTGGGCATCCCAAATTTACTCCTCTCCTAATACATCCCATCAATTCATTTACCATAACGGTACATACATATTATCGCAACCAGATTTTTGCGGTAATGCTGGTTGCTTCTGTTTATGTCAAGTAGTAGCACTGCAGTGTTATGAAGGTTAGAGGCATGTGTTCTGTAATGTTTTTGTAGTTTTAGGAGGGTTTATCATTGAAACGGCTCAAAAAATAAGATTCAAAAACAGGTTTCCCCTTTTACTGCCAGCATCTCCTGTCAGTTAACTAGTACCATTCTACTGCAAACGTGTTCCTTCCACATGCTGTAGTCGGTGAAGTAGGAAATCTCTGTTTTCAAACCTGTATTATTTATCAACCGTTTCAATTATTAAGGTACCCAAGTCCACCAAACCTGTTTCTAACCTTCATAATACTGTCATACATCCAAAAAGTAGTACTCCTTCACCAAAAGGAACTGCAGTACAAAGTAATCCATTCCACAGATCGTATGCTAACTCCTGCACTCCTTTCATCCCAACACACGTACACACACACAACCACTGCGATCTCTGAATTGAATGCTTGATGTCTTTAAAGGACGCTACCCACACACCTCAAAATTATAAGTCTTAATAGTTTTTTAAAACCCCCACCGATATCCCCAGCAGACTTTCTGCCAGTCTACCCTTCCATATCACACTTCAGTGAGGCCATTTCAGTAAAAGTGAAGAAAGTAAAAGATGTCGCAAAATCTGGTTGCGATAATACGTAAGTACCACCATGACTTGCACCCTTGAATTTATTTTCATAATATTTCTTTATTACATTAATATATTTTTCTCCTATGTTGTATGCCTCTAAAATCTACCACATTGCTTCGTGGCTTACTTTATCAAATGTTTTAGCTAAGTCGCATCTTATTAGTCTTATTTCTTTATTCCAGTATCATCTGTATTACTTCTTTTGCTAAATTTTCTTTTATCTGTCTTCCTTTTATCCCATAAATTCCTTCTTCTACTAACTCATCCAGTACTTTTTCCATCTTTTTTGTAGTATTTTCATAAATATTTTATAGTCAGTATTTCCTCGTGTTAAGGGCCTCTATTTTTTTATATATTTTCTTTCATCCCATTTCCATATAAATGTTATCAATACACCTCATATGCCTTCATCTATTATACCTTCCTTCATCCAGTCATTTAAGATGTACACATATCTGTATATCTATCTATATCTGTATATCTATCTATATCTGTCTATCTATATTTTTCAACTTTTCCTTTATCTTCATTTATTTCCTTATAATACTTTTTACATTTATCACCTTCTCCATTTCTTCTATTGTTATTTACTTTTCTAAAAAAAGCCCTACTTTTTCAAATATGTTTTTCATTTTCCATTCTTCTTGCCCATCTGTTTCCTCTTTTTATATATTTTCTCTACAAAACTTTGTATCACCTACAAACCTTACTGTGCACTGTTATTTTTTCTTTAAGTACATATTCAATGTTTAACCTTTATTCAGTATCCCCCTCCCCCATACCACGTCCTCTTCCAACATCTTCTGTAATCATTTTTTGTACTGCTTGTCTTTCTTCTGAGCTTTCCTCTTTTAATATGGGAAGTCAAACCAGAAGTGTTCAAATTCTTTACATTTTCTACAAAAAGGCTTGCATTGTTTTTGTTGTATATCCCATCCCCCATATTAGCCACATCTTTGTTTATTGCAGTCTTGATTTCTATCTCCACAGAAATAACATGCTTTGGGTTAACCCCAGTATATAACAAATTCTGTCTTACCATTCATACTTATTGTATTTGAAATATGTTGAATTTTCCTATCCTTAACAACCATTGTTAACCACACTTTCCAATCCACAGTCCATACATTTCTTTCATCACATATTTTTAATTGTATGTACTTTACAACAAAGCAAAAGAAAAAAAAAACAATTTTAAGTCATGCTCATCCATACCCAAAGTCCTAAATTACACATTTATTTTCTTTTTTATTTGCAGTCTCAAGCTCACAAATAAATACTTTCCATAGTGCTACTACAGTTTTTTTTTATCTCAGTTATACATTTTTCCAGCAAGTTAAAACTTTCAAATGTTACTTCACAAGACATTTCAGCTCCCAAATGAATTAATGGTCTTGTATTTAATGTTCAATCTAATTGGCAAAATAATATTATCCATAATGCCATACCTGTTCAAAAAGCCATCCATTTCACTTTTTATTCTTACCACTGGGCATCTTTTCTGTGTCTGATGTGAAAGAGCAACTATTTGTCTCCCCTCAGTTCCTTCTTCTATCCTTCCATGCTAAGCTTCATCTGCATAACTTCTTTCTTGTAACAAAAATCCCTTTTGCAGAGTTAAACCCTGAAAACTGGCTACACCACTAGCCAAGAATAAAGAATACCTCCATTGTTTTCCTTTCACCAAACTTGTTTGTCTTTCCAGTTTCTCATTTTCTTCTTCCTGTAACACTATCTCCACCATGTCACCCCATTTAGCTTCTTCTCCTTCCTTTGGCTGTCCTGATTTATCAAGTATATCAGCAATTGTGTCTCCAGTCCTCCACTTTCCAATTCTGTAACAGTTATTTCATCTTTCTTCTTCCTTCAGTAGGTTTTCATCTAGTCCTCTCTGCAGCTCTGCTGCACTCTTCTCCATCACAGGATTTTCAGAGCTGTAGTAGCAGCACTCCATCGCCACCTAGCAGCTCCAGAGAATGCTTCACTTCCTCTCATCCAAAGATTAGGGGTTCTTTATTGATTATCAAAGCTTATATATATTATTTACATTATATACATTATTTAAAATTATTTACACTTTTGTATAATACAAAATAATCGCTTATGTTAAACATCCCCCACACTTTTTCCAGAGTCAAAAACATAACTTCTTCAAAATCATTAATGTCTATTTCCTATTAAACTTTACTTCATTAAGTCTCTCAATCCATAACGTCCATAGAATGAAAAATATTTCAATTTTTTCAACCTCTTTTCATTTTCTGTTATTGTAATACCCGTAATAGACCATAATCATATTTAAATTTTTAACCTTTTTCAAACATTTCAACATCTTATTACATACTTCTTCTCATAACTTATTAACTCTAGAATATTGCAAAAACTCATGCTCTGTTGTATCAAACTCCACACAGTGACTACACACTCTTTCTTGTTTTCTTTTATAAGGCATGTTAGCTTTAACAGCCAGTTTACCTCTTGTCGATCTCCATGAAAAATCTTTACATTCATATATTTTCTTATACCATGTAAATCTTATTTTTACAACATTTCTTTTCTCCATTTCTAAATGCTTCCATGGAAAAAGAATGTTCTTTCATAATATTCAAATACCATTCTTTCCTATTATTTTTAACATTATTTATATTCAATTTCCATAAAATAATTTTATTTTGGCACTGTTTTATATCTTCATACTCATAATTTTTCCATCTTTCCCTAATACCACTTTTTACCAAAATACTTTACATTCAACGTTGAAAATATATTCTATTAAATTTCTATTCTCTTTTTTTAAAAAACCTACTAAAGCTAGTACAGATTCCAGGACGCTGCATGAACAATTGGGTTAATTAACTCTAATCTTTCTTCTTCTTCCTTTTTTATATGACAGTTTATATGTTTCCCAAAACGTACATGTATTTCTTAATTCCTGAAAGATTTTCTCCCACTTATGCTCACTTAATCCAGATACTATTCCTAATATATCTAACTATCCATTTTAGTCTCACTTTTATCTCTTTCTTTACAAAAGTATGCTCTGTATGCTTCTTGATCACCCCAAGTATTCTGTTTTGTGTAGTCGTTCTTTCTTCTTTATTATTTTGTTAATTCCCTTATTATTTTCTTTTAATAATTTATTCAGACATAGTGGCACCTCTTCTTTCCTTCCTTGCAAAAATATATTTGTTTATATAACAGTTTCCTAATCTTCTCCTGATTTATATTATATAGTATCTTCTCTTTCTCATAAAAAATAAAGCTGTCTTATCTCTTAATATTTCTCTAAACAATTTCTGACTGAACTGCCTATATTTTAATTTCTCTATTCTTCTGTTCCCAGCTTGACACTCCAGAAAACACTTTTTGTACTTTTCCTTAAAACTTCTCTACCAATTCATCCAATTCTCATATCTATATGATCTTTCCATAATTTATTAATCTCTTTCCTGTTTTCATTATGTAAATCTTTTTCATTAAGAATCTTAACACCTTTACCTAATCTTATGTATCCTTCTTTCTCCTGTACTTCAATCTGTATGGTTATGTGACCCAAAAACCTATCTGCTTTATCCATTTCTGTATAATTTTTAAACTATCAGATACTAAAAAATAATCAGTTTCCATTTTATCTCATTTCTTCTATTAATATTAAATTACAATTGAAATTCCCTTCTAATATTATATCCATTTTAACGCTTACATAACTTAGATTTTTTTTAATATTATCTCTCTTTCCTTCTTTGTAATATATGCATATATTGCAATAATTCTGTAAACATCTGTTTTCCACCAAAAATTTATCAGCATTATTCTTCCAATTCTACTGTTGTAAAATTAGAGATTTTCATTTTTTCCTGACATAACTCACCTATTCCTGAGCATGCATTGTTTCCAATATTCCATATGATATTTCTACCCCATAACGCTTCAGTTTGTAACCTTTTTTCTGTCAAAATTCTCGTGTCTTTTAATATAATTATATGTGCATCAGCTGAAGCACTCCATTCTAATATACCTAACCTTCTTTTTATATTCTTTATGCTATTAATATTTAACGGTAAGGTTTTCACCCTTCTTTTAAAATAAAATTATTATTATCCCCGTCTTTGTCTATCCTTTACCTTTATTTTCTTTTGCAACTATGCTTTTAAACTTCCTTTTCTTCTCTTTCACCCTTTTTCATATAGAATTTTTATTTCCCCTCACTACCTGCCAGTTTACGTATTCCTCTTTACTCATATCAAGCACTCCTCCTTCCCCTTCCTTTTTTTTCATTTGTGTGTGCACTATTATGTCTTTATTGCATTCTTGTAAAGTAATCTGTCCTTTTTGTTCCTTTTCTATATTTCTATCAATATCATGCACATAATCCTGTGTATGTTCTTGTTTTATAACTTCTACATATTCTTCACAATCCACCCATGTATGACAAAGTTTTATACATTTCTTTACATTTCATATCAAATTTTTTTTAGCTTCATGACCTGGCTTACCGCAAATAAAACATTTTTGTCTGTCACAATCACTAATCAGATGATTATCTTTTCCACAAAAAAGCAAGTTTTTGGATAACCTCTATATTTAACAAAGCCTGTTATCATCCAAATTGATCACACTTGGAATGTGTACAACAGTTCTCTTTTCCATTTTGAAAAATAACCCCACAATCCCAACCCCCCTGTCCATAAACCTTGATCATTATATATTTTTGTCATGTCCATAACTTCTTTACATATAGTCTTTAAATAGCCCTTAATTTCTCTTTTTCAAGTTCCGTTCTGAATTGCACCAAAATTCTCTTTAGTTTCTCTATCGAAAACCTGTACCACATAAGAGATCTAAGGATTACAGTTCTTTTTTAATTCATACTGTTCTAACAATTCTCCATATACTGTCCCATTTCAAACGATATGTCACAGGAAGTTTTTTTTATTGATATGAATGAAAGCTCTTACCTCTTTGGGTGATACCAAATGGTGTAATCACAATGTCCCAGACTTCAGGGCTTTGAAGTCCTTTTGTCTTCCTTACTGCTTAATCTTATCACAATTGTTTCCTCACCTCCTTCACTACTTCCACTTTTCTCTCTCTTTCTTTTATCATCTGTGCATAAGATTTCTTACTTACTCCAACCTCAACAACCTCTTCTTCTTGAATTGTTTCCATAATTTTGCACCATCAAGCCACTACCTCACTCTCTGGTTCGCTCTGATTAATCATCTCCTTCAAATAAACATCCCGCAACCCTCCTGATTGAAGGGTTGTAACAATAAATCCTTGCTGTGACTCAGAATCTTCCTCGAACAGCTTCTGTGGAAAAGCACTTCTGTATCCTGTGAAGATTCAGACACCTTCACTTGTATTTTCCCTTGTGCTAACTACTTCTCTCCTGTATTTGCCCTCCACAAATCTGTCTCTGATCCTCTTTCTTCTGACCTTATCATCTCCTGCGAAGGGTCAACTGCCTACTTTTTATTCCACCTCCAACTACTTCCATTTCATCACCATTAACTGCATTGATATCGCACTCCATGCTTTCGTCTGGTTTCTCCAAGCTGCCTTCACACTCACACTGGAAACCTTAAGTGTTGCATTCAGTAGCATCCCTGTACACAAATGAGTAGGGGAATTTCCCTTATGACCGGGACAAAATTTCCATAGTTAGCATGGATGCCAACTTAGGTCTCCCTTGAAAGGAGGTCAGTGTCCTAGTGGCACCTGGTCAGCAAAAGATACATAAAAAATAATAATAAAATTAAAAAAATATATAAAATAATAGGCAGAAGAGTTACATACTAGATGACGGTGACCAAGCTCTAAGTAAGGAAGTCTAATGTGAAGGTAGTTTCAGTGCTCAAGCTATGAAGAAAACAAAGCATGGATAACCACAGGAAGGTCCTCATGTAGACATACACACATAATTCAAGTTTTATTCCTTAGATAATAGTGCAATGACTTTACTATAGCTGAAACCAGTCCATTAGGATGCATCTGTTATCAAAAATTATACCTTAATCAGTGTAATATCAATACTGAACTTATCACTTCATAAATAATAGAGGGATTCAGGAACAGATGTTCTGTGTTCCTTAAAGTGTCACATGACTGCTCAGCCAAGACGTCAGGAATGCCAGATCATTAATGAATGGATTTTGCAGCAGCCATATGCTCTTGACAAAATAGGATGCAATTGCAATTCACCTCTGATAGCAAAGACACCTATCCGTTCCCTGAATGTTTGCTTCTAAACAAATCATGTACATGGAAAACATGAATGGATCATTGTGAGCATCTGGAAATAACAGAATAATTAATGGACCAAAGGAAGATCCCACACAAGTGATCACTGGACCATAAGATGTCTAGCCATATACATCTTTAAGCAGATAAACTTAAAGGTTCTTGCCTTCCATTTCAAGTACTTAGAGTAGGGCCATACATGGTAAGCCTGTTGTAGACTTATGTCTACCCATCCAGTCATCAAGACTAGCTCTAAATGTAGCTAAGGTAGTACTTTGACCCTTAGTGGTAACTTATTTCATAGGGTAAGAATATGTTGAGTTTGAAGCCTATCTCTCCAGCGAGTTCATAGGTTCATAGGTTGGTACTAGGCTATCAGCCCTAGGGCCTGTACAAGCCTAGCCATAACAATTCCCTGGCTATTTCTTCCCACACTATTTACATCCCTGGACCCCTGTCTAGCAGGGCGACTGACGTGATCCCTGGGGTAAATTTCCTATCTCCTATCCAGTCGTCAAGGTTCCTTTTGAAGAGGACCAAGGAGGCGCTCTGCTTGACTGAAGAGTCTTGTTTATTTGTTGGTGTAGATTTAGATTATTAGTGTGGACATTTGTAGAGCCACTGGTTTTGTGAGGAAATAGGAAGTCAAATACGACTGGGTCTTTCATGGCTCAAAAAGTGAGACAGAGGTCATCTGTAGGCTAATGAGTAGAAGAAGAGTCATGCTAATGCATCAGGATAGGTGAAGGATTTAAGACCTTTCATTTTGTTGGTTAGAAATCTGTAGGGCCTTTCTATTTGAGCAATACATTTGGATTTGGACACACCAAAGGAGGAAACTATTCAGTAATGGGTCTGACAAGTGTTTGGATGACTTCTTTGGATCTTGAAGATATTCCCCTTGGAAATTAACTGGACCAGATAGAAGGATTTCTGTCTGGTGTTTTATGACTGTATCTGTCTGAAGAAGAGTACATTTTATAATATATGAATTGGTAGCAGCCTTTCTGACAGATGCTACTATGCTGCACTTTTTTCTCATTTAGTTTGAGACCATTTTTGATATACCATGTATGTGCACATTCCAGCCTTGCTGGAGCTGTTTTGTATCAGTGGCTGAGCGGATATGAGTACCCTGACTGTAGTCCTCAGCAAACTTGATTAACCACACTTTCTGAGATATTTTCTTGAATGCCTGCAAAATAAATGCCACGCAGGAGAGGCTTGTTCCCTGTGGCACACACTAGTTCCAATGTAACACTCAGAGAGGGGACCAGCAACTTTCACATATTGGGATCTGTTGGAGAGCTAGTTTTCAATCCAGTGGAAAATGTAGGGGTTTACAATAAGCTTGTCTAATTTTTAAATACTACCAGTATGGGAGATAGTGGCAAATGTCTTGGCCAAGTCAACATAAGCAGTGTGCATAGAATGACCACTGTCCACAGCACCTGTAACCTTTTCAAAGAAACTCTCAGAAAAACAGACTGATTGGGATCTTGATCAATTAAGTTTCCTATGTCTGTAATGTGTTCTGCTATAATACATTCCATGACTTTGCATATAAAGCTGGTGAGGCTGATGGGTCTATAATTACCCGTGTCTGCAGAGAGGCCACCTTTGTGTACAGGAGTCATAGTGGCTTTCCCCAGGCATCAGGCACAAACCTTGTGGGTAGGCTTAGGTTGAACAGTTTCAGTAGAGGCTCATACTTGGTATTGATGAGAATGAAGCCTGGTATGTTGTCTGGTCCCACAGAAATATTATTTTTTACCCTTAAACAGGGATTCTAAGACTTATTCCTAGGTGATTTCAGGGGAGCTAAATTCTCGGGGATAGTTGAGGCAATAATGTGAGTTGGAAGGGTGAAGGTATCACTAAATTTGTCTAATAAATTAGCAATATCCTTGTGGTCAGAATGAGTGATATTAGTATGTATAAGCTCAGTGCATTGCTGGATATTATTTCTTAATTGTTTGACATAACTGAAGAAAGATTTTTAGTTTCCTTTGGAATATGTAGCAACCATAAGTTCAATAAGTTCATACTCTGTTTTACATTTCCTAATACTGTTTTACTTTCCTTGCTGGCCAGTGCAGTCTTGAGGCGTGGAGATGGGGATTTTGCACAACTTTTCATTATGTTCCTTCTTTTACACTTCAATTTATTAATACAGGAGTTCTACCAGAGTCGTTTGCAACAGAATCTACTGCTGTATTTAGAGAAGATGGATACTGACCTTTCTATGCAACTGCTCAGGTCCTGATTAAATTAAGAGCTGAATGTGGCAGCCCTGTCAGCTGGATTGCTGAGAATTTTGCATAGGTCTTCTACCAGATGAAGTCTCTAAAGATGGTCTCAATTAGTGTGTGTGTGTGTGTGTGTGTGTGTGTGTGTGTGTGTGTGTGTGTGTGTGTGTCTGTGTCTGTCTGTCTGTATGGGTTGCTTGATAGAGAGGATGACTGGTTTATGATCATATTTAACCAAGGACGAGGAGATGCAGGGTCAGGTGCAGGTAGGCGCTAGGTGAGTAAGGACCAAGTCAGAGATGTTAAGAGCCTTTAGTTGGTCATTTTACAAATGTACTGGTATTCATGAAGTCTAGAAAACACTGAGTATAACTATTTTAGAAGTGTAAGCGTGCCAGTCAGTGCTTTGGTAATTGAAGTTCCCTAGCAAGAAGGTATTTGGCTTGATATTTAATGCGTCAGTGGTGTTTAGGCACTTTCTGTGATCTTTGGGCAACATTGATGTCGATCTGTAGCTAGTAATGAAGTAATAGCTGGATTTATTAAGGGTTTTTTGAATATCCAGGAGCTTCATATTAGGGTTGTGGGTAATTTATGTGAGGTAATGGTGTTTCCTACAAAATGAGATTTTCCCCTACAGTTGCTCAGTGGTCTGAAGACATGAAAGACACTAAACCATGATAAAGAGTGAGTGCTATCATTGCACTGAAGCCATGTCTTAGTAACTACACAAATATGAATATGAGTTTTGTATGTAGGGATGTCCAGAAGAAGGACTCTGCCTAAAGATGAAGAACTAGCCACAGACCCTGTTGTCTGAATCCACCTGGAAAAGCAGGAGATAAATCATTTCAGATTAGTTTTAGAGATTTTACACCAAGCCCAAAATGTGCTCCAGTGCTGATTAAGGAGAGCCAGAGTTCAATAAACGCAGTTATCTCCTGCCAACAGGGGATCATTTATTACCCTAGCAAGGCCACTCTCACTGCTGTATCATGTGTACAGTCCCGGCAAGACTGGATCACAGAGTGTTTGTTCACTTAAAATGGAACTAAGCTGTGTGCACAACCTTCACAATACCCATACCAATAAATGTTAGATATGAGATGGGGAAGCAGCTTTCCAAACTGTCCAGATCTAAGGTAGACTTCCTCAATACCCAGGTCACTATTTCATCTAAAGAAGCTGGGAAAGCCTTAAGACTCAATAAAGAGTATCCAGTCAAAATAATAACTGGACCCAGTGGCTATGGGTTTCATTCCCATGCCATGTATTTGGATTCATTTTCCAGTACAGACATTGCAGTGTTGCAGAAAGGGTCCTTCAGATGGGTCTATATCAGAACATCGAAGTATTAAAACTTCGAATGTTCTGATATCGAACACTATTCAGCGAACGCTAAGAATAGTGAAGCTGCAGAACAGTGAATTCTTTCCTTGGGAAAGAATATGGTTGGCCGTTTCTGTGGTTTTGCTATTCTTAGCGCTGTGGTGGAAAGTTAACATTTATTGGGTTGGGTTCAGGTAAGTGTGCGATTGTTTGTATGTTAGGGTTAGGGGCGGGTTAAGTGAGTTAGGCGTGTGTGTGATAGTGACAGACTTTAGGGTTGGGGTGGTTTAAGTGAGTTAGGGTTAGGGCGCAGGTTAGGTGAGTATGCTACCTTAGGGTTAAGGTTTAGGCTAAGGTAAGTGGGTAGATAGTAATGTATGTTTAGTTTAGTGTAGCATTAGATGTAGGAATTTAAGTGAATGTGTGTGGTTGCTGTTTGTTTGATGTGCTTGTGTTGTGTGTATGTGTTATGGAGCAGGAGTTTTTTCCATGGGAAAAAAATCGCTGTTCTGAATGTTTGATATTTTTATGTTCAGATGTTTTGGGGCAGATGAAATAGCGTTCGCTATTTTCATCTTTCGATAACGTGATATAAACGCCTTCAGATGAGGTGTTAAACAGAGGTCCAATTTACCTGATTTGTCTGTACCTCAGATGGATATAAAATACCCCACATCACTTAACAGAAAAGTAGGATAATTTTTCCATGCCTTGGCCAAATTTACCCTAGCTAATATGAATATCACCTTATGTTTCCTATACAGAGAGGCTTTTGGCTTAGTGGAGCTAAACTGGAGTACAACTGTAACTAAATAAATCAATAATCAAGACTGACATGCATCCAAACAGAAGTAGTAGGATGCATACATGTAACATGAGACATTCTTTTGTGGTAATCAAGCTGTTGAACCTCATAGCAGCGTCAAGATACTGATTCATGATAATTTCTGCAGACGTCTTAGCTTGTTGTTGTAGGGTTAGCCATCTTCAGAGATACAAGCACAGCTATAAAGACTAAAGTGGATAATTTGCATTCAGATGAAGTAGGCTGCCTTATGCTATTTTGGGACATGCTGGCTTTTGAAGGGGCAGAGGACACTTACAGGGGCGAACCACCAGGCCAAGGGTCCTGTAGTAGTATTTACTGTCCTAACTCATACTCAGGTCATTAAAGAGTAACTGAAGATGAAAGCCTGTACAAGTAGTAGACGTGAGAAACAGTGAAAAAAGTGTTAACCAACAGGAAGCAGTGCACTGCTCATTGGGGATATAAATAACAGGAGCTCTACAGTGAGATTTGTTAATGCATATCTTCCGGTTCCTACAGGTGACAGGCAGCATAGAACATCTTGGAAAATGACTTCCCACTGACTTGAACCCAATAATATCCTCTGCAGTAATAGACTTTTCTGGCACTTTTAAAAATACATCTCTCTAACCTAAAAAAGTGGCATGCATCAAAATGCAAATAAGAATGGAGGGCGACGACAAGTGCTTTGTCATTGAAGAACTGTTAGCAAACTCTTCAGATAAAGCTATGATGTAAACAATATAAAATATACATAAGATGAGGTAGCAGGTGGCTGCATTCTTTTTGCTGCATGAATATTGATAAATGAGTTATAAAACACAAAAATCAAGATGATACTGATGGCCTGAGGCAGGTACAAAGTGAGCTGCAAGCAGAAATCTCTTGTAAGCAGGATGTGCAGCTTGTTTTGAACAGGCAGACTTCATGAACTAATCAGGACTTAACAGCAGTGCATAATTATTTTCCTGTAGTAGACCCCCTATTGTTCCCTGCCTGCTGCCAGAACTTTAAATAGACGTTTTACAAGCGTTAAAGAAGGTCAGAGGGGAAAGTCAGAGTAAGCAGCTCATCAATAACATATATACACTCCCTGCAGATGACCATCAGTGGCCACCAACTCTTCTCATTGTTCCATCAGGTCTACCAGACCCACCTTAGCCTCCTCCAAGCTCAACCAGATCCACACCCATGGCCAGTGAGGAGATCAAGGCTGCTGGAGCAGCTTCATATTGTGGCCATGGACTATGCCTTAATATGCTCCACTTTAAGAAATCCCAATCCCTCAGAGCCACACACTCCAGGGATCTAAATCTTGTCATCACAATGAACAAAACATGCTGGAGGGATAGGTTCCTGACCCAGAGACTCCCCATAATCTGGAATAGACTGCCCATACATGTCAAGCAGAGCACCTCGTTGGCCCCCTTCAAAAGGAACCTTGATGATTGGATGAGAGGTAGGAAATTCACCCCGGGGATCATGTTAGTCGCCCTGCTAGACAGGGGTCCAGGGAAGTAAATATTGTAGGAAGAAATATCCAGGAAATTATTATGGCTAGGCTTGTATAGGCCCTAGGGCCGATAGCCTAGTACCAACCTATGAACCTCACCATGCCATGGCAGCCTATCTAGCTCCACAATCAATGTCTTTGGGAGGCACATGTGTGCTTCCACAACCTTCCCACCAAGTAATATGCCACTTGTGCCACAGAGCTCGTCAGGCCCCCCCCACCCCCCAGGAATGGCTGAGCTGATGTCATCCTCTCAGTCCCATCCTCCCCCACCTTGCTCATACAGCACCTGTGCCACTAGGTCAGACACGGGTTACCTGGGACACAGTAAGGGCCTTCTCATCCACCACCTGGCTTGTACAGCACCTGTATCACTAGTCAAACACAGGTTGTCTGAGGCGCAGGTATGGCTTTATCGCGCCCCCCCCCCCACTGGTCCTTACAGCACCTGTGAGACTAATTGGACATACGTCATCTGGGGCACAGTAAGGGCTTCATCCGCCTCCACCTGGCCCTTATTGCACCTGTGCCACTTGTCAAACACAAGTCATCTGGGCACAGTAAGGGCTTTATCCTCCTTCACCTGGCCCTTATTGTACCTGTGCCACTTGTCAAACACAGGTCAACTGGGCACAGTAAGGGCTTTATCCTCCCCCACCTGGCCGTTATTGCATGTCTGCCACTAGTCAAACACAGGTTGTCTGAGGAACACTTAAGGCTTTACCCCTCAAACAACACAGGGTTGGATAGTTCATCATTAATATTGTGAAGTGTCACTCAGTGTTAGCTGTCATGCATTGGGAAATGGGAGGACGAATACTAAAGGCTGACAGCTACAGGTAAAGGTAGTATATAGTAAACCTGGAGATTATGAGTTTTGAGTGTCACTGATTTATCATAATTAGTTAACATTAATTTATTCTTTATTTCTCTGCATGGAAGGTATGAAGAAGCTCTCTCTGACTGCCGCCTAGCACTGGTTCACCTGAGAGGCAACATTATTATTGACTACGGACAGCTGGGACTTGCTCATAAACTCTATGCCTGGGAGGTAAGTGGTGAGAATAGCAGGCTAGTTATTTATAATCTGTGTACTCTGTGGGTGACCACAGTTAATATTTGCCAAACTGCAGGTGTATAATCTTTACTAATCAAGATAAAGCTTTTAGTGACTAATCTAAGGTCAACAGAACTGAAACAAAGATGATAAATAATTAACTTGTTGCAAGGTATGCACATAGCATTGTTCAGCTGTGTACTACATTTGTTTCTAGACATGATATAAATGCATCAGCATACGTGTTACCATCATTGCACCTGTTCCTTGTCATAGCCGTACATTTTAGTCATATTCAGCGTTTAATCACTGACTGTTTTTCCTTCAAATTACGTTCCTTCTTGTAACTTTAGGCTTATCTTGTCTCCATTTAATTCTGTTTTGACATTTAGCATCATCTCATTTCAACCTTAATTACTTATGTGCAGGGGATTCGTTTGGAATAATGCTCAAAGATTATGACCTAACATTCCTATTTTTGAGTAGTGCATAATGTTTAAATATGTTTTTGTTTAGTTTTTCTTCTGTCTTCCAACAATTTATTTTATTGTATTTTACCTTTGTTAACAGGGGGTGTCTGAGCCAAAAAGGCCCTTTTTCAGCAGAGGCCTGGGGAGAAAAGCTCCACATAGAAAAATTACAGATACATTTAGTTATTTAGACATGATCAGTATACACATAAATTACAAAAGACATGTTTTTACAGTGGTATGCACACATCAACAGTTACAGTGGAGAGAACAAACAAAAAATATTAATTTAAAGGTGAAGGTAATTAATAGATTTGTGGTGTACAGCTGAAATTTGGAACATAGGTAGAATACATACATAGTACACAGGTACAGTAAATGCATTGTAGATTAGCCAGTGTTTGTGAGTAAGATTGAAAACTATTATCAAGTACTCTAGGTTTGGTATGTGTACCTTATCCGCTTTCACTAGCCTTGGGAGCATTCATGGCACTGCCAACTTTGCTTTTAAAGGAGGCTTTGGATGATGTGTTTTGAATGCTAGTGGGGACAGAGTTCCATTTTTTAGCCACTGAACTACTCTATAGTGTGTCTCCAAAGCTATTGTAGTTGTTGGTGATTTCTAGTAGTAGTTTGCGTGATGATCTAAGTGGCCTTTTGACTGAGTGATGTTGTACTAGGTTTTTGAGGGCAGGACACTTATTGGGGAGGTAATAGATCGAACGACAGAGGCAGAGCTGATTGTAGCCTAGGAGGTTGGATAATTCAAGCCAGTGGAGCTGTCTCAAAGCAGTGCAGTGATGAGTTCTATATGAGCAATTTGCAGCAAAGCGGGCAATTCTGTTATATCAGGCTTCTGTTTTGCTTAGTTCAGTTTTGTTGAGATTAGTCAGAATGGGGGATGCATAGAGTAGGGTGGATAGAGCACAACGAGGGAAACCAATACAGGATCCAAAACCACGAATTTCCACACCAATTCCACCACAGTTAGCACGGGGAGGTAAGAACACCAAGCCACGAAGATTAATTCTTTTATTCCAATAAATAACAAAACAGACTGAGCGCTTTCACCAGCCAACCTGGTATCATCAGAGTCTTATAACAACTTTCAAAACCATTCACACTTAAATACACATCCACCCAACCTACAGCTATCCTAATTAAACCAATTATTCAATAATTCCAAATTGATTCCTTAAAGAAATAGTAATTATAACATTTACATCTGTAAAAATAAATTCAATTTAAAAACCAGTTGTTACTTAACATAAAATGTAAAACTTGACAAAACATAATTGTGAACATAGATATAAAAAACAATGTTGTAAATTTGAATTTACTTATAGTGTATGTTTTATATTTTATATTACACTAGCCCTATATTTCAAGTGAGGTTTTAAGGAAATGTCATCATTTAATCCTGGAAACTTAGTGGCATTAAGTCTTATCTGCCACTCCATTTCCAGAACTGCCACCTTGTTGTTAATGTCACAGGAGGTGAAGGGCATCACTCTATCAATAATGAAAAATAAAAATCTAGTATAATTGCTGCAAACTTTACTGTGCAAATATAAAGCATTATGCTCATCTCTTTTCTTTATACTTCTATTGTGTTCACCAATCCTTTCTCGTAATCTACGAGTGGTCATACCAATGTAATATGCGTCACAGGTCACACAGGACGCTACATAAACACAGTTCTTTGTATTGCAATTACATAGACCTGGACATGCTAATGTACGTCCATAACCCACAACACAGACATATGTACCCTCAGCTATGAATCTACAACTGATGCAATTACCACATATACTCATCCGAGACCTAATGTGTCTAGTATTTTCTTTTTCCAAAATATTTTTCATGTTGTTCCCCCGACTGAAGACTATGTTGGGACTTTCACCTATTATTTCTCTGGTCTGTACATTTATACATTGATCCCAATTGTTTTTTATACTGGCACAGAATTCTGTAGCCTTCTCATTAAATCTTAAAACAAAATTAAGTTTACCCTTCTGCAAATTGGTCTCTTTGTCTCGTCCTGTAGTTAATGTCATGCTGTTCGTACCCCTAAGTATAGGGATATAAATAGTTTTCCTTTTCCTATATACTTCTTTTTTGATTTTAAGCAACAAATTTAATGGGTATCCTCTCTCCATAAATAACCCTATCAAGGTGTATATCTCATTCCTGAACAATTCATCATTACTAACCAATCTTGATAGACGAACCATTTGTCCTTTTATCACCCCCTTCCTTTGATGAAAGGGGTGACAACTTTTAAAATGTAACATAGAATTGGAAAAACTAGGTTTCCTATATATGTTGCTAACCAATCTCCCTTCATTTTTCAAAATGGAAATGTCTAAATAATTAATAGACATCTTATTCCATGAATGAGTAAACTTAAAAAATTCCGTGGTATTGTTAATATAGGACATAAATTCTGTCACTTGTTCTTCACTACCCTTCCATAGGATTAGAATGTCATCTAGGAACCTGTTGTACAAAAGGATATGCTCCATGAAATCAGATGAAAAAATATGACATTTCTCCCATGCCAACAGAACCAAGTTGGCGTAAACGGGGGCACAACGGGCCCCCATCGCCACCCCCTTAGTCTGCTGGTATGTTTCACCTTCAAATGTCAAATAATTACTTGTCAGAATAAAATCCATAAATTCATGGCAAATGTTTAGTCTTTCCAAGTCAAAACTTGGACTACTCAACAAACTATCCTGAAATAATTCTAGTCCTTCATTGTGTGGAATAGTTGAAAAGAGATTCACCACATCAATTATTAAGAAACTGTATGACCCAGTGTCAATGTCACATATCTCCCTTAGCCTTTCCAGGCAATGCCAGGAGTCTTTTATAATGTGTGGGGCATCTAAAAGTGTCTTTTTACATAAATGATCCACAAAGGCTGCCATAGGTTCTGTCTTAGACCCCTTTGCCGAAACAATGGGTCTGAATTGCAAATGGTCAGTACCTTTGTGGACCTTTGGAATCCCAAATAGTTTTGGCAATATCGGAAATTTCACCGAAAGATAATCAAATTCATCCTCATTTATTGCCCCTTGATAAAGTGCATCCAATAGATATAAATCTATCTTACTATATGTCCTATTGATTTCATGTGTTGACACAATGTTATAAGTACTTTCATCACTTAGCATCTTCATAATAATCCCACTATAGTCAATTTTATTCATTATGACCATACCACCCCCTTTGTCAGGGCGCATACATCTATACTCTTTGGTCATGGTTAATTCATAAAGAACCTTCCTTTCACTCTCAGATAAATTATCCTGTATCTGTTTATGCTGTGCACATATCCTCCTGAAGTCACGTTCCACCATTTGCTCAAATAAATTTACTTCCACATTTGCAGGTGGCATAAAAGTACTCTTTCTTTTTAATACCACTGTATCAAAATTATTACATGGAACTCCTGTCTTCAGTCCCAAAGTTGAAAAATATAAGTGGAGATTTAATTTTCTCGTATAAAGCTTTAAGTTAATGAGCACCTGTGTTATGTCTAATTTATAGCTGGGAATAAAACTGGTACCTTTACTAAATAATTCGAAATGGGTCTGGCTTATGTCCATATCAGTATAGTTATAAATCGTAAAGCCCCCATTTCTAAGTATCTCATGTCCCATTGCAGGTTCGACTTCACCAATATCATGGTTAGATATATCAATCCCCCCTTCCTCACCTTCTAAAATGTCATTCCCTAAGTCAACATTATCACATATTTGATTCTCATTGGTGTCCTCACTAAATACAACATGTAATTCCGACCTAGTATAACCTTTGTTACAAGTATTACTTTCACCGATAAGTGAATGTAGGGTACAGTCAACATGATGTTCACAATCACCTTTGTCATACAATCTAACATTTCCTTCACCTCGATAATCGTTCAATGTCAAGGTCACATTCTCACTACACTCATTCAAACCATCATTCAAAGCATGAAATGTTCCAAAACCTAAATCAAAACAAACATTAAAGTCACTGTTGAATTCATAGTTGTTGTGTCTGTTCATTAATAACGTTGCATCCCCCTCTTCATTGGATAGTATTCTGGAACATCTCTCAATTGTGGCCTCCTGTTTAGAAGCCTCTTTGACCTGCGTGGGTAGCTCTCGGCTTCTAAAAAAAACTTCTTCCTCATCTGGTATGGATGCCCCAGTAAATGTACATGTGACATTAGCAACAAGGTGGCAGTTCTGGAAATGGAGTGGCAGATAAGACTTAATGCCACTAAGTTTCCAGGATTAAATGATCACATTTCCTTAAAACCTCACTTGAAATATAGGGCTAGTGTAATATAAAATATAAAACATACACTATAAGTAAATTCAAATTTACAACATTGTTTTTTATATCTATGTTTACAATTATGTTTTGTCAAGTTTTACATTTTATGTTAAGTAACAACTGGTTTTTAAATTGAATTTATTTTTACAGATGTAAATGTTATAATTACTATTTCTTTAAGGAATCAATTTGGAATTATTGAATAATTGGTTTAATTAGGATAGCTGTAGGTTGGGTGGATGTGTATTTAAGTGTGAATGGTTTTGAAAGTTGTTATAAGACTCTGATGATACCAGGTTGGCTGGTGAAAGCGCTCAGTCTGTTTTGTTATTTATTGGAATAAAAGAATTAATCTTCGTGGCTTGGTGTTCTTACCTCCCCGTGCTACTGTGGTGGAATTGGTGTGGAAATAGGGTGGATAGAGGTTGGGAGCGAGCAATGGTTGATCTTGTGTTGTTAGTAAGAAATGGTTTGATACGGAAGAGTGATCCCAGTTTGGCATGTACTTTTTTAATAGTTAAGTTGAGATGACTATCAAATTTTAGGTAGGAGTCTATGGTTATTTCCAATAGCTTAGCCTGTGCCACTGGAGCGATTGGAGTAGCATTTGTGGAGTAGATAGTGACTTGACTGTTATCAGTGCTTTTGTTAGAACTGGTTATAATCATAAGCTGAGTTTTCTTTGGATTGAGGATAAGTTGGGCTTTGGTAAGGTAGTTTTCAATGTCAGAGAATGCTAGTTGAGTTGTTTGCAGGAGTGTGGGAATGTTTTGTGCAGCACAGATTAACGTAGTGTCATCTGCATACTGAATGATAGATGCATGCTGTGTGGAGGTATGGAGGTCATTTCTGAAAATTGTGAATAGTAGTGGTCCTAAGATAGAATCCTGTGGGACTCCTATAGTTATGGGCAGCTGAGGAGAGAGAGAATTTTCCCATTTCACAGCTTGATACTTGTCAGTTAAGTAGCTTTGGAACCAGGTAAGAGTGGAATTTGATAGGTGATATTGGTTTAGTTTGTTTAGCAGGATTTGGTGTGAGACTGTGTCAAATGCTTTGGACATATCCAAAAAGGAGTTGACACCTGCAGGCCTTCGTTTTTGAGACAGTTTACTCTGTCTGTGAAACAGAGGAGGGCTGTAGTGGTACTATGGGCAGGTCTGAAACCATGCTGAGTAGATGACAGGATTTTGCTGTCTAGGAGATATTTTAGCACCAGAGTATGGATGCATTTTTCTAGGATTTTGGCCGGGGGGAGAGTAAAGCAATGGGTCTGTAGTTATTAAGTTCAGTGGAGTTCCAGCCTTTATTTATGGGTGTAACATAGGATATTTTCCAGAGTTTGGGCACATAGTTTTCAACAATTGATCTGTTTATGAGAGTGGAGATTGGGATAGCAATAGCATCTGCTGTGAGTTTCAAGAAATAGCTGGGGAGTAGGTCGGCTGCTGTTGATGAGGTTTTTAGTTTGGAGAGCATGCTTTTGATTGAAGTGGTGGAAATTGTTTTGAGGGTAAAGCTTGTATTAGTGTTATTTGTGTTGGGGGGATAGTGAGGAAGGAACTGTCCTGTGATACTAAGGATAGAATTGAGTTTACAAAGTGGGAGATGAACTGTGTTTCGATGGGAACTTTAGTGTCAGGGCTGGTTGGTTTGGGGGTAGCCTTTTGGGTGGGTTTTAGTAGTTGGTTTATATTTTTCCAAACTTTTTGCGGGTTGTGTTGGTATTTAGTTTGTAATATCATGTAGTAGGATTTTTTGTCCAGGTTAATGCATTTTTTTTGCACGGTTGCGCAGTTCTTGGTACTTAGTTAGGCTTTGTGTTTCTTTGGTTTTTTGAAAGTAAAGCCAGGCAGTGTCTCTGGACTTGTTGATTTGTTTGGTTTCTTTACTGAGCCAGGGGTTTGTAGAGGTTCTAACCATGATTTTGCGCAATGGAGCAACAGTGTCTAGGTGTTGTAGAAATGTTTTGTTGAAATATGCTACAGCCTGGTCAAGTGGGAGAGTTTTTAGGGGGTCCAGTCACAGTTACAGAGTAAAGTATTGAGGACCTTAGGAGATATTTTTTTTGTGTTTCTAGTGGATATATAGTTAGTGGTTTTGCATATGCTTGTTCTACTACTTATAAGGTATATTACGTTGTGGTCACTTAAGGTGTCTGGGAGACTGCCTGCGTGGGAGTACAATGTGGGGTTGTTAGTTAGGACCCAGTCAAGGATGGATTCCCTTTTAGATTTTTTTATCATATCTAGTTGGAATTTGGACTAGCTGCTGGTAGCCATGGAGGTTTATTAGATTAACTGGTGGTTCTGATATGCAGGTGAACCAATCTAGGTTGAAATCCCCCAATATAAGGGTTTGTTATGAGTATGTGCAAGAACACAAGGATAAGAAGTCTTCAAGGCTAGCAGGTATATTACCAGGTGGAATATAGATCACAATTGTGGTGATGACCTTTGTAGGGTGAAGTTGAAATTGTGAGATAAGTATGTCCCAATTATTGGGGGAGGGGTAGGAGTTTGGTTATTGACGTACAGTTAAGTTGGACTTATACAGTAAGGCAGTTCCACTCCCTTTACAAAGTGGTCTGTCTTGTCTAATGATATTGTAGCCAGTAGGTTGAACTTCTGAGTTAGCTATGTTTTTATTTAACCAGGTTTCTGTTAAAGCAACTATGTCTGTGGAGTAGTGTGCTATTGTGGCCTGGAGTTCAGGTATTTTATTTTTGATACTTCTAATATTAATATTATCATTAAAAGATGATTGGTTTTGCTGCTGTTGTTGATTTGCCCAGGGATGAAGATAGGGGGGTGTTATGTTCTGACATTTGTGTTGGAGCAGTTTGTGTTGGATAGAATGGATTTGGGCCTTGGTTGGGGTGGATATCCACACTTATGGTGAGCCTGGTATTAAAATGGTGATACAGATGTTGGAGTTTGGTGATGCGTGTGAGAAAGTATCGTGTTTTTTTGGAGTAGTAATGAGAGCATATGTGTTTAGTTCTGAATTGGTCTGTTATGTAGTTCTTGAACAATTGTGGGCAGATATTATTATAATGTGCAGTGTCGGTATATGAGGGTGCATAATGTAGTGTTGTGCTACTAAGTTTAGTGATATTGCTAGAGTGATAACTTGTGGTGTTATAAAGAATTATGAGAAGACAGACTAGACTTAGTTGTGTGATAGTCATGGTTATAAACTAGAAGTTATGAGCAATATATATGGTAATGTACATGTATATTTATAAAAGCCAAGTTCTGCTTGTGCTCTCTCAGCTACTTTTGATACAGCAATACCACCACCAATGACTTCCATCAGCACCTAGCTGTTATAAATACAACACAATATGCATTTCTCCATCAGTGAGAGCTTAGCAGAGTATGGTACACCTTTCTATGCTTTTTTTCCCCAAGTCCTAATTTCTAGTCTTATCTCCCATATCCTTTAAGGTGTAGCTCCCACCTCAAAATTAGTGCTCCAGACTGAAGTAGTTTTAACCTTGTTTTGTTGTGTTATACAAATGTTGTGATCATATTAAAATGTCATTAATTTTCTTTCTTAAATGCTGTCACATTGAAAGTTCTGAGCCCAAGCAACAGTGAGAAAAATTCATTTCATCATGTCACCGCTATTGTAAAGAAAATTTGTATTTGGCTGAACCTAGGCTGGAATTCATACAAAGGTTGCATAGTACACAGTGCCATTACATGGGAAGTGGATGCAAGCTGGTATGTTGTGATTCATGGTATCATAGTATCAGCTATCACTACAGAGCAGCAAGGAAAATGGAGTGGGGACAGGTATATGCAAATAACCGTATGATAAATGGAGGCAAGCACTCTAATGAGTGTACAATCTAATGAGAGTGCAATAAGATACAAACATGTGCCTCCAGAACCACAGTTAAACTTGGATTGCAAAGATGGCAAGCAGGATGTTGAACATCATTATAGGAGCAAACAGCATGTGCAAATTTGTAGAGCTGCAGGAAGCGAAGATGCTTGGAACAGTAGCAGCCTTTGTGCAGCAGACCTTACCATCTATAAGTGCTATTACATCAGGTGTGTGGCACACTGGCATGTGGCACGAATATAAATTACTGGGAGTGTATCGCCTACCATCAATTAATGACCAGTAGCTGACTGACTGTTCTTTATAGGACAGAGATATCATATGAGCGTTGGCTGACTTGTATTGGCCATGAATGGAATCTGGGGGGGGGATTTATGAGCTTCCTGTAGCAGTGGACACCAAGGTGTGCGTAGCTCTTTCTAAACTAGTTAAAGCAACCTTTCACAGACACCTAGGGGATACACTAGGTATATCACAGGTGCCATCCAGTAGAATACTGAATATGTTTTCTCTATAAACTCCTTGCATGTGTAGATAAGAATAGTTGTTTCTCAAACATACCAGGGGAGTGAGAACCACTACGATGCATAGCTTATATGACATTGCCCCAAAGTACTGGGTATTACTGATTATGCACATGGCAATAAAAGCCCTGCCTAGGTTCTTGAAGTGGCTTTTGCTTGGCCACAGTTGGTAGCTGCTTGGGCAAGTGAAGACCCGCCCCCCCAAAAAAACAGGAATGTGCAGATTACGCAGAAGACACATAGATATAGTCCTATAACCAAATGAAATATCAGAGTAACATATCATAACCCTCAGCTGCTACACAATCTACTTAAGCAGTAATTCTAGGCGTAATGAGACAAACGTTCTACCTTATTAGACTTTCCAACAAATCATTTGGAACTTTACATTTGATAAAAATAATGATGAATTCCAGATACGGAGGAGAGAACACAGCTTGTGAAAGTATAGCAAAAGACTCGAGTCATCCAACGTGCTTAAAAACACAGTATACTGTGTTTTTAAGCACTCGAATAAATACTGTGTTTTTAAGCACTCGAATAAATACTGTGTTTTTAAGCACTCGAATAAATACTGTGTTTTTAAGCACTCGAATAAATACTGTGTTTTTAAGCACTCGAATAAATACTGTGTTTTTAAGCACTCGAATAAATACTGTGTTTTTAAGCACGTTGGATGACTCGAGTCTTTTGATATACTTTCACAAGCTGTGTTCTCTCCTCCGTATCTGGAATTCATCATTATTTTTATCATTTTACATCGGATGCAATAGGAGGAGAGTTTACTCCACTTTCAGTTATTTTACCTTGTATCAAACTTTACATTTGACTTTTCTTGATCTATATCTCTGCATGCAGATAACCTTTATCCTTATTTTCTAAAGCTCTCTTGCCCATAATTAGGCTACTGATATCCATAATAAATCCCTTCCTTATCACCACCAACAGGCAAAGGTAAACAAACTTGTGCAGTTTTCTGTTTACCTATAAAAGGGCCTCTGGCACTTTAAATTACTTACTTCTCATAAAGCAGCTGTGCCTACCTAGTATTCTTAGCACAGCTTGTCACAAGACAACAATTTACTTATTCTTTATTTCCATTTGTTGACTGGGAAAGTATGACCCGACAAAAAAAAAAAAAGAAAACATTTCAGGGAATGCCCAGGGAGAAAAGCTGTGCACAAAAAAATGTACAATAGAGACTTTCAGCTTTTCCCAGTTAGGGTTCGCCACAGCGGAACTCCAGTCCGCTCATGATTAGCAGTGGATTTTTACAATGCCGAGTTGCCAGCCCAACACCCAACCTTCAACGAGGGCACACCCATTCACACTCGCACCTACCTGCATGCCTTTAATGTCACTCGACCACAGGGAGGACATGCAGACTCCACACACAAGTCGCTCCAGCTGAGAATCGAATGGGAGAACCTCTTGCTGTGAGGTGACAACACTAACCACTGCACAACTGCGGCTCCCCCAAAAAATGTACAATATCATGCATAATAACAAAGAATGAAATTTACATAGGATAATAATTGCAATACAGAGATAAAGGGTTAAACAAAAACTTCAATAAACTACATAATTCAAATCCTGTAATATTATGATGAACCTACAATGACATAGATTGGATAAACATAAGTTGCATTATAATATGGTACTAGATATTTGTGAGTAATAAAATTGGGTACTTTGAAATGATGCCAAAGATCAAGTTGAGGCTGAAAGACAAAGTACTGCAGATTGATATTGTTAAGTAAGAGAGACAGGTATAACAGTTGATTAGTACTTGGATAAACTTTCAAGAGTCAGAAGTGGGGCTTCTGTTTTGAAACAAAGTGAGGGTTAGTTGGAAGAAAATTGCATCTAGCAGCATTAGGATACAGTGAAATGATAAGGAGTAAGTTAAACAGTAGTGTTTGGGGCTAACAATTAAGGTATTAGCCTGCAGCTGAGTAGGAGCATAGCCAGGAGGTATTTAGGTATTGTTTAAGTTGATTTTTAAAAACTTAGTTTTTTAATTTGCTTTAAGTGGAGTGTTAGGGCGTTCCACACTTTGTAGGAATAGAAGTAGTGTGAGTCACCAGCAGAATTAGCAGCCATAGATGGCTCATTTAACACACTATGCCAGACCCAAGAATCTTGTGCCCCATCCTAAGTCCATAAAGGACTTCTGACTAATGTAGAAAGTCAACCCACAATCATGCCCTGCCAGCTGTGAATTGCAGAGAAAAAAAGTCTTCGGATTACTGTAGGAAGCTGAGTTGGCTTCTTACAGTAAATCTGCCACGTATGTCCCACTAAATCCACACCCATTCAGCTCTCAATAAATAAATAAACAATTTGGCTTACTGTGTGATTGGCTACCTATAGTATGTCAGACAATCCACAGCCCCCAGCCTTTCAAGTGAAAAGTAAAAAAAAAATTACACTAAACTCAACTGACTTTTTGTACTGGCATTTCAGTATAGAAAAATAGTGCAGAGCTCTGAATTGTGCCCCCTAACACTTTGCACCAAGGGCAATTGCCCCTCTACCTACATTATTATTATTATTCTCCAGTCAGGAGGAGAAGGAAACCATACTCACTACAATTCCAGTCTCACATAGACCTACCACGACAGCAAACCAAACACATAATCACACAAAAACATACTCGGAGGCTCTAAATAAAGATTTGCCAAAGCAGCAGAGACCTCCAAAGCAGACACCCAAGCAGCCGCTACCCCAAAACAAAACACGTGCAATACATATCTCACAAAGCCAGTGTGCCAAACAGTCACATCCCTTAAGACTAAACAACACACCTGATACACTTGTAATAGGTGACTCTATCGTCAGGCACACTGACGTCCCGCTCACCAGGCTGAACAAGGAGAGGGTCACGGTGAGCAGCCTGTCGGGCACTAGGATCCGCCACATAACACAAGCACTCAGGTCACTCCAAGGCAAGTACAAATATGACTCAGTCATTGTCCATGCTGGTGTGAATGACCTGAGACATACCTCCCTGGACTACATGAAAAGAGACATAAAGGAGCTCTCTGAGCATGTAGCCCAGGCCGGTATGACCCTGACCTTGAGTAGCATCTTACCCTCACCAAGAATGATGCCACAATATGAGGACAAGATGATCAATTTCAACAATTGGCTTAAGTACTGGTGTCATTCAAAGGGGATCCAATGCCTGTCAGCTTGGGATGATATGCTCGACAAGCCACGATTTCGCATAGGGACGGCTTGCACCTGTCACCCTGGGCTTTCAGATATTGGCAAAGGCTCTTGCTACCCCATAGTGCCTTTTTAGGCAAGGCTCAAAAGACAAACCCACCTCCATAGGTATCACAAAGGATAAGAAACTAAGAGTAATGCTACTCAACGCCAGAAGTCTAAACCTCAAGATGCATGCACTGAAACTCTCCTTAGCATGGAGAACATCGATATCTGTGCAGTAACAGAAACCTGGTTCAGGGCTCCCGAGAGCACCCCAGCACTACCAGGTTATACCTCATACCATGCTTTTGGCCCCAAAACTTGGACCAAGGGGGAGTGTCGATATTCATCAAAGATACCCACACCTCCAGGTTGGTGGCAAAGCACGGCATCAGAGACTATTCATGTGCAACTAACAGTGGGTAAAACTGCCTTCCAGTTTATAGCCTGCTACAGACCACCCTCCCAAACCCAGGAACCCCCTCGGCCTTCCTGAGAACACTGGAAAATATGAAGGTCTCTCCAAACACCATTATATTGGGTGACTTCAGCTACCCAAACATAGACTGGGAGCATTACTCTAGCTCCAACACCCTAGCCCAAAGGTTCCTAGAATTTATAAACTCAAATGCTATGGAACAACTTGTTACCACTCCCACAAGAGGGGAAAACATACTGGACCTGATCATCACCAACATGGGGACTCTATGCTCCAGACCAGAAGTGTATCCCTCACTGGTAAGATCAGACCATAAACTAATCTCACTGGATATTCACATCCCGACCCCACCCCTGCCCAGAAAACCACAGTGAAAAACTTCTCTAAAGCAAATTTCACACTCCTCAAAACTGAGGTGGAATCCTTCAAAGCCCCGGGCCTGTGGAAAATACGGCCCAGACTGCAGAATCCTTTATAAACACATTCTCTGAACACCTTCAGGAATGCATGGATCATGCGATCCCAAATAAAACCAAGACCCAATCCTCCAAAGGCAGACGTCCTGTCTGGTGGACCCCAGCCATAAACAAACTATACAATAGAAGGAGGAAGCTACTAAATGATAGAGCAAAATCCCAAAAAGGGAAGGCATCACTGATCAGTATTAGCAAAAAACTACGGGCACACATAAAATTGTCTAAGGCCAGCTTCCAGAGAAAAATTGCACAGGACACTAAGGATAATCACAAGGCTTTCTTTAGTTATGTTAGGAACCTGGGTGGTAATTCCCAGATATGCTCAGAATTAGTCCAAAATGACAAAAAATACACTGAACCCACAGACATTGCCAACATCCTAGCTGACAGGTTCAGCGCAAACTTCTCCCCCCCTCCCCACCAAAAGGGCAAATATCTATCCCAGCAGAGTGCTGCCCCTGACATCTCAGATGCTCAGGTAAGAGCCGCCTCTCCAAAGCAAAAACACAGCATCAATGGGACCAGATGGTGTCCCGGGCGCGTCCTACATGAACTCCAAGAAGAGCTAAACCCAAACATAAAACTACTGTCCAATCTCAGCCTTACTACAGGTTATGTGCCCAAAGAGTGGCGACAGCAACAGTGGTCCTTCTCCATAAAGGTGGTGCCTCAACGGATCCTGGAAACTATCGCCCCATAAGCCTGACTAGCTTGGTCTGCAAAGCTATGGAAAGGATCATCATGGACCTCATAAATAAAGATATTGGGGACCTACAAACACTGGATCCTACCCAGTTCGGCTTTGTTAAGGGCAGATCCTGCCTCTTAAACCTGGTTGATTTCTTTGAAACAGTCACCAAGGCCATTGACGAGGGGAAGGTGGTCCACACAGCCTACCTGGACCTCGCAAAAGCCTTCGATACAATACCCCACTCGGGCATTATAGATAAGCTCACCAGCTTAAATATAAACCCCTATGTCACTATGTCACTAGATGGATTGCAAACTGGCTCACGGACAGAACCCACATGGTTAGAATTGCTGGAGCCATGTCAGACTCCAAACCAGTTACAAGTGGTGTCCCACAAGGCTCAGTCCTGGGACCTCTCTTGTTTGGTATATATTTCTCGGAGGTACAGGCCAACACGGAAGGACTGTGGCTGACCAAGTTCGCAGATGACTGCAAACTGGGCGCCATAATCGACTCTCCAGTCGACACAAGCATCCTCCAAAAGGGCCTCATAGAAACAAACAACTGGTGCCAGAGCCATGGCCTCAAGCTAAATGCCAAAAAGTGTATAGTCATCCCTTTGGCAAAACAAAGTGCCCACAAATTACCACATGGGTGGTAATCCATTAAGTACAGAAGAAGTAATTAGGGACCTGGGGACCCAAGTTGATAGCAATCTCTCATTTGACAACCACGTGGCCAAAGTGGTTAGAAAAACATTTTATATAGCCCACCTAATCATGAAGGGATTCACATCTAGATCAGGGGACGTCATCGTGCCTCTTTACTCATCCCTCATCAGGCCCATAATTGAGTACAATGCCCCTTTTGGGATGTACCTTACCAGACACCTGCAGCAACTGGAAAGACCCCAAAAGTACCTCACCAAGAGGATCAAAGGGCTCAAACAGATGCCATATGCTGCCCGGTTAAAGAAACTCCAGCTCTACTCAGTGGCATACCGCCTGTTCAGAGGCGATCTGTGCCTGACGTATAAAGCCATGTCCAACCCGAATTAATGGACATGCTGCACCTCAGAAAATCCAAATCCCATCGAGCCACGGCCGAGAGTCTTGAACCTCAGCACTGAAATAAATAGGACATGCTGGAGGGACAGATTCATAACCCAGAGGCTCCCTTCACTCTGGAATAAAATCCCAGTCCAGGTTAGGCAGAGTCCCTCATTGACTCTCTTCAAGAGGAATCTTGATGAGTGGATGGGAGATCGTAGATTTACCCCGGGTATCACTTCTGTGTCACTGTTAGACAGAGGCACAGTATACTAACCTCAAAAAAGGGCATAGCAAAATAAATTTAAAATGGGTGGCAAAAGCCAAACACATTCTGGCTAGGCTTATAAATGCCCTAGGGCAGATAGCCTAGTATGAACCTATGAACCTATTATTACAAATTATTAGATTTGGTGGTGAGTAAAAGTTATTTATTGTGAGAGTGTAGTTCTTTGGGCAGAGAATAATATTTTATGGTGTTTTGTAGTACTGGACAGTTTTCTGTTGTATTAAGTAGTTGTGAGTAAGTAACACGTTGTTAGAGCTCTAGCCAGCTTAATTGTTTTAAGGCTGTACAATGATGACTTTGTTGGTAGATCAGTGGCAAATCTAGCAGTTGCATTTGTATATATATATATTATATGTTTTTTGGTGGTTTTGGTTTGGGTTATTTTTGGTTTGGGCCCTTTTAGGCCTTTCTGGGGCAAGGAAGAAGAAAGACTGAGGATATGCGTCCCGGTCATCATTGTAGTAGTGGTGCGTCCCTCCTCGCGTCAGTCTAATTGTATTCAACGTCAACTCCTCTATACTTTTTGAACCCATTCGGGAGCAGGACTACCCAAATGGTTAGGACTGCAGCAATGTGGATCCTCGAACATCTACATTTATGGTAGGTACAAAACTGTACTTTTTGTTGTAGCAGCTATCTAGTTGCATTTTTTGCAATGAAGGTCAGGATGAGAGCAGCATAAAGGAAAGTAGTTAGTAATTAAGTTGATGCAATGGTTTTTCCAATGCTGCCTGCAAGATAGTGTTTACTTCTGCATAATAAACCAGGTTTCTAGTGTTTTTTTAACAGCTTGGAGAACATGAAGATCATATTTTAGGTGTTCGTCTATTTGACTCCCAGTAGCTTTGATTGTTTCTATTCTGGTGTTATTTTTAGAGAGTGTTTTGAAAGATTATTTTTGGCCTTAGAAATGTTTTGGGTGGAGCATATTAATGTTTTAGGATTCAGAAGAAGGTGTGATTTTCATAGTCATGTTTCCATGGATGAAAAGGAGTCCTGGTTGAGGTCATTAAGAGCTTGGGACTGACCAGATGAGGGTGGCATCATCTGCGTATTGTATTTGGGTTGCTTGATTAGGGAGTGGGAGAAGGGGAGTTGTGTGAAGTTTATTTATAAAGATATTGAATAAGAGGGGATCAAGTATTGAACCCTGTGGAACACCTATGGAAACAGGTAGGAAGGATGAAAAGCCTTGGAGCCATTTTACTGTGAGATAGCTATGGCACCATGACAGGGCTGAGAGATGAAAGTTCTGTGAATAAATTTTGGTGAGGGATGCTGTCAAATGCTTTTGAGTGGTAAAGTAAAACAGATGATACTAAGTGGCCAGAATCGTTGGATGAAAAGGTTATTAAAAAAATGTCTAAAATGCATCTCAGAACATCTAGAATCCTCTTGGCTTCTGTGGTCCTAGCAGACCCCAAGCCCCTGGCTTTATCCACTTCTGTTATTTCATTATCATCTTGGTCAGTTAGGGTATACTGAAAGCATGCAGGACGGGAAAATGTTGAAGAGAACACTAAAGTTCTTTCTTCGATTATGATTGTTCTTTAGGCAATCTTTAGACAAAAGGATTAGTTAAAAAACTCTAAAGTACATATAGGTTCATAGGTTTATACTGCTCTATCATTAAGGCATTTAAGCCCAAAGCCCAAATTATTGTGCACCCCTTATATGAAAAATAAAATGCTGTGCCCATTAGTTTGCCTCTGTCCAGCAGTGACCCAGAGATGATGATTCCGGGTAAACCTACGATCTCCATCCCACAGGTCTAGATTTCTCTTGAACAGAGTCAGCGAGGTGCTCTGCCTCACATGGACCGGCTCTGAGTGATAAATCTATAGGTATGGCATATCAGAGCAACTAGGTCCCCCATGACTTTGGGGGCCTTGGAGTTCACAGACTCCAAGCTTAATGCTTCTGTTACCCCTACAGTTCTAAGATATCCATCTTACTTAGACAGAACATGATAAGTTAATGAATCTGGATGGTGTGAATAAGCAAGGATGGGACAGGCAGCAAGGGGGGAGCTACCATGGAGCCTTTTTGTCAAGGACAACAGTTTACCTAAGGCCGGCCCTAATATTAGAGCTATGAGTTGTTTGGTTATTTTAGCTAGACATAGGTATGGCTTTGATTTAACTCTTTTTGGATGTGGTGCATGGTGATTCTGTATTTTAAGAAATGTGTTGATTTTATATTGCTCTTTCAAGGGGGAGAGTCTTTAGAGATAACCAGTTACATTGTATTAGGCAACTGTAGATAGCCTCTTCATTGAATTTTATGAAACTGCGTACTTTTCTGTAGTTGACTCGATTTTTTTATTATTTTTATTAATGAACTGTTTTAATACAAATGTGGGGAGATAATCACTGTTTTTTTACCAAGTAAGCATTAGCTGAAGATTATACTAAGTGGGTTGGAAGTGAGAATCTTCTCAAGTATGCACTGTCTGTTTGTAGTTTTCTTGAATCTTGTAGTTGTAGTGATAAGTTGTGAGAAGTTATATAGATTTATAGTTCAGATGGGGGTGGCTGTATTGGTGTATGTTATGAGGTATCTAGCAAAGAGTATCTTCCCCTGTATCTCCTGGTGGCATGTATACAGTGCTGCAATGAATAATGAGATGAGACATTCTGTGTTGTTAAAATTAGGAATGTTAGATGGTGTGGAGTTATGTCTAAGAGTATTTTGTAAGTAATAGCAACACCCCCTGCTCTTTTATGTATCATGTCTTTTTGAGAATATTGTAGCCTAGTCAGGTAATTTTTATCATTTATTTCTGGCTTTAGCCAAGTTTCAGTGGTGACAAGTATGCCTGGGTTATAAAAGGCTATTCTGTATATATGTGTGTATATATATATATATATATATATATATATATATATGTGTGTGTGTGTGTGTGTGTGTGTGTGCATATATATATATATATATATATATATATATATATATATATATATACATGTGTGTGTGTGTGTGTATATATTGCACTTTGTTACAGATGCTTCTAACATTCATGTTTAGTAACAGCAGGGCATTACTGAGGTTGTGGACTTGCTATTGTCATAATGGGAGCAACTGTGGACATTGTAGTTAGATCTGGGTTGTATTATGATGTCTTGCTAAGTATCAAAGCAGATGTGGTATGCTGATATGAAGGCAACCATCTGTATTTATTTTTAATCATTATGGTAAGCTTTCATGCTATAGATTTAGATCTGGTGTATCTGTATTATTAGGTGTTAGTTAAAGTGATGTTAAGTTCATGAAATATGGTTAACTTGTGACCAGACGTGTGCTGTTTTTGTTTGCTTGGATTTGTTTGAGGATTATGGTATATAGGAGTAATGAGTTGAAATGATGTGATGTGTGAAAGCGATGTTAGTAGTGATACAGATAGGGTGAAGAAAATAAGTATTTAATGCTGTGGTGTGTATTGTGAAAGAAAACTGTCTGCTGCGGGAAAGGTGACCTTCTTTGTAGTCAGTTAATACTTATGTGAACAAGTGCATATGAACTTCCGGGCTGTACGCTCATTGTTAACAGCTGGAAAACCTGTAATAATAAAGATACACTAGTTCCACATAATTTATTTATTTAACAATTGTTTACCAGGAAAGTCTAAATAGGACAGAGCCTATTTTCAGCGGAGGCCCGGGGAGAAACACTGTAGACGCATGTCTTTGGAAGGTGGAAGGAAACCAGAATACCCAGAGGAAACCCACGTGAACACAGGGAGGACATGCAGACTCCATACAGAAGGCAGCCCAGCTGAGAATCGAACCAGAGAACCTCTTGCTGTGAGACAACAACGTCAACCGCTGCATCACTGTGCCACCCAGATGAATTATGAATAATGAAACAATACCTTGTTGAAAGAATACAAAAAGGTAGATGTTGGTCAAAATCAGTTTACCATGTTTAACAAGGCAGTAGATAACTATTTAAGGGCAGAAATAAATTAATGTCTGCAAGGGATTGTAAGTAAGAGAGTTTTGGATGCAAGTTTGCTGCTGAAATGTAAAATGGGAATTACTTATCTAAACAACAGAAGCTTTATACAGTCAAAACTTCACAAGGTAAATTCCTACGAAATATATATATATATATATATATATATATATATATATATATATATGTTGTTCTTCTTTCGGCTTTTCCCGGTTAGGGGTCGCCACAGCGGAACTCCGGTCCGCTAATGATTGACAGTAGATTTTTATGGTGCTGAGGGGCTGGCCCGACGCCCAACCTTCAACGAAGGCATGCCCATTCACGCATGTCTTTCAAACGCCACTCAATCCCGGGGAGGACATGCAGACTCCACACAGAAGGCGCTCCAGCCGAGAATCAGACGGGAGAACCTCTTGCTGTGAGGCAACAACGCTACCGCTGCATGCACCACAGTGGCTTCATGAAATATATATATATATATATATATATATATATATATATATATATATATATATATATATATATATATAGTTCTCCTTTATAATCTGGAAATACTGAAATCTCGAATTTCAGTATCTCGAAACTATAAAGTCGAACAGCCCACAATCCCAAAACACACAATCACGAAAAATACAATCTCGAACATACACAAACCATACACCACACAACAGGCACACCATTCAACCCACAACACACAAACTACACAATCCTACACTACATCTACACAGGGGGGCAAGCCCCCCTGCACCCCCCATGTGGGGGACTGTGCCCCCCACACTCCTCCTGTTTATATATAGCAACTCCGAGATTGCATTAACAGTAAAGAAATGCATTACTCACACGCAGACATTCCACACTCTCTCGCATGCACACACATCACACATACACAAACACATCCAACACTCACACTCATACTTTCACCTCCCTACCCTAACCCACACGCACAATGTACAAAAACACTCACATACACTCACTTACCTTAATTTCCATAAAACATCCCGTCCATACACTTCCCGTCCCATTGCTGCACTGCATAAGTGCAGATTTGAGATATTCGAATTCGCGCTTATGCACTTTCAACATTTTTGGTTTTCGCATTTACGGTCCCGAGATACTGAAATTCGAGATTTCAGTATTTCGGGATTGTAAAGGGGAACTATATATATATATATATATATATATATATATATATATATATGAGTTCCCAAAGGCTAGGCCCCTGTACTTTTACTGTTCACACAGCTTATTAAATTCCTTTCTCCAATGTAAAATTATTGTTTTTATATTCAGATCATCTGGTCTTCTTTAGAAATGGTCCCTTATTTTCCAGCATTTATTTTCATGAGAAGACGTTTAGTAAAACTTGTACATTTATATCTCTTACTCTTCCACCTGGTACTCCAGCAAAATGCACCTGGAAACTTAGGAATGTAAAATCAGACATATTCCAGGGTGACATAACATTATAAGACGATACAAGTGTGGTTGTTAATCCAGGCTTATTTACCACATCTAAACTGTACCCAAAATTTAGAGCTGCAAATAAAGGGACTGGGTCAAGGGGGTGTTTATACCAGCATCAGGAAACATTTGCATTCATTGGGACTGTGCTTTGAACTTGATTTACTTTATTAACTTACTTACTTACTGTCAGACCAAACTGATCCTTTTTTACACAATGAGTTAGGCCACTAGAAAACTTGGAGGTACAAGCAACTGGTTAAGCCAGTCAGTATAATGCATAAAACACTGTTAAACAAAGTACAGCTAATATACAGAGCACAACATGAGCATAACAGGAGAAGTATTAGCTAATGGGCTTTTCATTCATTGCAACAGTAATTCAAAGAGAGACTGATGAAAACCCTAATGCCAAAACACCAAAGGCAGAAAAACCAAAGTCAAAAGACCAAATGTGTAAAACCTGGCAACATATATGTCTGGTTTAAAATACTGAACATGCTGCTGTGTAAACATACTGAAACACTGGATGTAAACAACATCAGTCTGTTACTTTGCAACACTATAAAATGTTACATCATGAGGGTGTGCTCCTCATCACCTTCCCTATCCTTGGTTAGGTGTAAGCTGTACAAGGTTAAGCTTGTCAGGTATACATTCCCTGAGCTGAAACTTATCAATCACTGGTTTTGAATGAGAATAACTCCTGGAGCAGTATGTATTAGTGTGCCAACAGTGATTCAAAGATTACAGACTTTTCAATCGTCTCTGAGGTTGTTCAATCCCAGACTTAGTATACATGAATAAGTAGAATGTGCCTGGCAAATCCCCCATACAGAGGGTGCAGAAGGGGCTCTTGCCTCATGCACAATTTTTTTTCTTTCATCTGATGTATTTTGTTTGTCTGACTGAAGAGATTTGACCAGATGTAGTAGGGGCCATGTCTGCCAGTAGAGCCGACTGTGATGATGTCAAAACCACAGTTAACTACTTAAGTCAACTAAACACCCAGAAACTTGCATAAATTGTACAAAATGCTGTTAGTAAACAAAGGCAATGAAAACAATTATCATGAACTATGTATGTCATTCAGAAAATATGTCGAATGGAAAACACTACGGGGACAGATGGGGCAAAATGAAGCATTGCAGAGAAAGAGCAGCAACCACGAAGACAGAAGAAAGTGAGCTGATTTATGTATCATTTATTTACTGATATTTGATTAAGGGGAAAATTTGACTGGGTAAGTGCCAATTTTCAGCGGACACCTGTGGATAAATGCTCAAAAGTATTAAAAAAAAATTTAAGAACAATATTTTACAAACTTGAAAAATAATACAAAACATCTACATTTTAAATAATTATATCAAATTAGACAATGTGAAAACATTGTTTAAGAATATATATAACTTGTATGACAATGATTTAATGTTTAGAGAAATTCTCACTAGTTTATAGATAAATTAAAGGTACGTTAGTGTAATAAAACAGGAATTGCAATATGAAGTAAGAGAAAAATCAGGGTTATGGCATATTTCGAAAAAAAAAATCGGGGGAGAAATTCATTGAAGTGAGTATGTGAGTGAAGAAGGGAGAGTAAGGAGGCGTAAGGTATGAATAGGTACTTATTCATATTTAAGGATATAGTTTATCCTGGTGTTGAGCAAAAACGGAGACAGATTTTTGCTAGGAAGTCTTTCAGAATGGTTTTAAATGACTAGAGGGAGGGTGTTGGCTTGATGGATATGGGTTAGGAGTTCCAGGCTTTAACAAAATGGTATGAGTACAGACCATGTCCTGCAGATTTGATAGGTTTGTGGACAGAGAGGAGTTTTTGCTCAGTGCATTCTAATGACCGACAGGAAACATAGTTGTGCAAAATGGTATTTAGCGCTGGAGAAGATGGATATTGGATAATTTTGTAGGTGGTAATAAGCTGTATATATGTTAGTCGTTAGGGTAATTCTAACCAAGTTAAGCTTTTAGTGGTATACAGTAGTGGGTTCTAAAACTGAATATTTACTGCAACTTTAGCCACATTATTATAGCATTGTTCAAGCAGTGTGGGGAGGAGGTAAGTAGTGGCAAATTTAATTGCATTGGTAAGCTTGGCTCTGTAAAGCATCTCTATCTTTTGGGGAGCTTTTTATGCAATTACATATTTGCAGGTTAAATTTAAGATTATCATTCGCTATCATCCCTAATAATTTGCTATGAGAAGTGACTTCAAAGGTTGTATTTTTAAGAGAGAGAAATTTAAATGTTGTTTTTTTTTTCATGAGAGAGGGATTTAAAGAAATTTAGAAGAATTCTTTGAGTGGGAGGGGGATGAACATGAGTTATGAGTTACAAAGCCATGTTTTTGTGGCTGTCAAAGCTTCTCGATCAGTTTTTTGAAGATGTGCTAGGTTGTCAGGTGTATATATGAGTGTGGAGCAATCTCAGTATTGTATTAGGGAGGCCTGTTGTGTGGATGTGTAGAGGGTGTTGATGAGAAGATTAAATAGGAAGGGACTAAGGACAGAGCCTTGTGGTAAACCGGTAATGATTGGAAGATATGGAGAGTGGTTGGAGTGACATTTTACTGACTAGCACCTATTGGACAAGTAGGTTTTGAACCATAGAAGGATGGGTAGAAATAGACCTAGTCAGGACACTTTTAAGTGGAGGTTTACTGTGACAAACTATAGCAAAGGCTTTAGACAAGTGTATAAATAACGAAGATAGAAGTCTGCCATTATTTTTAGATTTGCTGACAGCATCTATATAGGTTCAAAGTGCAGTATTAGTACTATGGGAAGTATGGAAGCTATGCTATGTGGGGAATGGGAGTTCTTCCTGCAGGAGATACTTTAGCAAATGTTTATGAACACATTTTTCAAATATTTTAGAGGGGGCGTGTAAGATTGCTATACGTGTAAAGTTAGTAATGTATGTTGAATTTCCTCCTTTGTATAGAAGGGTAATGTATTATTTTTCCAGAGTGAGGGAATATGGGATTCCTGGATTAGTGTTTTTATACGGATTGAGACAGGACAAGCAATGCTGTTGGCTGCTATTTTAAGGTAGTTGTTTGGAAGGTCATCAGCTGGAGTAGCCCATGGTTTGATTATTTTTATAAGAGTAGTTTTATATAGGATGTGGGAACAAATTTGAAAGTGAAAGTCAATCTGGTGATGTGAAGTGGTTGGGTTGGGTCTAAATGTTAGGGAGTCCTTGGTTAGGGACGCTATGCTTTTTGTGAAATAAAAGATGAATGCTCCTTCAATTTCAAATGGTGAGTTATTGGGAGAGGGGTTGAGGCTGAAATTTTTGGTCAGGATGTACGATTTCTTTAATGACTGACCACAATATTTTAGTCTGTGTTTGCAATTGTCCAGTATATTTTTTGTCTTCATATATTTGCTTTTTAGTATGATTGCAGAGTATTCTGATGTTTTTGAGACACTGTGGAGTTTTATTTATTTTTGTCATTCTAAAAGTGCAGGTTCTTTGGAACAAAAAAGGCAGACATAAATGCACAGTCATAAAACAGATGTTAACTCTTATAAATGCTCTCGGTTCTCTAAACCATCTATGGTCCCCAGGACCTCTTCAGGTATTTACATACAGCAACATAATGATGTGGTATATATGCAAATGGGAACAGATCTTACAACCTATACAGACTAGCTATAGTAGCTTTGGACAGAGCTTTTAAGAATAATCTCATTTTGCATGTATTTTGCTTAGTGTCAGAGTAAAATTCTGGGACAGACAAGCAGAGCAGGACAAGAACAGACACTCACAAGTTGATGATTCAGCTGTAGGAAACACCTCAAATAGATCTGTTTACCTCTGCTCACAACATTCAGTTGGCCAAATTCTGCTCCAAGACTGTGCAAAACAGATGTGTTTCTTTCCCTTGGCTATGAATGTTTTTGTATGCTTTTACACCCTTTCCACCAATATCCAGGGTTCTTCTGAAGATTCCGAAGGACTCCCCAAAGATAACTGTGGGAAATCTCTTCTGGCCAAGACAACAATGTTTTTTTTTCCTTCTTTTGGAAATAGCCAGCGACAAATACCACAAGGTTCTTCACATATGGATTTACTCACATAAGAATAGGGGCATTTGATACATTATGACCCAAACAACTACAAATGCAGCTGACAGTCTGGATGTTAGAGTTTTCATACCTTTAGGCACTTTTTTCTGAGAATTTCTAACAGGTATTAAAGGAGGCAAGAAAGCCTTCTACTAGAAATTCATATATTAGTAAATGGAAAAGGTTTTCTAGCTAGTATTAACAAAAGGGCCAGCACCAATTCAGTGGTAGTGTTTCTGTGGTTCTACAGTATTTGGGTGTTACTTTCCTATGGCCTGTCTGACTCGTCAGTCAAGGTTGACTTATTGGTCATTTCATCATGTCTGTCCATGGACCCCCTCTTTCAATGCAGCATTATGTAAAATGTTTTTGAAAGGGGTGTTGCATAAGAAGCCTCTTATAAAAGAGATGCCCCCTCCTTGGGATCTTCATTTTGTGTTAGAAAGTCTAACTCTTGCTTCATTTCAACCAGCTCATCAGGCTGACTTGAGGTTCTTAACATCTAAAACAGTCTAATTGTTCTCATCTCTGCAAGAAGAGTATCTGAATTGCAGGCTCTTATGATGGGTCAGCCCTCTTTCTTTTTCCACAGTAAAAGGGGTTCTTTAAAAACTAATCCTTCATTCATAAAGTCATATCCAAGTTTATTTTAAGTCAAACTATCCATCTCTGTGTCTTCTTTTCAGAACCTAAAGAAGGAGAAAGGATATGTTGGGAGGGTGGCCTAATGGTTAATGTGCTTGCCTTACTAATGCAAGGTGCAAGGTTTGAGTCTCACAAGGGATAAATTGGCTAGGCTTAAAATGACTCGCAAGGGCAGTTAGCCTAGTACTAACCTATGAATGCCACACCTTGAGTGTACACAGACAACTCAGATAGTGTCTTGACAGACCAAAATCTGTCAGAACTTCTTATCAGTTGTTCCTTTGTTGTGAAGATAAGCAAAAATGACAACCACCAGTGTCCAAACAGACTATTTATAAATGTTTCTCTCACACTATTACTTTTTGTAACTCTCACCACAACAAAACTATTCCAGGCAAGGTCAAGGCTCATTTTGCCAGCTTCTTGGCTTCAACTGTGACTTTTTTGGAAAAGGGTTGAATTCTAGAGCTATTCTAGAAACAGCAACTTGGTCTTCTGTGCACACTTTTACAAAGCACTATAAACTAGACTTCTTCTCCAGGTCCAGGAAAAGCTTTGCTAGGACCATTCCCCAGGGTGTCCTGGACCCTCGTCCTTTCTCCTTCCCCCATGGTAATCTGTCCATATACATAAGGCTACTGCAGCAGCAATCAAATGAAGAACATTGTGCAGTTGTGTAAGTAAGCATACCAATGACCACTGCTGCAGTAGCCAGTCCCTCTTTACCTCCCTCCCCCCACCCACCCCACCCCTTATTTCTTGCATGTTTCTATAAGTTGCAAAAGTTTTATTATTGTACTCCAAACATTGTCCTCTCAGGGCTTAAATCTCCCTCTTTCTGTTGGCATGAAAGCCCAGAAGGACTTGGCACCCAAACCTGACTTTTAGTCAGCTTATCTCAAGCTGACTAATAGAGCACAGGAAAGTGCCCAGAAAGCTTTGAAACACTAGCTGGCTGATAAACGGATATGCAGAGTAGTAGAATGTAAGATGGGAGATGAGCAGTCCGGATTCAGATCAGGAGGCAACAAAAGTTACCCAATGTTTGCAGTGAGACAGATAGTTGAGAAGAAGCTAGAGATGAGGAAAGAGTCCAACTGGGCATCCTAGACTTGGAGAAAGCATAAGGTTCCAAGGAAGCTGATCTTGACAGTGATGCAGTGGTTCAAAGTCAAAGAAACATTGGTAGAATTAGTGCAGGCTATGCACAAGGACCCAGTGACTCACATATGAACAGTGTTCGGCCTCACAGAGGGGTTTCCAGTGGGAGTGGGTGTACACTAGGGTTCAGCTCTGACCCCACTACTATTCATATTGGTGATGGACTACATTAGCAAACAGGTGGCAGGGGACAGATCAACAAAGTTACTGTATGCAGATGATGTGGCATTACAGGCAGACTGAGCAAGAACTTTAGCAAAGGATAGGGGAATGGAATGCAAAACTGAAGGCACATGGGATGAAGCTAAGCACAGATAAGAGAGTGGTAATGGCAGCAAACTGGGAAAATCAGAAGAAGTTGAGAATTGAGATTGAAAGGAAGACAGTGGAACAGGTAAATAACTTCAAGTATCTAGATGGGGTGGTTGAGCAGAACGGAAGTCTGAATGAAGATTTCAAAGCTAGAATTATAGGAACTGCAGCCAACTGACATAGAATGTCAGGTGTAGTGTATGAGAGAAGAATGACAAAGAAGCTGAAAGTTAAGGTGTACAAGACAGTGGTGTGACCTGTACTACTGTATGGTACAGAAACCTGTGCAGTAAAGGCAGAACAGTTGAAGAAGCTAGAGGTGATGGAAATGAAGTGTCTGAGAAGGGTGGTAGGATGCACTCTGTGAGAGAGATAAAAAATGAAGACATAAGTGCAGAAGCCAAAGTAGCTCTAATTGCATAAAAGCTCAGAGAACAGATTATGGTGGTTTGGACACACATGCAGAAAAGCATAAGACAAACTGGTGAAGAAGATTTGGGGCACACAGTAAGAAGGCAAGAGGAAACAAAGAGGTGGATGGATTGTGTGAAAGAAGATCTGCGACAGTCAAGCATGAATGTCGAAGACGGCAGGAGTGTGGCATTGAATCAAGAGAGATGGTGACAGTTAATACAATTCCCCTACCCCACTTAGAAAATGGGAAAAGGGGGCTGATGATGATGATTTCCCTGAAAAGAACCCTTGAGAATCTTACTTTGATTTTGTTTTATACAGCCCACTAGCTTTTATGAAAAGTAGTAAACAGAATCTCAAATAATGGGTATGCCTCTCTGAGCACGTAAAAGTTGTATTTTGATAATGTATGCAAAATATTGCTTTTGCCTACAAAGAGTATTATTGTCAGTTTCCATTTGCTATGAAGACATCATTAATTTGATTTCTGTACGTACTCCTTGGGATTCGTTAATGCCTACACTAAGTGTATACTGTTCTGAGTGAACAGAAAACACTAGCATAACTCACACCTTCTTCTTCCTAATTTTAGTTTTCCAACTGATTTTCTTACAGGCTGAAATGTCAAGGGATTCATAAAGGTTACCACAAAGAGTAAGAGTACACTTAGTGTGTAATCTTTCTGAGTGATTAGAAAGCACAAAAAAATGTGACAGGGATGTTCTTCAATACAGACCTTGTACACTTGGTGTAGGTGTTAATGAATCTGGCCCACTGTATTTATCAGCTTGAAAAAATGCAAAATATATATTTTTTTAAACAAAGGCAAATTTAGGTCATCCAAATGGCTATGTAAGACTACTGTTTGTACCTGGCAATAAAAAAATCATTCTCTGTAACCGTGGAAAGTACTATATTAAACTTCTCAGATTAGCTTATCATGACCATTATATACATTATGCACTTTAGCTGGTCATTCCTGCCCTAAAGATACATGTCTACTGCACAAAAGTCTAACAGTCACTGAAATAGCAGAAGTGAGATGGATCATCAAACTACAAACTGATAGAAATTCTGGTTTGAATGAAATGGTCCCTTTAAAACCTGTACTTAAATCACATGACTTATTTTATTAGATAATTTAAATTAATTTGTTAATTGTTTTGACTGCATATAAATTTTACTTCAGTATGTGTGTTTTATGTGTTTTGGTCTGATGAAGTACCTTTTGTTGGGTGTGAAAACACTTACCATATATTACATTTTTGATTTTACTACTTCAAACTGTGCTGGTTGATCTTATTCATCTTCTTGTGGCAAGACTCTAGAAGAGGCCAGAAGTCCAGTGATGAAAAAGTTCTGTATTGAGAAAAAATAAATAAGAGTTATACTTGTCATTTAATGACACCTCAGTAAAGAAGTGCCTCACGACTGATTGCATGCTTAGTATGTTGTAGGCCATAGTTGTACTCAGCATACTGAGCAAATCTTAACCTCAGAACGCATAGTAGAAAATGAGTATATTTCAAAATGTCAGACTTGCAGAATAAGGAGCAATAATTAAACTCACTGGGTCCTCTCTTTCAGAGTCATTGTCTTTGTCACACTTTGAGAAATCCTTACAAAACTTTCAGCTGATAACACACTTAAGACTGCAGTTCATACTTTACAGCTTCTAGTACAGGACATCTCTGAATTTGACAGCACAGCTTTATCCACATGAAAGCATAACACTGAACCCATGGTATCTGTTAAAACTAGCCTTTCCTTTATGTGTGTGTGTGTGTGTGTGTGTGTGTGTGTGTGTGTGTGTATATATATATATATATATATATATATATATATATATATATATATATATATATATATATATATACATATACATATATATTTATATGGTTCCCATTCAGAAGGTCAAACGGCTGAAATCTCGAAATGCATATGGCCGAAACTATATGCTCGAACTTCAGAAGCTCGACCTTTTGAAAGGGAAAGAAAACAACAGCAAGAAAGCACAAAACAGTGTTTCTGCAGGGAGGCCACCTGCACCCCCCACACCCTCGCTACTTATTTATTCTAACTCCAAGATCGCATTACAGCGCAGAATGGGAAATCGTATGCCGATCCTCATTCAGAAGGTCAAGCTTCTGAAATTTCGAGCATATGGTCTTGATCATATGCATTTCGAGATTTCAGCCATTCAGCTTTCTGAAGGGGAACCATATATATATATATATATATATATATATATATATATATATATATATATATATATATATATATATATATATTTCTCAGCGGGCCTCTTTGTGGCAGCAGCCCCCAGCTGTATATGTTAATATATCTGTCCTTATCAATGGTCTTGGGTATCAGAGAAGTAATCTTCTGTCCACTGTGCATGTAGGACATCTACAGTGTTTCTAGCTCCTCTTTATCTCTATCATAGCCATAGTATGTTGTCAATGATTTTGTTTTTCTGGTGAAGTACATAGGATTTTTACTCCTAACATAATGATGGCCTAGGACAAATGTATTCTGAGATAATTTTTACCTGACCTTTTGTGAAGAGATCAGATAACCTCCAAGCTGAAACCAAGCATAGTGCTTCACTGTAACAAAAGCCCTCTGAAAATTTAGGTTCACTAGCTTTAAGCACTGCTAGGCATAAGAAAAGTGTGGCTAGGCTTAAAAATGCCCCTTGGGTTGGTATCCTAGTATTCTATTAGGATGCTATGATACTATCATATAAAAGAGGCTATATGTCCAAAACACATAAATAGTGACCCACATACCTCTTAACCTCTTAGAGTAAAAAATCTGGACAAAGCCATAAATAATGGGGGTAACAAAGGGCCAAAATTAGGGACATCTTTTAAATATTGCTCTTACAAACTTAGAAAGTTGATAGAACAACAGGTTTTACATTAGCATGAATCTTCTGAAGAGTATAAAGTCTGATACTCAAATGGCTGTCTTTATTTACTGACTTCAACCCTCAATGATTTGGCAGTAAACCACAATTTTATAAGGTTCATAGGATGATACTAGGCTATTAGTCCGGAAGCCGTTATAAGCCTAGCCAAGAATTTCACCCATGGTCCCTCAAAGTCAGCACCTGGTTCCCGTGTCCAGCAGGGACACAGGTGGGATCCCATGGGTATATTTTCTGTTTCCCATCCAGTCATCCAGGTTCCTCTTAAGGAGGGCTAGAAAGGTGCTCTGCTTGACATGGAGAGGGAGTCTGTTCCACAGATGGGGGAGTCTTTGGGACACAAATCTATCCCCCCAACAAGTTCTGTTTATGTCACAGACCAGGTTAAAGCCTTGTGTGTGTGTGGGTTTCGCGAGTGGAGTTTGGCTTACGGATATGCAGCAACTCCATCACAGCTGGGTCTGAAATGGCCTTGTATGCCAGACACAGGTCACCTCTGAGCAGTCTGTATGAGACTGAGTAGAGGGATAGGGCTTTTAGCCTATCTGTATAGGATAGGTGTTTGAGACCCTGGATTTTCCTGGTCAGGTACCTCTGTGGTCTCTCCAGCTGCTGCATGTGCTTGGCAAGGTACATGTCAAAGGGGGCATTTTACTCGATAATGGGTCTGATAAGGGAGGAGTACAGGGATGCTATGACCTCCTTTTTCCTGGATGAAATACCCTTACTTATGAGGTGTGCCATGTAGAAAGCCTTCTGTACAATGGAGGCAATGTGGTGGTCAAAAGTCAGGTTGCTATCAACCTGGGTGACCAAGTCCCTCTCGACTGATTGCATGCTTAGTACATTGTTATTAATATGATAATTAGTGCGGATGACATTTTCCCCAAAGGGGATAATGATGCATTTCATGGCATTCAGTTTGAGGCCATGCTTCTGACACCAGTCATTAGTTTGGGTAAGACCCTCTTGGAGGATATTCACATCACTAGGGAAATTTAAGACAGTGCCCAGCTTGCAGTCATCTGCAAACTTGGTCAGGCACAGAACACTGGGTTTGGCTTCCACCTCAGAAAAGTATATCCCAAACAGTAGAGGCCCCAAGACCGATCCTTGGGGTACACTGCTCGTTACGGGTCTAGTACTAGGGGTGGCTTCCCCTGCTTTCACTGAATGGGTTCTATCAGTGAACAGTTAGCTACCCATCTGGTAACATACGGGTTGATGCCTAGCTGGGAGAGTTTATCTATTATGCTCGAGTGGGGAATAGTATCAAAGGCATTGGCTAGGTCAAGGTAGGCATTGTGCACCATTTTCCCCTCGTCCATGGCTTTGGTGACTGTTTCAAAGAAGTCGTTTAAAAGTTATCCATTTATGATTTTTTAACTATAGTTCATTGGGTGTCATTTTTTAATGTTTGAAAATACATATTTTTTAATGTTTGGAAGTATGTTTTCCAGTAGATCTTTCTTACTTAAAAGTAGCGTAGAGGAAGGTGGCAATAACTTGTTAATAAATTTTAAAAAATGTCGTCACTTCCTACAATCAGAGTGTATCCTTGTTAAAAGGCTTGCTTTCCTATTATACCAATTGTTTGTATTCACCTCTGATGAAGCTACGGGCCAGTAGCGAAAACGTCTTTTGTTTTTAAAAAGAATAAATTGCGTTAAGGATTTTTGCTTTGCTAGTGTCGGTGTTGTCGGAAGTCCTTTGCTTTGTGTTTCAACAGTTTGTTTTCGTTATTTTTGTTGGATATTTGGTTTCAAAGAAGTCCACCAAGTTTAACAGGCATGATCGCCATTTGACAAAACCAAACTGTGTGGGTATCAAGCATTTGTAGGTCACTAGTGTCCTTGTTTATAAGGTCTATGATAATGCATTCCATGGCCTTGCAGATCAGGCTAGTTAGGCTGATGGACCTATAATTGCCTGGGTAAGTGGATGCTCCACCTTTGTGTAGAGGGATGACAGTGGCTGTCCTCCATTCAGCTGGGATGAAGCCGGTGCTCAGGCTTTGGTTGAATAGGGTGTCTAATGGAGCATAGAGCTCATACCTGAGTTCATGTAGGATACAGCCAGGGATGTTATCTGGTCACATAGAGACTGTATTTTTTGCCTTTGAGAGGGCATTAAGGACCTGCTCCCTGGTGATGAGGGGAGGGGGGCAGGTGCTGGGGAAGTCCTGGTTTACTGATGGAAGGACAGGGGGGTGAAGTTTTCACTGAACTTGCCTTTCAGTAGGTTGGCTATATCTATGGCGTTTGTGTATGTGGTGTTATTTTCCACCAGTTCAGAGCAGATTTGGGTGTTACCTTTGAGATTGTGGACATATATGAAGAAGGCCTTGTGATTGTCCATGGTGGATGTGGCCAATTTGGATTCGAAATTAGCCTTAGAGGATTTCACCAGTGACCTTATTTGCTTGTTCAGACAAAGGAAAGATTGCTTGCAACTTGGCACCTGTTCCTTCTTGGCCCTAAACAGCAACTTTTTCCTTCTATTATAGAGTTTTTTTATTGCTGTTGTCCGCCAGACAAGTTTACTCTTCCTTGAGAAAGTATCGCTGAATCCATACAGCTATATAGGTGCTCATATAGTTTTTTTGGTGTAGGCTTGGAAATTAGTGCTAGTTCCAACTGAAGGGATGGTGGCTGTGAAGCTGCTTATACCTGCCCTGAGGAGTCAGCTTTGGAAAAGGTTTTTCGTTTGACCTTGACAGGGGGGGGGGGGGTCGGGGGATGGCAGAGGAGTTTGTGACTTCAATAGTGAACACTTTATGGTCGGATTTTACCAAGGAGGATGACACTGTAGGAGTGCTACAGTGGCTACTCATGTTTGTTAGGACCAGGTCCAGGATATTTTCACCTCTTGTAAGGGTGTCTACCCGCTGATCCAATGCATTGGCATTGACTAATCTCTAGGCATTCATGTTTGGGCTAGAATAGGTCTTTCACTCTATGGCTGGTTAGTTAAATTCGGGTCTGTATTATATCATCAAATGCTTAAAAAAGTGAACAATAAATAATCGACCCCATGTAAGCGAAAGCTTACAATCTCGAAAGCTCAGAACAGCGATTTTTTTCCAAGGGAAACAAATCTCTGTTCCAAAAAAAAAAAAAAAAATTGAAAGAATACAGAAAGTGGGGGGCTTTGCCCCCCACCCCCCTACTTAAATATACCAACTCCGAGATCACAAAATGAAATCGAAAACGGCAAAGTAACAAAAGCAGCCAAGCAAATTCTTTCCCTGGGAAAGAATTTGCTTAAAAGCCGCTTCGCTATTTTGCCTTTTCATTGTTTTAAGTTCAACCAAGACGCATTCGATAGAATGCGTCTTCGGTCATCTAATAGGAACTCGTTAAAGTCACCCAGGATCAGGGTAGAGTGTTGAATCTTGATGGATTCAAGTAAATCCAGATAGGTGGAATGGGTTTCCTGAGTCATGGTTGGGGGCCTGTAGCTATCTATGATTTGAATAGGTATTTTGTCAACAGTTAACTGCACTTGGAGTGTCTCCTGTGTGTCATACCTTTTGACCAGACTGGATGTGTTTATGTCTTTCATAAATATTGAAACTCCACCTCCTTTGGCTTTGTAGCCCGCTGTTTGGTGTCTGAAATTATGGTAGGATGAGTAACTTGATAAGGTTGGGGTGTTCGCCACAGGTTTGAACCAGGTTTCAGTGACTGTACAAATGTCAGCATCCTCCAGCACAAGGAATGCTTGCAATGAATGCAGTTTCATGTTAAGACTCCTAGCACTTAGCAGCATGACCTTTACATTTTGTTTAGAAGGATTTTTCATGTTTGTAATTTTGTGCTCATGACTTTGCCCAAAAAAGGCACTATGGGGGAGGCAAGAGCCTTTGTCATAAGCCTAAAGCCCACGGGAGACTGATGAAGGCCATCTCTGGCAAAGCATTGTGGTCTGTCAGTCATGTCCTCCCAGGCTGTCAGGTACTGGGTTATGAGAAACAGGCCAAAAATATGAGGTAAAAATCTGGGCATTCTGCAAAAATTTGTACAGTTGAGAGGTATGGTCAGTGGAATGCACTCCTTCTGTGATGATCCTTTATCTTTGTCTGTGGTGGAATCATATCAATATCATTGCCATCAGGTACTTTTCTCACAAGTGATCTTGTAACTACCATTTGCTTTCATATATCACCTGCCTCAAAAAATGATACTAGCATTCTCTCTGCATCTGATGCCTCATTGAGATGAAAATGAAAAACATAACGTCCACAGAAAAGTGTTTTCATTTGTTGCTCAACTGCCATAAAAAGTAAATAAAAAAATAAAGTAAATAAATAAATACAAGTGTTTTGTGCTGTAGGTAGTGCGGATAGTTCTGTCTGTCAACTGACCTATCTGGTTTTCTGAAAGAAAAAGTGAAAGATCACCAAATCACTGTAATATTTTCAAATTGGAACTTTCAGACTCTAATATCGGCCCTAACCTCTCACCAAACCACAAGATCGATCACTTTAATGTAATCAGATTCAACTTTCTATTCACTTTCTCCCACCGATTGCCTCTCAAAACAGTCAGATTTCTGTCTCTGAAATGTGGAACGGTACCTCTCATACAATGTGGACTAAATGGCCAGTGTGGACCACATTGGAGTGTTCCACAGCGTGGTTAATATTTATTCATACTTATTGAAAAAGCTGTAAAAAAAGCACAAAAATATGTGACATACCTCTGTGTGGAATATAGAATTTTAAATATTCAAATTGAGGAATGTTCCTCGTAATGAGGTATAGTTGACAGCTATGCATCATCTTCATCCCAAACAGGCAACTGCTTCTGGTGATAAGTTCTGATCTCCAAAAGTGGTAAAAATATAACCACAGACATGTACACTGCTGTAGGTGTTACTTCAGCGAACCATATCTCCCAAATGCCCCTGATTTTATAGAAAATCTCTGATTTTGTCTCCAACTCTGCCATTCTTTTTTGTATGTATATATTTTTGCCTTTTTTTCCTGATTTTCTGGTACATCACTAAGGAATACAGTCAATAATGCCAGACAGAGTTCAATATTTCTTATTGTTCAGAAAATGCATGATTATGCAAAATGTGTTCTATTAAGTTTTAAAATGAATTGCAGTAATATTTTAAAAAAGTGTCTCTGATTTGGCATTTTTGTCATCGCCTAATTGTTTTTGGCTATGTCCGGAATTAATGAGCAAAGAAGTTGAGAGGTATGCAGGGAACAATTCTTCTTAACTGCCCCTGATTTTGCAGAATATCTCTAATTCTGCATTCTGTTTCTTTCTTGAATTGTCACAAAGTTTTCTAATAAGATGCTAAGGATCATAGCTAAGTCAGTGGTACCAGACATTAGACTTTTATACTTCTTATTGTTCAGAACATGAATGTTGATGCAAAAACTGTTGTATTAACTTTTAAATGATTAAACTTTTAAAAAAATATAACTAATGTTGGGTCTGTGTCCCCACACATTTTGTGCTATGTCTGGAATTATTAAATTATCAAACAAAGAAGCTTAGAGAAATGCAGGGGATCGTTCCCCTCAGTTGTCCCTGATTTTGCAAAAACATCCCTGATTTGAACTGATATTTTACCCTAACCCTGATTTTCTGGTAAGTTATTGAGGATTATGGACCAGTAAGTAAAACCAGAAATTTGAGTTTCATACTCGTTATTGTTCAGAAAATACAAGCTGAAGCAAAACCTGATGCTGCATGTTCAAATTTGTATTATAATAATACCTCACAGGAGGTTAATAAGGAAGAATTACTGCAATGCTCACAGCTTTAGCAGAGTAGCAGGAGAGAAGGAGAGGGGGGGTGGAGAGAGAGAGAGAGAGAGAGAGAGAGATAGATGTAGTGAGACCATTTAGTGTTCAGGAAATGGAAGAGACACTGGTAAGCACAAAGTCAGGTAAGGCTGCAGCTTCTGATGTTTTCCCATTGGAAATATTCCAAATACTAGGTAAAATATTTCTCAAAAGATTTTGTGACAATAGCTAATGATGCTCTTCGTCAAAGAAATATCTCCTTTAGTTGGAAACTCGCATACATATCTTTTATCCATAAGCCAAGTAAGGACTCAGAGCAGCCCTCATCTTATCATCTAGTCTCAGTATTGAATTCAGACTATAATCTATTTAGGTTTGCCTTGGTTCATAGAATTTCTAAAAGGCTTACTTCACTTATACTGTTTGATCAAACTGGTTTCATTTAGGGCAGATAAACATTTGACGATATTAATAAAACTTTGGTATTGTTAGATGATGCTAACCAAACTAGTATACCCATCATCGTAACTAGTTTTGATGCCAAAAATGCTTGGGTTAATTGGACATATTTGTTTGCAGCTCTCCAGAGATTTGGCTTCTCAGATCTCTTTATTGCTGTGCTTCAGTCTATGACAAGTAAAAATTTAGGGTCAAAGTAGAGTTATCTATCTTTTTTTCTGGTTTTGCCAGGGCCAAATGTGGCTCCTAAGGAGCCTGGCTGATCTGTGTTTCCATTGGGGAGTTGCTTATGTCCTACCCACTCCCTTTCCTGGCTTCCCAGACTCACTGATTATATCTAAGAGCAATTTCCCTCTTTGGACCTCTCTGGACCATGGCTGTCCTTAGGGAGTATCAGTGAGAGCCATCCCACCTAGGATGGGCACTCCCATCCCTCCCTTCCTTTCTGCTTTGATAGTCATCTGAGCTGCTAACAGAAAATGAGTCAGCTGGGCAGTAGTCAGGGCTTTATTTCACAATGCCACAGTGGCAATATGTATCCAAACCATTTGAGATTACCCAGTGAACTAGACAGGGCTGTCATTTGTCCTCCTTAGTATTTGCTTTATACCCTGAACCACTTGTAGTAAAATTACAATCAGAGTGGAGGGATGAGGGTTATAAGTAGAGCAGGGATCATTTGTTTGTCCACCTAGCCAACCCTAGCTAATAAATTCAGCCCCTTTGGAAACAAACTGAGGCCTTTGGAGTCCAGGTATAAACTAAATTCCGATAAAATAAAACCCATTCCATTTAATTTTATCACATCACTGGGCCTTCAGGAACAGTTCCCTTATTTATGAAGAAATCAGTAGATGGAATTGTAACACCAAGGAAATACTGCCAGTCCAGCTATCTGGAATTTTGTAAATAATCATATGTCATTTGTGAATAGTAATATGTTTCATATACTTGTCTTACAAATGTAAGAGAACTATATGTTACGTGTTTATTAAACTACTGGTGCAGAAGTGTGTGTTGAACTGTATGTTATGTACTGAGCTTCAAGAATGTAACCACAGTGTACCTTACTGGAAAAGAACAGAAATTTATATAAACTATAACCTGTTCAAGTGTATGTTTTAATAGTAGAAGCTTGAACCTACAGAGTTAACTTGAAAACTCTCAAGAAAATAAGTTGACATTAAAAGTGCTTTATGATGTGCTATAAAAAGTAGTTTCAGTGCAGTAAGCGGACACATTGTCTAGAGCTAGAGGTTTTCCTATTGTCTGGAAACAGAAACAATTACTAGGTTTCATATGTAAAAGTATTTAATTGTTTTATGACTTCCACTTCTAGGCAAACATCTGAAAGATATGCATTTTTCACAGAGAAATGTTAAATTTTGTTAAATTTCTGTTAGTCTGGGAAGTGAAGGCAGGTGACAAAGAGTGATGTCATCCAAGCTAACCCAGCAGTAAATATGATTATTAATTTAAGAACTCTCTCAGAGAAAGTCTGTGCATTTTGTATTTGTCTTTGGATCTGACAACATCCATTCTTCAACACTACATTTGCCTTGCTGTGTAAGTCATTTAGGGAATAGTATCTTTTGGATATAGATAGGAATATAGTAAAGATTAGTTTAGATGTTTTCTGTATTTATTTGAGACTGTCCTGCAATGCTGTTTTAAAATATTTCCAGTGATTCTGAATTCTGTAGTTACTGTGTTGTTTGAGTATTGTCTTGTTCTTTTTTTATTTATTATTAAAAATATTTAAATCTTTAAATTGTGGCTGGTTTGTTTAGAGATATTTAAGCTCTTAGAGTACTTGCATATGTATTTGGTGACACTGCACAGGCCACTCCAAAAGCCTTAGTCTTGGTCACACTTATCATTTGGATAATAGTAACATTACACAGTAGGATTGGTCACCCTTTGTAAGGTCCTTTAAGTAGCTGATACGTCGGGGTTGGTAGCAGTGATAACTACTTTATAGTCTGGGCAGAAGGAGGCATAGCTAGTTTAGTAAACCTGTGCCAGCTTTTCCCAGGTGTGTGTGTGTGTGTGTGTATATAAATCAAATCTCAAAGTGTGTGTGTCTGTGTGTGTGTGTGTGTGTGTGTGTGTGTGTGTGTGTGTGTGTGTGTGTGTGTGTGTGTCAGCTACTTGGGCAGGGACACTAAGCACTGGTTGGACAGAGAGGATGCAAGACATCTTGGCTTGACCCCTCAGCTGAGATCTTAACCCTATAGCTGTGCTAGTTGGGAGTCTTATTGGAGATCTGGAGAAAGAGGGAGAAACCAGGCCTAGACTGACTGTGATCTCTGTGTGCTGTTAAGGGAAATTGTATTTTACTGTGTGTACTTGTCATCCTCCCATTGTGTATGTCCCTCTCTGTTGCCAGTGGTTAGGATTGAATCTCCTTGATTACTTGGCCAGTGCAGGGGTGTTGCAGGAATATTTAAGGATAACAATATTAGGAGACACATGGGCTTAGACTCAGATGACCTTTGCTACATTAACACTAGTTTACATTAATTATTTTAAACTGTAACCAAATTGTTTATTATATATTCAGCAACAGATTATTGAAGTTTAAATGTTTATTCTATTCCATATTCCATATGCTGTGCAAGAGCTGTGGCTCTCCTTGGCTTATAGTTACTTTGAAAAGCAAATTAAGCAGATAAACAATGTCCTGTGGGTGCAGAAAAAATACAGAATTGCTTGATAGCACCAAAGGTGATGATGGGACTTGGGTTGCTAGACTCTGAAACATACCATAAGGATAGACTTTGGAAGGTCTTGTATAATTTACTCAGGACTGACCATCAGGTGGGTTGGAAGAACATTATATTATAGATGGTTGGGGGAGAGCAAGCTTATCCTTATTACCTGTGGCAGAAAGAGTTACCTAATCAGTGTATTTCTTCCCTATTATTAAAGTAATTCTGTCCTGTGATTAATCACTTTTCATGCAGTTTAACCTAAGAAAGTGGAGAGCAGACTTTTTCCCCATAGTGAGGGTTTCTTTTGGAATAATAATAGTATGGAACATCAGTTATGCTCCTTGGCTGCTGCTAACATTCTCTTACAATGGGAGTGACTGATTTCAGGAGACAGATTTTAAATTGGTGAGACCTGAGAGAGAAATGTAATATGGGGTACAGTATGAAGAAGTCTTTAAGTGCTTGGTAAAGCAGGGTGATGGTTAAAAGCCCTAACTTTGGGAAGGGCAGAACAACCCCGTTTAGCCAATTTATTCGTGGAAGCCAGGTGCTATAATCTCATCGGAAGACCTATAACTAGTAAATGCTAAAAGCTTTTAATAAAAGAAATGAGTGGTAACATGAATTCCTGAAAGAAAGTGTGTAGAAAGATCTATGATAACCCATTTCACAAGTTATATGGAATAGGATCCTCTTCTGTTGTAGGTATGCTACAATATGTAGAATGTACAGCATTTTGGATGGCAGTATCTACACAAATATTTTTATACCACAGTTAAAATAAAAAATATGTTCCTTCCATCTGGACTAGTGTAGTGGAGGTGCCCAGAGGAAGGTTTCGGGGACTGGAAACCTATTTTAAGCACATGCCCAAGATGTCAAACTTTCTTAAGGGATGAGCAATGGCTTTTAGTTGAACTATGTCCAAGTAAACTAAAGCGAGACCCTTTCTGTTAATCTCCTTTTGAAATTATATTATTGGTCTAGGGCAGAGACAGCACTGATTGAAACCTTCTTGATTCTGGTGAAAAAGTGTGTCACCCGACAGTAGAAGATTGAATAACATCCTTCTGTTCTGTAATTCATTGCTCTAATGAATGATCTTTGTGGCATGGAGATGAATCAGGGCAATATAAAGATAAGGGAAAGGATGATAGTCTCATGGAAGCCTTTGACTGGCTTACTTGACTTGACTCTTTAACAGAAAAGATTAGACCTATAGCAGGATAATAATTCCATTTTGCAGGCTAATCCACTCAATACGAAACATGTTTAATTTCATAAACCCAACCTGCCTTTGACATTCTTGTGAGATGTTTCTGTAAGCTACTATTAAGAGGAAACTGGGGTGTTGTAGGCCTTTAGTGCACTGCAGCTAACAAAATGGGAATGTGAAATATTTCAAAATCTGAACACAGTATTTCAACTATATTAATAAATTAAAATATAAAAATATATGTATTTATGTGCTTGGAAAGTAAAATAAAAATTTCAGTAACTAATGTCATAAAAAATTATAATTTGGATGATCTTAAGAATAAAATACTTATAACTGTGCTGAGAGAAGGTTAACATGGCTGCTGTCACCATGGCTGTAATTCCTGCTGCTGCTGTACTTCCCGTTGGTGTTGCTGTTGGCGGCCTCTTGAGTTATACACTTGTTTAATAGGAGTCTTTCGGATTGATGGAAGAGTGGTTCATCTAAAAGAAGTTTCTATATGTTAACCTAGGTTCCGTTGTTCACTTGTGTTTCCTCACTTGTTTCCAGGAGCGTAGAGTTAAATTGCTTATCTGTGTAATTATTATTATCGGGTAACTTAGGATAAACCTTCGTCTCTGCACAATCAGTCTTGTATGCCAATATTTTTTTTATTTTCTCTCCCTTGTTTCAGCTACCAGTTTCTACCTTGTCAAAAATGGTAGTATATATGGTTTTATAATTGTGAAACAACGGATCACCTGTAATAGCTGTACTGGGTTCCTTATTATCTTTTTGTAAATTGTGCATCAATTTATTATTAACTCTGATAAAGAGAAATTTAAAAGCAGACAGTATACACATATGAAAAAAATATGGTGCATGTTGGTGGTGTTCCTGTATTAATGATAGACCTGTTGGTGTTGCTGTTGGCGGCAGGGTTGGGAGAGTTGCTTAATGGTTAAGGTGTTTGCCTTACAAACACAAGGTGCAGGGTTTGAGCCTCACAAGGGATAATTGGCTAGGCTTAAAATGGCTCGCAAGGGCAGTTAGCTTAGTACTAAACTATGAAACTATGAAAACCCTATGTGGAGGTCAGTGGTTATAATAAAACTATTCTGTTTGGGGGAGATGTGATTGTAGTGTGCTTGTTCTGTGATGGTTTTTATGTTGGGAAAAAAAAACAAAGGTTAAGTAACAGAATATAAGAACATCTGTATGATATCAGAAAGGACTACTGACTCTATGATGTGCCAGAATTTAAAAAAATATTTATTTTTTGTTCTTGAATAAATCCCAAAGGATAAGGGGGGGGGGGCATGAGGATGTATTATTGAAGAAAGATAAATGATGAGGCAACATTGTTTTAGTGCTATTACACTGTCGCCTCATAGTAAGATGCTGTCCGGTTCGATTCTCAGCTAGAGCGTCTTCTGCGTGGAGACATGCGTGAATGGGGGTACCTTCATTGAAGATTGTGTGTCAGGGCTGTAACTTGGCACGTAAAAATCAACTACCAATCATTAGCGGACCGGAGTTCTGCTGTGGCGACCCCTAACCGGGAAAAGCCGAAAGACACAACAACAACACTCAAGGGCCTAAATGATTGCACATCACTTGACAATATTTTATTCTTAATATTTTTCAGATTATAATTTTTTTTATGAAATTAGTGACAGGAATTTTTATTCTACATTCCAAGCACATGACTACATTTATTTTTATATTATGATCTGTTAATACATTTGACATATTTAATCATTTGTTTTATTAATGCATAGTTAAAAGATTATTTAAAAATTATTTAAAAGTTTTTATAGTAATTGTCTTTTTAAAGATATTTTGAATTGTTTGTATTTATTTATTTAAAGCAATATTGGACGTGTCACTTTAAGGGAAGCAGGAATAGTCAGTTGGTATGTTTTGGGACATGTGAGTAAATTATAAATTTTAAGGACGAAAGTCCTAAAAATGTTAAAAATGTTTGCTTTGCTGTTGTACATTGAAGCAATTATTTGCCATTAGTAACTCCAGAGTTTTCCCTCTTCACATGCGTCTGGTTGTTTAGTATTGTTTTATTGGTGACACTGAAGATTTATTGTGAACATGATATGTATTTCATTAATAGATTGTTGTTATTTTGCATGTTTATGTTAAAACAAGATTGTTTAGGGACAGGCATACCTAATGATTTGAGATACTTTACCACACCAACGAAATATATATGTAGATGGGTCTACTGCTTTTGGTCGAATTACATTTGGTCGAAAATTATTTCAGGCAGCCCACTTCACTAAAGCTCATTTGATTGAAAGCTCATTAGGTCGAATTCCATTTGGTCGAAAATGGAATATAGCCCCTGCCCCACTGCAGTGCGACCCTGGAGTGAGAATATAAAGTTAGGGGGGTGTGGGGGACACAGCCCCCCACATTGGGGGGTGTTGGGGGTGTAGTTCCCCACATTTTGCAACTAGTTTTTACTGACGTTATACATTTCAATTTATTTTTAATGGATGCACATGTATGTAATAGTGCATACACTGCAATTATCTGTGTGTCCCCTTACTTTATATTCTCACTCCGGGGTCGCACTGCAGTGGTGCAGGAGCTATATTCCATTTTTGACCAAATGGAATTTGACCAAATGGGTTTTCAGTGAAATGCATTTTCGGTGAAGTGGGCTGCCTGAAATCATTTTCGACCAAATGTAATTCGACCAAAAGCAGTAGACATGTAGACATACGCATATTACCATTGATGTATAAATGGAGGTACATGTTGCAGGTAACCTCACTATGATTCTGTAACTTTACCCTTCCTTCGATTTCAGCTTTGTGGCATAGAAAGATGGAACCCTGACTATGATGTCCATGAAAGATAACAGTGAAAGAACCACTTGAGCAACTCAAAAATAAAAAAAACAACTTTTAATAACTTCACAAAGCTTTTTTTTTTATTTGCTAAACAATGAGGAAGGACATAGTCTGAAAGCTGTTTGTTTTTGTATTTTTGACTGTCTGCATAGGGCATCTATTTGAGGCCGGTAATCCTCTTTGTGAGGCATTTCTGCGGCCTTTCCAGTTGTTGTAGATGTCTTGTGAGGTACATACCATAAGGGGCGTTGTACTCTATAATGGGTCTAATGAGTGATGAGTAGAGGGGAACAATGACCTCTTTTTTTCTGGATGCGAAACCTTTTGTGATGTGGTGTGCCACATAGAAGGGTTTCCTGACTACTGTAGTGATGAAATTATGAAAGGAGAGACTACTGTCCACCTATGTCACAAGGTCTCTTATCACACTTTCAGTGTTAAGTATACTACCACCTATGTTGTAGTTCATGGGTACAGAGTTTTTACCAAAGGGGATGACAGTGCACTTTTTGGCATTGAGCTTGAGGCCATAGCTTTGACACCAGGCATCTGTCTCAGTGAGGCCCTTTTGTAGGATGTCCACATTGTTAGGAGTTTCGATTATGGCTCCTAGTTTGCAGTCATCTGTGAACTTTGTTAGCCAAAGACCTTCTGTGTTAGCCTGTACTTCAGGGAAGTAGATACTAGACAGGAGAGGACCCAGGACTGCATCCTGTGGTACTCCACTTGTCACTGGTCTGAAGTCGGATTTGGAGTCTGCTACTTTCACTGTGTGGGTTCTTTCAGTGAGCCAGTTGGCAACCCATATTGTGACATAGGGATTTATACCTAGTTTAGTGAGTTTATCTATAATTCCAAAGTGGGGGATGGTGTTGAAAGCCTTGGCAAGATCTAGATAGGCTGTGTGAACCACCTTACCCTTGTCTACGGCTTTGGTGTCTGCTTCAAAGAAGTCTATCAGGTTTAGGAGACATGATCTGCCTTTTACAAACCCGAACTGGGTGGGGTCCAGAGTTTGGAGATTACCAATGTCTTTGTTTATAAGTTCCATTATGATACATTCCATGGCCTTGCAGACCAGACTCGTCAGGCTAATGGGGCGGTAGTTCCCGGGGTCCATGGTGGCTCCCCCCTTGTGGAGTGGGATAACCATTGCTGTGCGCCATTCAGCAGGCAGAGTTGGTCTCTGTTTCCTTTTGTTGTGCCTAGCCCTGACTATGACCCAGACCACCAGGGTTCAAGTAGTGACTCCAGCACTAGAAGAGCTGGATGGGGATGGGGAGGAGTGAAGGTGTGGAGCCTGTTCATCTTCCTCAAGGTGCAGGGATGAGGGCGTGTGCCTGGGCGCATTATTAGCAGTAGAATCACTGATGGAGACCACTGCTCCTACTGAAGTGATGTCTACCGATGGGGGTAGGGCCAACTGATTGTGTTGTGTGCTGCCCTCTTAGATGCTGCAGGCATGTGAACAAGAAATTCTGGAAGAAGCAGCTGAGTCAGTTCCGAGGGTTGGATGTGAACCAACAGTTGAGGAATGAATGAAAATGTCAGCATCAGATTAACGTTTACACTTCTGCTGCCCTGGCGTTCAGGGCATTGAATTGTCAAACCCAAAGAACAAACTATCTGTTGTCTTTCTTGGTAAAAATCTATATCTGCATACGATAGTCCCACTTTTGGTTCACCAGATTCTCACCCCATGACAGAATAAATGAAATGTAGAACTACTGAGGGGTGAACAAATGGATCATTTGGGCAGTTCCTATTCACTGTTCCAAGGCAAAGGTTTACAGGAATACCAAACTGGATGAATACACCTTGTCACAGTACTGCAGGGCACTGTGTACCTCCTCAGGGCTGTCTCCTCTTAAAAAGCTGCTTTTTTGAAGCCAGATATATATTTCTTACTGATTGGTTGCTTCCATTGCTGTTGCTTGGTGGTACATAGTTTGGCATTTTAAAAGACGTTGGAAATGGTAATTCTCCAACTACATCAGAGCTTGCATCATATGTGGGGCAGTGGTCTCAAGTTTCACAAGTATGTATGAATTACTGTATTTAATTGAAAAGCATGGTGCACTTGGGTTCTGCTGCAACTGTCTTGTTATATTCTGATCGTGGCCTCACGCAAGATATCCAGACATGTACATGCATCGTGCTTCAGAATTTTACAGTGCAGCATTTTCTGACACTCTGATACATCATATGGTGACTAAAGTGTGCTGCTGCAGTTATGCTATGGCATCTCGCAGGGTTCATAATACCAAGTGCATAACTGCTATATTACTCATCACTGTACATGTTTCTGTTCTTAACTCTGATCTGCTTGTAGCTTTTCTGCACTCTTGAGTCCCACACTGGGAAACAGCTAACTACTACAACTTGCAATGTGTCTTCTTTTAGTTATTCATACATATTTTACATTACAGTACATCTTCTCTATGCAGCACAGTCCTTTCTGCATTGAACATCTCATCTGTCTAAATCCCAGCCTTAACCATCTACAATGATGTAATGAAGTAGGTTATGACTGCAGATCTGTTGTGTTTTATTACATACAATAAAGTTCACATGTTGTACTAGTATGTAAAATAACAGCTCTAATTATATTGTGCCTCAGACACTATCACTTGTATGAGGCATTGCAACTTTAGCTGATTAGTGTAACACACGATTAGAAATTTTGCATCACTGGTATTAAGCAGATAATACAATTCTCACTGGCTTTATTTCAAAGCACACTGATTATTAAAGTAATTTTATAACAATCAGAGGTAACAAGCTCTAAATTGTGTTTTTTTTTTAGTTTGCAGTTAAGACAGAATAAATCCACGTCTTCAAACAGAAATCTGTATAGTGTTTTCATTTGTAAATGTGATTCTAGTCCTAAATTTCTTTCCTGCTTGTTGTTACATTTTAGTTGTTATCCTGACTGCGTGGCTTCTGAGGATAAACATGTATGACACGATCTTTGTTTTTTCATTTTCTTCTTCTGAAAGTATATCAGAGAAGATTGTATGTAGGTTCTTCTTCATGAAATGTATAGCATATGTCAGAAACAGCTTCAATGCAGAGATGGTAGTGTAAAAATAGCAAAATCTGTGCATGCATAAGATTAACACAAGGGGGATTAGAAATATAAAACAATAGGTATAACCAGCTGAGACTTGTATGTATTTTTAATTATTTGTTTTCATTATTTTATTCATATATGTATATATTTATTTATTATTAATTTATCTGTTTTTGAATAAAGAGAAGGATTTGGATTCCAATGATCATTTTAAAAGATAACACAAAAAGGTCTTCTACAATTCTCCCTTCACTCCAAACAATTTAGGAAATTTTAAAATTTGTATGCAGCGCATTGTTTAATTCTACCAGTGGCTACAACCCCATTGTTCATGTACATGTTCATTAAACTCAGTACTTCAGTGCTTCAGTCATGGCCTCATGCTCTGTACACCTGCATTATCTCCCACAGGCCTTGTATAACCGAGCAACAGTGCAGTGTCATCTGGGACTCTGGACAGAGGCTACTGAATCCCTTCAGGAGGCAATCAAAGTAAGGGCTGATACAAGGCCCAGATGTCTTGATGGTGTGCTTGAAAAGGTGAAGGTAAGACTGTAATTTGGAGGCTGTTGAGATCTGTGCAATGACTATAAGCTACATGAGGCAGGGCGTTTTTTTTTATAGTGATGAGAAAGATAAGAAAATGCTTGCTGTATGTATTCCACACAGGGCATGCGCCACAGAAATGGTTGCATCATAATTCATAGTGACTTACACCTTGCAGTCTAAATAAAGCTAACTCATCAGTGCCTGTAGTACTTGTGTATTTCTCTTTGTTGCTAATAGCTCCTTATGGTCTTGTGCCATTAATTAACACTGTATCCTTAATATACTGACCTACAGATTAATTCAGGCAACATATGATAGGCCAGGGTGTGTGAAACAAAATGTTAGTAAGATTGGTTGTCTAGGACACACTAGCCGAGATACTGTCAGTGACTGGCAGTTGTTATACAAAGTTTATTTATATTTGCAGAAATAAGTTACATTTTATTAAATATCACCATTTAAACTGACATAGAACAAGACAGAAAAATGCGTTTATTGCTCATAGAGAATGCATGACATTGCAGACATTGCTGCTTGTCAGTCTTTATGAGGATATGCAAAATTTCTGTATTTGCATTAGTACTGGCACAATCAAATGACTTACAAACTATTGCATGATATCTGATGAAACCTTAGATGATATTGGAAAAACTGGCAGTGATATTTGCATTATACCCTGCAGAGCATGAGAAATATTGAAAGTTGTTTATATTTTAATTATGCATATAAGGATATGTTTCATATGTCTTTGAGTATCTCAAAGAAAGCTTCTGGATAAGATTTACTTGATTTTATCATTAGCCTTACATGTGGCTATTGAGCTGTTGACACAGTGTCAGGTATTCAAAATGCATAATGAACTGAGCGATCATGTTTTCTTCAGTATTGCTCAGTGCATTATGAAGAAGTGATTTAAAAACCAGCACAGCACTACAGCAGTAAAAAGGCTGTTACCTGTACTGCTACATCAAATTGCTGAAAGCTGTATGCAAATGCAAAACTATGTGGGCAGAGCCAATGCAAATTAGCCTTATGCACTTTCCCAGAGGATTTACGGGAAATAAAGTAATACAGTACAAGAAGCTATATAGTGTTATTTGGGATTGAAGTTTTAAAACATACACCGTCTTTACACCCAATGAAGTCTGTGCAGGAACAGAGCTGTTATTAGCTCTGCGACAGGTAAGTACTGAGACACTGCATGTGCTTTTTGTGTGTGTGTGTTTGTGTGTGTGTGTGCATGCGCATGTGTGTGTGTGTGTTTGTGTGTGTGTGTGAGAGCGTGTGTGTGTTTTTGTATGTGCCAGTACAGCAGCATTGCATGGGTTGGGAACATTAAGCAGCCCAATTACTTCTAACTGTGCGATAATCAGTTCAGAGAGATGATAATGAGATGTGAATCACTTTTACTCTTTCATATTTTACAACGACATGTATCTGGAGAGTTTTTCCCCGGGCCTGTGCTGAAAATTGGCTTTGTTCCAAGTTGGACTTTCCCGGAAAACAAATGTTAAATACAATAAAATAAATAAAAACTGCATTTTATCACTGTAGCACTATTAGGGTTCCCCTACAAAGCTTACTACTAGCCTTATAAGAATATTTTTTCATGAATCTTAGGGAATGTGTTTTGCTGATGACTGTAGCAAAAATTACATTATTTTTGAACATTTAGAGAAAAGTATGTTTTTTTTTGTTCAGTATAATACTGATGTAGACTTTGAAAGTATTAAACTGATTGTAAACATGAATTTTTGCTGTTTTACTACTTTGTTGGTATTTAATGTCCGCAAGCTATTTTGATTTATTTGTTTTATACTTTTTTCCTTGGTTCTTCAGACAATGTTCAGGGCTCTCAGAGTTGTTGATATATTTATTTTATTTTATTTTACATTTGTTGACCGGGCTAGTCTAACTGGATATATGTCCATTTTCAGTAGAGGCCCGAGGAGAAAAGCTCCGAGACAATAACAAGGACAGAAAAAAGAAACATTTATACAAATAATCCGCAAAAAATAGCAATTACAAAAAAAAATAATTGTATAGTCCCCAAGGAAAAAAGTTAAATACGAGAATAATTACATGAGTAAACAATTGATTGCCAGCAAAAATAATTTTTTTTTTTTTTTTTTTTTTTTTTTTGACAGCCAAAAAAAAGAAAAAAAAAATAGTTCTAGTTCAGTTTCAGTAAGCAAAAAAAAATACAAAATAAAAATAGCATAGTGGGGAGATACAAAAAAGAGAGCAAGAAGTATTAAACATGCCATATATAGAAGGTAGAGGAGTTTCAGCAAAAGAAATCCAGTTTGAGAGTTAGAGTAGAAAGAGGAGAAATAAGTATCAGTCAGGCTGAGAGCAGGGGCAAAGCCATCTGGTTTTAAAGTTTTTCAGCTGATTCTTGAAAAGGTTGGTGGAAGTAAGGGATGTGATCTCAGTTGGAAGTTTGTTCCAGGAATTGCCAACTGCATTTGAGAATAGGCAGTCTCCAGCTTTGTTAAAGGATTTGGTAGTGGCGACTTGTAGTTTTTTAGCTGATCTTAGGGTAGGAAGGTTTTTATAAGAATTTACTAGGTTACATAGTATGGGAGTGTTTGTAGGATGATGTAAAATCTTGTGAATAAAAATGAGTTGCTGGTAAACTAGTTGGTTTTGTACTTCCAGCCATCCGAGATGTCTAAGGTTAAGGCAGTGGCGAGTACGGAAGGGGGCACCAGTGGCAAATTTAGCTATGTTGTTGTAGGTGGTTGCTAGTTTATTTAGATTAGTTTTGGATAGGTTGGTATATATATATATATAGGTGAGGCATAGAGTAGGGTGGAAATAAGGTGGGTTTGGGAAATAGAGATATTTGCTGACTCTGTAAGAAATGATCTGATTCTGTAGAGGAATCCAAGTTTTCTATTTACTGATTTAATACTAGCGTTAATATGTGAGTCAAAGGTGAGATGTTTATCTATTAATACACCAAAGAGTTTGGTGGTGGTTTCAGGGGCTATTACTGTGCCATTGTTTGATTTTACTGTGAGATTGATAGAGGGGGATTTCTGTGTGGGAGTAAATAGCAGTAATTTAGTTTTTTTAGGGTTCAGGAGGAGACAACGTTGATGGAACCAGTTTTCCACTAAAGTAAAGACAGTTTGTGTGTTAGCCTGTAATTCAGCAGGGGAGGATGTGGCACATGCCAGAGTTGAATCGTCAGCATATTGTATGCATGTAGTTTGTGGAAGGGAAGTTTTTAGATCATTAATGAAAATTGTGAAAAGGAGAGGTCCAAGAATAGATCCTTGAGGGACTCCAAGGGTGATAGGAAGCTGAGAAGATAGATTGTTTTCCCAGAGGACTGCTTGTTTCCTGTTTTCAAGGTAGGATTGGAACCATTTTACTAGTTGATGATCAATGGAAAGTGATTCAAGTATACTTAATAGTATTTGGTGGTTAACTATATCAAAGGCCTTTGAGAGATCTATAAAAAGAGCAGAAGATAGTAGGTTAGTATTCCTGTTTTTATTAATGCTATCTGTAAAGGATAGAGGAGCTGTTGTGGTACTATGGTGAGGCCTGAAACCATGCTGGCAGTCAACTAGAAGGTTGTTTTGTAGGAGATACTGAAGTAATTGCCGATGGATGCATTGCTCCATAATTTTTGCGATGGGGGAGAGAAGGGCTATTGGGCGGAAGTTAGATAATTCATTTGAGGTACCTCCCTTATGCAGAGGGATGATATGGGAGATTTTCCAGATGGATGGGACATAAGATTCAGAGATGGTTCTGTTTATTAGGATAGAAATAGGGTAGGCAAGTACACCAGCTGCGACTTGCAGGAATTCAGCTGGGAGCAGGTCAGCTGATGGTGTACATGGTTTTAGTTTAAGAAGCAAGGAGTGTATCAAAGATGTTGGGACATGTTGAAGGTTAAAAGGCTGGGGTAATTTGGTTAGTGAGGGAAATTTAGTGGTGGAAGTAGGTGGTAAGGTGGTTGCTAGTGCTTGGACTGTTTCAGAGAAATATTTATTAAAGGTGTTGGCTATATGGCTGGGAGAGGTTTGGGTTAGGTTTGAGGGGGTAGGTGTTTTGGACTGTCCTGGGTGGAGTAATTTGTTGATACCTGACCAAAACTTTTGTGGATTATTTTGTTGGTTTTGTTGGAATTTGAGGTAGAAGTTTTTTTGTCAAGGATTATGGATTTTTTTGTGGAATTACGAATTTGTCTAAAGTTTAGGTGATCTATTGGGTTTCTAGTTTTTCTCCATTTGGACCAGAGTTTGTTCCTTAGTTGCATGTTTTGCCTTGTGTCCTTAGACAGCCAGGGGGCTGGTTTATTTTTTGTTCTGACAGTACAAGTGGGAGCATGTTGCTCAAGGATCTGCAAGAATGTTTTGTTAAAGTGTGAAATGGCTTTGTCAAGAGGTAGGTATTTTAGGGGTGACCAGTTGCAAGCTTTAAGCTCAGCCTGAAAATTACTTGGGTTGAAATATTTTTTTTCTGGTAGTTCTAAAAGCTATTAGATTATGAAAGTGGGTCTTTTGCCTAGTGATGTAAGTAAGAGAATGGTCACTAATGTTGTCAGGGAGTATACCTGTTTGATAAAGATGGGGGTCCTTATTTACTAGAATCCAATCTAAGGTAGTTTGTTTTTTGTTAGGTTTGTGGATCCTGGTTGGGAAGGTAATGGTTTGGTGGAAGCCAAAGAGGTTCATATGCGTAGCGGGAATGGGAGATGTACAGCTATTCCAATCAATATTAAAGTCACCAAGGAGTATGGTTTCTTGTGGTAGGGATATTGAAAGCCAGTTTAGGGTATTTTCGAGAGTACTAATATTGTTCCCAGGGGGGATGTAAGAGCAGATAATGTATATTGATTTTTTCGCATTAATTTGGAGCTTCGAGGTTAAGATTTCAGAGTTATTAGGAGGAGGAGGTTGCATATCTAATGATGTGATCTTCAGTTCAGATTTGAACAGTATTGCTAGTCCACCTCCCTTTTTATTTAAACGGTCTAGTCTGAGAATGTTATAGCCTGGAGGGACAATGTCATTATCTTTCGTTGTAGGTTTAAGCCATGTTTCAGTAAGGCATAAGATGTCAAAGGAATAGATGTCTAATAGGGCATTTAGTTGGGTTATTTTGTTATTAACACTTCTTATATTGAGTTGACCTATAAGTAGAGAGTTAGGGCTTTTAGTTATATTGCAGTTCTAATCCAGTGTTCATGTACTGTAAAAAACGACTGTATTTTACATTGTTACTGTGCATTACATACGCTCATATTTTGCTTTTGTCATATTAATTATGCCTATAGCAATGTCCATATTCAGACGTCTATTAAAGATGATTATATTCTGCTGTTTGCTGGGCGGTCACGGTGGTGCAGCGGTTAGCATTGTCACCTCACAGCAAGAGGTTCTCTGGTTCGATTCTCGGCTGGGGTGCCTTCTGTTCGGAGTCTGCATGTCCTCCCTGTGGTTGTGTGGGTTTCCTCCTGGTGCTCCGGTTTCCTCCCACATCACAAAGACATGCAGTAGGTGGATTGGACACTCTGAATTGGCCCTAGGTGTGAGTGTGTGCGTGTGTGTGCTTTCTGTGGAAGGTTGGGCGCTGGGCTGGCAACTCAACACCGTAAAACTCCACTGCCAATCATAAGCGGACAGATGATCCGCTGTGGCGACCCCTAACCGGGAAAAAGCCGAAAGAAGAAGAAGAAGATATTCTGCTGTTTGCTGTATTGTTATACTTGTTACACAAAGTATATTATGATGTTTATTTTATTTACTGCATTTGTCTAAATGGCCTTGCCATGGCTGAAAAGGGTCTTGGACCAGTTCCCTTACTCGGTTAATTGAAGAAAATAAATAAGTAAGTTACTGCTGTGGTCTTTGCAGCTGCTGTGGCTCGAATGCGTTAGGTAAGACAAGAAGTTTATCTAAACTTCTTCATATAGTAGAATGAACTATAGTAAGATACCAGTAAAGGTTTCCCAAGTGAATAGTGAACATTTAATGTGCACACATTAAACTGCAGAGTGCAGTCCCATGAAGTATTAGCTTGTTAAACTATTTTGCCAAATGCATTTCCCTGAAACCAAGCATATTTGTAATCAGTTTTTGGCACCATGTAACATCTTACATTTCAGCATAAAACTTTACAACAAACATGTGAAAATTAAAGCATAAAATGTAATTCTAATTTGTGGTGGCAGACAATCCAGAAGTATAGCTAAGGCAGAACTAGAGGGGCAACTGCCCAGGTGCAAAGTGTTGGGGGGACATGATCAGCTGATCTGATCCTCTCTACTGGCTTTTAAAAGCTGGTATTGCATTTGTAGTCAACCCTGAGTGCTGTAGCACTCTGTGTGTGATGTAAACTGTAGCAACTGCTTGCTATATTGTAATAAGCAGTTTGCTACAGTTTAAAAGAAGACATTTTTTTTACTAAATTCTGAGTGCCAAAGTGCTCAGTGCAGGTAGGGTATACACTGTAGCAACTTTTGCTACATTTGCAGCAAAGAGTTTGTTATAATTTAAAAGAAGTATATATTTTTTTTTTGATAAAATGTGTGGGAGGCCGAATGAGACAAGACACAGAAATGGGTCCTGAATAGCTGGGGCAGGAGGGAGGGGAGTGTGTCGTGCATCTGGCCACCTGGATGGTGTGCCAGTAGAAGGACTGGCCATCATTTTTTTTTTTTTTTGCTCTTCAAAGGAAGAACTGTGGGGTGGTGGTAGATATGACTGCAATAAGGTGATTGCTCCAATGAAGTGTTTTTTTTTTTCTTTTTTTGTTGCTCATCAGTTGAAGAACTAAGGGGTATTGTTGCTGGTTTATGGTACTAGCACAGGGCTGTCATTGAACCAGCTGCACTTTTGGGGCAATCCTACATTTCTACATGCAATGGGCTTCACAGTGCTGCATTGCCTGGGTCTATATCATGAGATTGACATCTTAAAATGTCGACTCCCATTTGTTTGACACGAAACGGAAAGAAATCAGTTGGCCGTTCTGTTACACCTGCCCTTTCCCTGACTGTAGTGCGGTCTCGGAGTTAGAATATTTAGTTGGGGGGGGGTGTGGGGGGCCCCACTTAATATATGTTTGTTTTTGTGTGGCGTTGGTGTTTGGCCAACTGATTTCTTTGACCGTTCGGGAAAGTTGGAGTTTGACATTTTTATGTCGAACAACTGAGATTCGACATTTTAATATGTCAATCTCATGATATAGACCTGCATTGCATTACATAATGTAACTTTCTCTGAGACTGCACAGCCTTAATGTGGGTAATCAACTTTGATGTAACCAGCCCTTCACTGAAGCAATAGATAACGAATTATCCACAGACAGATATACCTAATTACACACTCTGCAACAACATGATATAAAGCCACACAGTGATTGTGAGGTTCTAATGGCAGAGACAATGGCATATGATGAAGGCTGTGTTAATGAAATTGCTCTTGGCAAGACTGGGAAAATGCATACCTTGCACAGCTTGCCAAACCTAAACTGGTGAGTGAGAGGTACATGCATTATGTCAAAAAGGTTGTGAATGTACCAAGATGTATTAGTGATTCCTAGAAAAGAGAGGTTCTGTATGTGCACTCATCTTTAACACAGTGGATGAGAAAGACTTCTGCAAAGGCATTTGACATTGCTATCAGCCAGTATTATTGCCATCGACTCATCAATGTTTGTATCATTTATAACAAAGCTGAAGATGGAAGTGGCACTCAAGAGAGATAACCTGGTGATATTATACCAAGGGTTGGGCTACATCAGCTTTTGCTGAAGACATGTGGAACCTCCCATCTGTACAATCGCTGCATCAAATAACAAGACAGAAGTGTTAGATTGCTACATTAGATGATATGGTGAAGGTGCAAGAAGGTATCTAACAACTGCAAGGATACTCTTAACAGTAGCCAGTGTTGTGAAGGAGGATATACTGCTTAAGACATTTAGATTCATCATTTCCTCATAGAGCATAGTAGAACAGAAGATATAAAGGTGACCTTGCACTTATTTATGATTATAAATCACAAGGATTTTGGAAAATATCTCATGATGGTTAATGGAAGAGATGTTCCTCACCTATAAAATAAGATACTGCTTCTACCCCTCCAGGCAGGAGGAATAAGACACCTTGTAGAAGTTTTTTAACACTTTTTTTTTAATTTTATTCAAGCCAGTTAAGTGAACTGATGGATAAGCATTCATGTTCTGAGCTGTACTTGAAGTGAATGAAAATGTGTAACTTGTCTCAGGATCAACTTATATTAACCAAAACTTAATAACAAAAATACAGTCAAAATACTTCTCAGCACACCACTTGGAAGCATGTCATTTCCAAAACTACTGGGCATGAAACCACCTCTACAAAGGATTTTCCAGAAGATGCTGTCATACATAGAAAAAATATCCTTAAAATGGACAATGTGGATAAAAGGTAGAATATATATACAAGAGAATGGCAATAGCCTGATCTTTTAAAATATATGATCCAACAATAAAATGCTTATATAGACCATACAGAAACAAGTTTAAATGCCACTGAGGGGAGATTGGATGAGCAAGAAAACCATAGTGAAGTTTTGCTAAAACAAAATAATCACTTACTTGATAAGGTGAATGATTTAGAAAACAAGAAAAAAAGAATATTTGGTATGCATGAAAAAATGGAAGGAAAAAATATGGTTAATTTCCTTATCCCTGGATTCAAGAAGTGTTAAAAACCTTTTGGAGGGCTTAACATATAGTAAAGAGAGAGCCCATAGATCTCTAACAAAGCACCCACTAAAGGAAGGAGTCCCTCTCAGGTTTATAATTGTCAAATTCATCTCATATCTGGATAAAGAACATTCTTTTAGAACTGCCTGGGCAAATCCCTCTCTGAATATTGGTAGTTCTAGGATCAGAGTTAATAATGGCTAATCTCAGATAGTAATGGAAAAAAGGAATGCGTGCTTACCACTGGTAAAGTCCCTTCAAATGTGATAATAAGTACCACATTTTATTTACAGCAAGCTTAAGAATCTATCTCTTAGAAGGAATACGAACTTTTGACTCTTTAAAAGATTTATTTTCCTTTCTTTCTTAAGTCTAGAAAGATCAACAGTCTTCAGAAAGAAATTGAGTGGAGCCACATAAGCCTAGAGAGACAAAGAGACCTGGATGGAAGACTGTTCTAAAAAAGTGTCATGAAAATGGAACATTAATGCAATGGCAAGTGTGTTTATTTAAATGAATTATAATGTTTATCTATTCAGCAATACAGATATAGAAACTTCACACAAGACTATGGGCTAGATTCAATAATACCTACATTAAATGTCCTCTAAGTGTACACAGTCTGTATTCAGTAACACCCCCTACCACATTTTTTGTGCTTTCTAGTCACTCAGAAAGATTACACTAAATGTAGTCTACACTTTGAGGCAACCTTTATGAATCCTCCTCAGTATTTAAAGCTGCAAGAAAATCAGTAAGAAAACTAAAAATAACAGCAAGAAGGTGTGAGTTACGCTTGTGTTATCTGTTCAGTCAGAACGGTGTTCACTTAGTGTAGGATTTATTGAATCTCAGACTATATCTTTCTGGACTTCACTGTGAAATTTTTATATATTTTCTTGGAGGATTTAAAACAAAAGCCTTGAAAATAAATATTAATCCTATTGAACTGAAATACAATGCAACTTTTCAAACTTTGTCCTGTATTCTTTAGGATAACGACTGTATTTATCACATATAACAATGTATTACAATACATAACATTTAGTTTACAAGTGTATGTCATTTAATTAAGTAAAGCATACTTAGCATATTTAGCATATTCTGTTATGTAAAAAATATGTTGTTTCACAATAATATAGAGTTTACTTTTAAAACTACAGTTGTCAAACTGCAGCTTTAAGTGATTTGCATTTTCAGTATGCAAATTGACTTACTCGTCTTTCGGCTTTTCCCGGTTAGGGGTCGTCACAGCGGAACTCCGGTCCGCTAATGATTGGCAGTAGATTTTCACAAACCCCGAGGTGCCAGCTCGACGTTCAACCATCGTCAAAGGCACGCCCATTTACGCATGTCTTTTGACCGCCCACCCAACCGCGGGGAGGACATGCAGATGCCACACAGAAGGCACTCCCCGCACTCCAGCCGAGAATTGAACGGGAGAACCTCCTGCTGTGAGGCAACAACGCTACCGCTGCACTACCGTGGATATGCTAATATTCATTATTTGCTATTTTGGCATTTTTCTGTTAATATCAGTCTTTTTTCTTCGACTAAACTGGAGCTCCCTCATTTGTTTAAGCAGTAAAAGTCAAAATATTGCAATAATAAAAAAAAAAAAGTTGTAGAATTACTCTCTGAATTTTCACTGCCAAATAAGAGGGGCTTCAGGGATTGAGTTTCCTGTTTGGTAGACAGTCGAGCAGAGATAGAAATAGTGAGCTTACTTGCTCTGCGTACATTTTTTTTTTGTTTAAATAAAGTTCATTAAATGTCATAAAATAGGTACAGGAACATAGGACTGAATATACACAATGAAAAATAAACATTTCCTTAGAAGTATACCATGTATCATTTCCTGCATGAATAGAAGCATACACAATATCTGCAAGCATAGCACTTGAATGTGTTTTTTTAGAACTGGTAGCACTGTTAGCTGTACATATAATATAATGTTTTTATTTTAAAAAAAATTGTGGATGTCCATGTACAACTAATTTAATGCTCTCTTTATTTATCAAAACACTCTAATACTTGTTTAAAATCTGTTTCATTAGATTATTTGCAGCCTATATTACAACAAACATTTATGCTTTATGTTCATTCGCTAAATTCTGTTCACACAGGGATCTGTTTTTAGTCAGTGGAGTCTATCTCACCAGTGGTAAACATCATGAGACAAAAATCAATGAAATGTATAATTACAAAAAACTCTATGAAAATCTTAATGTGTTTTACAGGGGGCAAGCACCCCTGCAATTTCCCCATATGACAGACTTCACCCCATACCCCACGTACTTATATACCATCTCTGTGCTCATCCAACAGCAAGGAGTACAGAAATCACCCATTAAAGGTAAAACATGGCTTGCACAGTCGTGGTTTTATAGTAGAGTAGAAATGTGTGTAAAAACTTGGTGAAAATTGCATTTTCAATTGGTTTGACTCATCCAGTTTACTGTCTGGGGATTACACACTGAATGGTAGTTGTCCCATTCAAATAGATCAGAACTCCACTGCCAGTCATGAGTGGAGAGGTGATCTGCTGTGGTGACCCCTAACTAGGAAAAGCTGAAAGAAGAAGAAGAAAGGAATCACCTCTTTCTTGAAAAATCTTTGTGTAGTATATAAATGAGATATTTTCTCTTTAAAAACAAACAAAAAATATTAGTAAGGTTTACAGCATATTTGTAAAATGTAGGGTGATCGGAAGTATTCTTAGAAATATAAAGGAATTGTCCCTTTATCAAAAGTATACTGGTAGAAATAGGTGCTTGACACAATCCTTTTAGCATAAACCAAATTTATTAATCTGCTATTCATCCGAAGACTTCATCAGAAACAAGCAATCACATAAAATTGCAGCCATACTTAAACCAAATTTGTTAAACAGTTAACCAATAGGAAAACACTGATGTTAACCCTTAATGCATCAAACAGAATAAATGACAGATTTTCTATACTTAAAAAAAAAAAACATTTGCTATTTACAGCTTCATTTAAACCAGGCCGAAGTTGAGCAGCCAAGCAAATCTGCCACTCAACTTCCTTCCTTTCAACTTCATTCTTAAAATCACCTTCCCTTAAGTCCATATGTAACATGTCCAAAACAGAAAAAATAGGCAGTTTATGAGTCTGGCATTGTCTTCCTGCTAGATCATTAGAAAAGACTTTACAACAATAACAACAAAACTACTTATCAGAAAAGTTATCATAGAAATAATACTTTTTTTTTTAATGCACAGACGTCTAACATGCATAGTGTGCATAGATGTTCTTCATTCCACATTGCTGCAGTCCTAACCATTGGGTAGTCCGCTGTCCCAGTCGGCCCGAATACCAAAGTATATGGCTGACGTCGGTCAAGGCGCATTAGTCTGACGTCAGGACGTCAGGGTACTAATGCGCATGACCGACGTCATATCCTCAGTCTTTTTTGCCGCATGGTCCGATGCAGAAGCAGTTTTGCGAGTGCAGGTTGGCGTTCTGAAATTTTCTGAAGTCGGAGTTTCAGACCGAATCAAAGTTGGCTAAGTACCCCGTTGGGGAATATTTTGGTTTTTTCTTGCCTCAGTATTTAACCGGATGTCAGAAAAAGTGAATAACTGTATTTCTTGTGGGAAACAGATACCTCATAGGGATTACCATACCTTGTGTATACCTTGTTTAGGGCCTGAGCACGACGTTGTTGGATGCCGCTCTTGTGCTAGATTTAACAAGCGCACTATTAAGAGAAGGTTAGACTGTGCCAGGTTAGTTTTTGGGAAGCGTTGTAATTATAAAATGCCGTCGGATGCTCCGACGCCCGTCCAAAAAGCGCAAGGACAAAGTAGCAAAGCCTAGAGTGGAAGAACCGGCAGTCCCGGACGTCGGTTCTTTAGAGGGCTCAGTGGAGCCGGAGGTTCTGCCAGGAGTTTCTTTGGAGTCTCAGGGAGAGACTTTACTGTTACAGGATGTGTCCTCTCAGGAGGTAGGCCAGGCTGAAGGGGCTTCTCAGGTGGCTGTTCTTCCCTCTCTTCCTAAGGTGGTTAGAGCCTCCCCTTCTGTTTCCAAGGCTTCTTTGAGAGGCAGGCCAGGTTTAACTTCAGTGGGGGTTTATCCTAGCTCTTCAGGATCTTTGCCTAAGAAACATATGCTTAAAATGGCAGAGGATTTGATTACTATGATTAGAGGTTCTATGCCCTCCTGATAAGAGGCCTAGGGTGGAACCTGAGTTTGAGAGTTTTGAGCAGTGTTCGGAGGCTTCTGAGTCTTCGGCTGAAGACTTGCAGGAGTATCCTCCTTATTCTGATTCTGATGTGGATGATTCTACTCCTTCAGCTTCTCCTCCTGAGGATTTTTCATTTTCAGAGACTCTGCATTCCATGAGGGAGCATTTTAAATGGGAAGGTCAAGATTTCTCTGATTCCAGGAAGAGGCTTAGGGAATTCTTGTTTTACCCCAGCATAGGCCTTTAGCTATACCTCCTGTTCTGAATGTGGTGGAAGATGTTTTTGCAGAGGCTTCCCTGAACCCTGATTCTTTGCCTCCGGCCCCAGTTAAACCGGATAGGTACTATAGGGTGCCTGAAGCTCATAAGTATCTTTTTAAGAGTCCTAGGGCAGACCCGGAAACTGTCTCTCAGGGGCCTAAAGGTGTTAAGGCTTCTGTTGTTAAAAATCCTGTTCCTCCTGATAAAGAGGCAAGGGCTTTGGATAGATGGGGAAAGAAAGTGTATACTTCTTCCACTTTAGCCATGAGGGCGTTGAATTGTCAGTTTCACATGTTAAAATATCAAAATTATCTCCTTTCACAATTGAAGTCTAAGGTTGATGCTCTGGCGGAAGGTATTGAGTGTAAAGAGTTGCAGGATTTAGTTCATGTGTCTGAACAGGTGGGTAAGCATTCATTGCAATGTGGTTTTGATGCTGTGCAGGCCTCCTCGAGGGTGGCTGCCACTGGTTCTGTTCTTCGTAGGCACGCCTGGTTGAGGGATCAGAATTTAGCTGAGCATGTTAAGACAAGGATTTTGGATGCTCCTTTACAGTCTGACGTGTTGTTTGGTTCACCTGTGGAAGCAGTTTTAAAGAAAATGGAGGACAAGGCTAAGTCTATGCAAACTGTTAAAGATTTTTTGCAGGTGCAGCCTCCGAAGTTTAGTAGAAATTGGCCTTCTAAGGGATGGACATATCCTGCTTATGATTCCCAGTCTAGGGGTAGGTCTAGACGTGGTAGGGGCAGAGCTCAAGGTTCTTTTAGGCCTAGAACAGGGAGTTCACCTGCTCAGACTTCTGGTGAGGGCAGGGGTCAGTCCTTTCGTAAGCAGACCCAATGACCTGCCTTTTCAGCTGCCAGTACATTCTCGTCTGGCAGCACCTTTGGGAGGAAGGCTGGCTCTTTTCAAAGAAAATTGGGATTTAATTACCCAAGACAGATGGGTTTTGGATATCATTCACCACGGTTACAGGTTTTATTTCCATACCTTGCCTCCTTTCAAAGGCATGCCAGACATTCCTCCTCTACAAAGAAAAGAGGCTCACAAGCAAATTTCTCTGTTACTCCAAATAGGGGCCATTCAGCCGGTTCCTGTGCCAGAAAGGGGCCTAGGATTTTATTCTCGCCTGTTCCTAGTACCAAAGAAGGGGGACACGTGGAGACCAATTTTGGATTTATCTATCCTCAACACTTATCTGGACATTCCCAAGTTCAAAATGTTGACGTTACAACAGCTTTTACCTCTGCTGGGCAAAGATCACTGGATGGTAACTTTAGATCTCAAGGAAGCTTACCTTCATGTGCCTATCAGACTAAGTTGCAGGAAGTATCTGCGTTTTCGAGCTGGAAATTCACATTATCAGTTCTCTGCATTGCCCTTTGGCTTATCTACTGCGCCCAGAGTATTCACAAAGGTTCTGGCTCCAGTGATAGCTTACTTCAGGCTAAAAGGAATACAAATCTATCCTTACTTGGACGACTGCCTGATTCTGGCTCAAGAAAAGGAAGACCTTTTACAGCATTTGGAATATGTGATAGCAGTGCTAAGATGCCTAGGGTATTCTGTGAACGAAATAAAGTCCAGTCTAGTACCCTCTCAAGACATGTGCTTTCTGGGTGTGAGACTGAATACAGCAGCCCAGATGGCCTTTTAACCCCGGACAAACAAAAGAATCTTTCCATTTACTTCCATCAACTATCTCTTCAGTCCGGGCTGACTGCAAGGACAGTCCTTCAAGCCTTAGGGTTCATGGCATCTTGTATTCTGGTGCTTCCCAATGCCAAACTGCATATGAGGAAGCTGCAATGGTATCTCAAAAATGTATGGACACAGCACTGCCAGGATTTGGACACTGTCATTCAAATAATACCTTGCATTCAACAGGAATTTTTATGGTGGGCTCAGGAATGTCACCTAAACAAGGGACTCTCTGTGACCCGGCCAGAGGCGAGTCAGATTCTAACGACAGATGCCTCAGACATTGCTTGGGGAGCTCATCTGAATGGAAAGTGGATACAAGACAAGTGGCCTGCCAAACTACAGCATCTACATATCAACATGAAGGAGATGTTAGCAGTCCAGTTTGCATTAATGGCTTTCAAGGAGTTACTTCTTCCAGGGCAGGTGTTGATTCAAACAGACAACACAACTGTCATGTGGTACATCAACAAACAAGGGGGAACACATTCATACCCGTTATGCAGGCAAGCAATGATTTTATGGGAGACTGCACTCAGCTTGCAACTAACTCTTCAGGCAAGGTTTCTGCCGGGAGCAGAGAACTCCTTAGCAGATGTGTTAAGCAGACAAATCATGGATCCCCACGAGTGGAAACTGGATCTTCATGTATTTCGGAAATTGACAGTGTCATGGGGAACTCCAGACATAGATCTGTTCGCTTCTCCACTAAACCACCAGCTGCCAAAGTTTTGCACAAAGGGGTTTCATCTCACAGCTTGGAAAGTGGATGCTCTTTCTTTCAGTTGGAAAAATCTTCATGTGTATGCCTTTCCACCTCTGCCTCTTCTCCCAAAGGTGCTCCTAAAGGTCAGACAAGACAAGCCAAGGATGATTTTAGTAGCTCCAGATTGGCCTCGGCAACACTGGTACCCATTACTGAGGAGTAAGGAAGCCTCCATGGCCTTTACCTTTGATTCCACACCTGTTGTCTCAGAGGGACGGTCACCTGCTCAATGTCAAGCTTCACTCTCTTCATCTAACAGCCTGGCATATTCTGTTTTGAAACACAGCAGGTCTCAACTTCCTCAACAAGTTTTAAATGTGATTATGGAAGCCAGAAGACCTAGTACAAGGAAAGTGTACGAAGAAAAATGGAAGAGATTTTTATTTTGGAGTGCAGCAAAGAATTTGGAGATTTCTGAGCCTAATTTGAGTGTGGCTCTTCAATATCTTACTGAGTTATTGGACAAAGGTTTGTCTTTCTCTTCCATTAAGATTCATGCTGCAGCAATTTCAGCTCACTATGATTGTGACCCACCATTGTTTTCGCATCCTTTGTTCAAGCAATTTCTTAGAGGGGCAAAGAATATAAGACCCCACGTAGAGCTCCTACTCCTGCTTGGGATCTCAATTTTGTGTTGGAGAAACTTACTCTACAACCTTTTGAGCCTGCGGCTACTGCTGAATTGAAATACTTGTCATGGAAGACTGCTTTTTGTTGGCCATTACTTCTGCTAGAAGGGTTTCTGAATTGCAGGCCCTTATGGCGGTAGAGCCTTTTGATTTTCCATAAGGATAGGGTATCATTACGTACTAATCCTTCTTTTATGCCTAAGGTGGTTTCTAGTGTGGCTTTAAACCAAACTATTCATTTGCCTACTTTCTATGCAGATCCCCAAAATAAGGGGAAAAGATTTTGCACACTTTAGATGTACACAGGCAGTTGCGTTATTATTTAAGCAGGACTAAGGATTTTAGGCAGTCTCAGCAGTTGTTTGTTTCTTTTGCTTTGAGTTCTCAGGGCAAGCCTGTGTCAAAACAAACTATTTCTAAGTGGATTGGCTTTTGCATTGCATTTTGTTATTCCCATCATGGCAAGGAGATTCCAGCTGGGATTAGGCCTCATTCCACTAGGGCTACTGCCACTTCAACACCATTTCTAAGGGGTGGCAACTAAGGATATTTTGGAGGCAGCTACTTGGAGTTCAGTGCATACTTTCTCTAAGCATTACCACCTTCCTCTCTACTCTAAATCTAGGGCTGGTTTTGCCACAGCTATTTTGCAAGGCATGTTGACAGCTCCTGCTTCCTTATGATTTGCCAGCCTCCCTTACCTCTGCTTTGGGATTCTACCCAATGGTTAGGACTGCAGCAATGTGGAATGGAGAACATAGTACAGTTTTGTACCTACCATAAATGTAGATGTTCGAGGATCCACATTGCTGCAGTCCAATTTACCCTCCCTCCTTCCCCTCTGTGTTTAGGGGTGGTTGTGTGGGTGAGGTTATACTCTTGTAATTTTGTATATATTGTGCATATTTTTGTTGCAGGAGTGTTTGGTGTTTTTGGTTTTGGGCCTTGTCTTTTTAGGGTCTTCTGACATCTGGGGCAAGAAAAGACTGAGGATATGACGTCGGTCATGCGCATTAGTACCCTGACGTCAGACTAATGCGCCTTGACCGACGTCAGCCATATACTTTGGTATTCGGGCCGACTGGGACAGCGGACTACCCAATGGTTAGGACTGCAGCAATGTGGATCCTCGAACATCTACATTTATGGTAGGTACAAAACTGTACTTTCTAACACATCAGGTGGTGATCAGACTGTCTCTTTAAATTCAAGCACCATGGAAAGCATAAATGAGGCTGCAGTGTCATGTGACAGAATTCATGCAGAGAGTAATGGAGGCCCAGGACCTTCTGAGTGTACTAATACTCAAGACTTTAAAGACTTGCCAGGTTTGGTTAACAATAATGCTGGTTCTGTACAAGATTTTGATAGAATGACCACTCGTTCAGCTAACAATAATTTTTTTGAGGCAGAGGAGCCAGAGCTACAACACCAGGAACAACCAGCAGCAGGAAGCGCGGAGAGGAAACAACAAAAAAATAAGTACAAAGACTTTTGGAAATGTTTTTAATTTGTCTAATGTTTGTTTGCAAGATGTTCATTATAAAATGTTAAAGTTAGGCTTGAACTTTGTTCCTAGTCAATGTGCTAAATAAACTAGAACTATTGTTGACTTTAAAAAGTATGTTAGGAAGCTGAATCTGTTTTATTTTGAATGGTATCAGTTCTAAGATTATGTTCTGTGAACCTTCAAGTTATAACCCGATTCTACATCATACTATTAAGGTATTTGAAAGCAGTTGTGAAGAAGAAATAAGGCAATGCTGTAAGAATAAATCTAAAAATATGTTTTTTTAACTTAAGTCAGAGTGAAATTAGAGCTCTAAATGATTTAAAGAGTTTTAAACATCTTAGCTCTATGAAGGCAGACAAGTGGAGATTGCCATAATGACACAAGAGAGTTATAATGCAATTGAACAAATGTGAAGAATAACAACAGCAAATGAAGAAACAGCTCTCGGTACACAGATTTATTTGTTAAAAAACAATGAACATGAAGTGTTTTTTGTTTGATATAGTAACTCAAACTTCTTCAGATAAAAAACGTTGACCATTACACTGTTTAAATGCAACAAGGTCATGTGTTCCAAATAATTACCATATTTAATTAAAACTGTTAACCTTATCCTACCTTTTGTGAAAAATAGTAAAACATCCTAAGTACTGATAGACAAATAGTGAATAATTATTCAGGGTAATGCTACTCAATGCTAGAAGTCTAAACCTCAAAATGCACTCACTCGAGGCACTCCTTAAAATGGAGAACATCGACATCTGTGCAGTGAAAGAGACCTGGTTCAAAGCTCCAGAGAGCACCCCTGCATTACCAGGCTATAATTCATACCACACCTTTCGGCCACCAAACCCAGACCGAAACACTAAAGGTGGAGGCTTGTCCATATTCATTAAGGATATCCACAGCTCCAAGCTAGTTGCTCAGCATAATGCATCCGAGATTATCCAAGTTCAACAAACTCTGGGCAAAACCACAATCCAGATTGTAGTTTGCTACAGAACCCCCACCATGCCCCAGGATTCCCACTTCTGTTTTCTTGATACACTGGAAAATATTAAGGTACAACCTTAATAATGGGTGATTTCAACTACCCCACCATTAACTGGAAAAACTACTTGTGTACCAACTCTTTTGCTCAACATTTTCCGGAATTCATCAATTCCAATGCCTTGGATCAACTTATCCACACCCCCACCAGGGGCAGCAATATCCTAGACCTGGTCATCACCAACATGGGCGACCGGTGTTCCACACCAAAGGTCAGCTCCTCGTTGGTCAGATCCGACCACAAGCTAATCACCCTAGACATCCACATACCACTCCCATCCCCCCCATTAGGAAAACAACCGTAAAACATTTCTCCAAAGCCAACTTCACGCTTCTTAAGACAGAAGTGGCAAACTTCACGACACCCATGCAGATGGACAATAGAGGTATGACTGCTGAATCCTCCACAAATGCACTTTATAAGCACTTACATGAGTGCATGGATCATGCTATCCCTAACAGAACCAAGATGCTGTCCTCCAAAAAAAAATGAAGCCATTCTGGTGGTCTTCTGCCATAAGCAAACTGTACAACAGAAGAAAGAAACTGTTGCAAATTAGAGTAAAATCCCACGATTGGAAGAACTCCCTGGTCAACCTCAGTAAGAAGCTGAGATCCCTCATAAAATCCTGCAAAGCTAGTTATGAAAACAAAATCGCCACTGATTCTAAAGACAATGACATTAAATATACAAAACCAACTGACATTGCCAATATCCTGGCAGATAGGTTCAGTGCTAACTTTACCCCCCTCTCGCCCCCTAAAGGGCCCATCTCTGAAGAATGCAATGTTCCTGTAATCACAGCTGCACAGGTAAAAAACTCACTCTCCAAAGCCAAAAACACAGCATCCATGGGACCTGACAACATCCCAGGCTGCCTTCTACTCGAACTACAGAATGAACTGGCACCCCACCTAAGTACCATGTTCAATTATAGCCTCACCTCAGGCTTTAGGCCCATTGAATGGTGCACCATGACGGTTATCCCACTCCACAAAAGGGGGGGCCATAACAGACCCCGGGAACTACTGCCCCATTAGTCTGACGAGCCTGGTCTGCAAGGCCATGGAACGTATCATCATGGAACTCATAAACAAAGACACTGGAGATCTCCAAACTCTGGACCCCACACAGTTCAGGTTTGTAAAAGGCAGGTCATGTCTCCTAAACCTGATAGACTTCTTTGAAGCAGTCACCAAAGCCATAGATGAGGGTAAGGTGGTTCACACAGCCTATCTAGATCTCGCCAAGGTGTTCAACAACATCCCCCACTCTGGAATTATATATAAACTCACTAAACTAGGTATAAATCCCTTTGTCACAAGATGGGTTGCCAACTAGCTTACTGACAGAACCCACACTGTGAAAGTAGCAGACTCCAAATCCGACTTCAGACCAGTGACAAGTGGAGTACCACAGGGTTCAGTCCTGGGACCTCTCCTGTTTGGTATCTACTTCTCTGAAGTACAGGCTAACACAGACGGTCTTTGGCTAACTAAATTCGCAGATGACTGCAAACTAGGAGCCATAATCGAAACTCCTAACGATGTGGATATCCTACAAAAGGGCCTCACTGAGACAGATGCCTGGTGTCAAAGCCATGGTCTCAAGCTCAATGCCAAAAAGTGCATCGTCATCCCCTTTGGTAAAAACTCTGTACCCATGAACTACCACATAGGCAGTAGTCTACTTAACACCGAAAGTGTGATAAGAGACCTTGGCACCCAGGTGGACAGTAGTCTCTCCTTTGATAATCACATCGCCACAGTGGTCAGGAAATCCTTCTACATGGCACACCTCATCAGAAAAAGTTTCTCATCCAGAAAAAGAGGCCATTGTTCCCCTCTACTCATCACTCATTAGACCCATTATAGAGTACCCCTTTTGGTATGTATCTCACAAGACATCTGCAACAACTGGAAAGGCCTCACAAAGAGGATTACTGGCCTCAAACAGATGCCCTACACAGACCGACTCAAAAAACTCCAGCTTTACTCCGTCGCCTATCGCCTACTCAGAGGCGATCTCTGCCTAACATACAAAGCTATGTCAAACCCAGAGCTGTTGGACATGCTCCACTTAAAGAAATCCCAATCCCTCCGAGCTACATACTCTAGGGACCTAAACCTTGTCACCACAATAAACAGAATATACTGGAGGGATAGATTCCTGTCCCAGAGACTTCCCATACTCTGGAACAGACTACCTATCTTTGTCAAACAGAGCTCCTCGTTAGTACTCTTCAAGAAAAATCTTGATGACTGGATGGGTAATAAGAAATTCACCCCAGGTATCACTTCTGTGGTTCTGCTTGACAGGGGCACAGGAAAATCATTTTCTTGGGTGGCGAAAGCCAGAGTACCTTTTTGGCTATGCTTGTATAGACCATAGGGCCAGTAGTCTAGTACCTACCTATGAACCTGTGAACCTATAAGTTAGGTGATTTTCCTACAGTAATATTCTGAAGAGGGATGAACTTAAAAAATCAATTGGAGAGCCCAACACCTTGCCTAATACAAAACCTTGGAATGTATAAGTGTGAAACATGCAACTACTGTAAATTTATGGAAACAGAGCACAAATTTTGTATAAGAAACATTAGTTACTACATACAATGGAAGTTTAATTTTAATTCAAAGAGGATTGTTTATGTGGCTTTATGCTAATCATGCCCTGCCTTCTACATCGGAAAGACCGAGCAGAGGTTCAGGGAACATGTGTACGAGCATATTTATTGCATCAACAATAAAAAGATAGAGAACGCATTAGCTAGACACATTATAAACTTTCCTAGCATCAGTTTAAATTCAGAGTTATAGACCAAGTGTCTTTGGACACCAGAGGGGGCACAAGCTCAATTCTTTTGGATAAACTAGAATTAATGTGACAACTTCCAGTTAATGCCTGTCAACACCCACCCTTAAATGAAACGTTCAATATTAAGTTATTTGAAATTGAAAAGCCTTACTAGATAAGTAGAATGTAGAGGAAGGTACCAATTTATTGCCTAAAAATAAGGTACAGTACATACCTAATATTTACGGTTTTGTTTATTCTGTCAGTTAAGTAGTTTTTATATTTTATTTTATATTGACTGTATTATTTTAAAGTCACTCAGTATGTGCTGCTAAGTCTTTGTAAAAACTTGTGCTGCCAAAACAATAGTAATTTTAATGTCTTTCATGGTTTTACTATTTTTCACAAAAGGTAGGATAGGGTTAACAGTTTTAATTAAGTATGGTAATTATTTGGAACACATGACCTTGTTGTATTTAAACAGTGTAATGGTCAAAGTTCTTTATCTGAAGAAGTTTGAGTTACTATACCAAATGAAAAGCGCTTTCTTAAGTTGCTGCTGTTATTCTTCATATTTTGGTGGTAGTACTTGTGGATTTACTTGCAAATGAACAAATGCTCAGTAATGAATCAGAATACACAGAGGTTAGAAAATGTGATGTGTTGAAAAGTCATAGGAATGTATATGATAGCGTATATGAGTTATTAATGAATGCTGATATTAATTTGGAATTGTTCAATTTTTTGCATATTGATGAACCAAAAATAGGTGTACTGTTTGATATCCCTAAATTACATAAAAACTATCAGAATCTCCCCTTTAGACCAATAGTTTCTGTGCCTAGATGTAGTACAGAGAATATTTCTGTTTCTTGATTATGTTTTTAACCCATTGTTTAAGAAACTGGAATTGCATATTAGTGACTCATGAGATTTCCTTAATCAAATTAGAGAATTTCATGCGAGGACAGAAACCTCTGACAATATTTCTTCCGTTATTTTGATTATAGTGTATATTTCTTCCCTTTATACGTCGATTCCTGTAGAAGAAGGGTTACAATTATTAAGTAACTTTTTACAAAAATATGGGCACTATGACACACACCAAGTATATCTATATAGAACTTTAATGGGTATAGTTTTAGTGAATAATTATTTTATTTTTAACACTAAGTTTTACAAACAAAAGAAGGGAGTAGCAATGAGGATGACAGTAGCCCCCTCCTTTGCTAACTTAGTTTTAGGATGGTGGGAGAAAGAATTGTTACCACACATTTCTATGTATGACAAGATTTTGATGTACTGCCATTTTGTAGAGGATTTAATTTTTATTGTTTTAGAAGCTGATTTTCATTTGAATAATTGTATGCTAGAATTGAATAATAGTTGTACTTTTCCAGAATTTACAACAGGAAACTTTGGTCTTCGTGTGAACTTTTCAGACATAGATTTAGAGTGGGATGGTGCCAAATTTATTTCTAGAATTCACAGAAAAGAAACTTTTAACAATAGCTATGTCCACTTCAAAAGTGGGCATCCTATGTACATTAAAAGGAACATTCCACTTGGCCAATACATTAGAGCCTCCAGGATGGTCAGTGATGACCAAACATTTTTGAATGAAATAGAATTTATCAAGAAGTTATTCTTGGGAAGAGGTTACAGCTTGGACTTGCGCAATCATACAGCAGATGAAATTATTAGCGTTAGAACCAATACATTTCCACCCATTATTATACATGGTTTTATTAGTAAACAGATTATAAATGAAGCAAGAGATGAATCTTTTAACTCCCATTTTGCTTCAAGGTTTTGTTTGGACATGACGGTGGTTTCCATGACCATTAAAAATATTGTCAAAAACAATTGGAAAATGTTGCTAGGACATGAAGACCTGACAAAAGTAGTGGGGGATAGGCCCCAGTTTAAGGAAAAGAAAAATAGAAACATTAAACAACTGTTAGAATTTTCAGGGACGAAAATTACAACACCTTGTACTAATAAGGTCTTTGGTACTTACAAATGTTTGAACTGCAGGATGTGTAGGTTTATTTCTGAAGGTCCCTTCATAGACTTATCACATTGTAACAGAGCTATAAAAGTGCCAGGTAGATTTGATTGTTCCTCTACTGGGGTTGTTTATGTTGCTTTAAGTTTGTCATGCACAGCATTTTATGTTGGCATGACTACCAGAAGTCTGGGTACTAGAATTAGGGAACATGTACATGCTATTATGACACATGATGAGAATAATGTGCTGTACAAGCATTCTGTAAATGTTCCAGTATTAAGAAATTTATTTTTTCTGGTTTGGAAGTGGTACATATGGACTTAAGGGATGTTGATTTTAAGAATGAAGTTGAAAGAAAGGAAGATGAGTGGCAGATTTGGTTTGCTACTCACCTTCCTCCTGGTTTAAATGAAGCTGTAAATATCAAATGTTTTTTAAAGTATAGAAAATCTGTCATTTATTCTGTTTGATGCATTAAGGGTTAACATCAGTGTTTTCCTCTTGGCTAATTGTTTAACAAATTTGGTTTAAATATGGCTGCAGTTTTATGTGGTTGTTTGTTTCTGATGAAGTCTTCGGATGAATAGCGGATTAATAAATTTGGTTTACGCTAAAAGAATTGTGTTGAGCACCTGTTTCCACCAGTGTACTTTGGCTGTTTGGTTGCTTCTCTCTGGTTCCTGGTTGTTTCGGTTTTATGTTGTTCGTAATTGTCCCATTGTAATATTCTTCACATGGGCAGATGACGGCTCATGTAATAGACTGTTCATATATTCTTATGTAGAGGTTTATGGTAAAAATATCTGAAATGCTGTGTGGACATATGGCAAATCATAGCATCCAAAAAATGAGAGAATGTAATGCTATTAAATGAAAAATTCACACTAATATAATTTTGATCAAAACATTTATAAAGTCTCAGCATTGCCTCACCATTTAAAAATTATGCCATCAATAAAATGCTTATAATATCCAAAATGCTTAGTGAAAGTGGAATACAATGAAACATTTTATTCCGAATTAGAAACAAATATTTTGTTGTTACTTGGTCTGAAACAATCATCCATGGCAAATTTCATGTCTTTAGATCAAATGTCCTGAATGTTGATTTTCAAAGCACTGACAGTTAGAACCTTGAATATATTAAAAAAAAAAAAAAAAGACACACACACCACCAAAACATTTTGTAGGGGCAAGCTAATTATATATATCTCCTAAAGATTGCACTACAGTGAGAAATTGACCAGATCTCCAATCCCTACAGTACCGTCACACAAACTGCAGGTTTCCTGTTTGTACTTATACATTGACATTTCCGATGTCAATGTTTAGGTTTTGATGTTTTATTAGTGTTTATATCCATTGAGATATTGGCTTGTATCACCCATAATAATGCTGTTTGTATATAACCTTCATTATTGAAAATTAAAAGTTATGCTTGAGTAGAATATCAGTCAACTTGGCAGTAGCTTATCTTATCAACTAAGCTGATTTCTTGTAAGGTCACTGTTCCTCTGCCCTAATCCGGTACTGTGAGGGAAGTTAGAATAGAATGATGCAATGTCAGCTGCAACCATTATATCCCAATTTTAATATCTCAGTTGTGTAATGGAAAACAAAACAAGAATCACTTGTATCTGTAATAAAGGATGTAGCTACAAAAACAAACTGTTTTAATAATTATTCATAAAAATAGACATAGACTCAGTAAGATATCCATTGCCAAATTCAACAGGATGTATTAGAAGGACACAACTATTTTTACAGATCTTTGGAAGACAGTATGAAATTCATCAGTCTGGGTTGGAAAGTAAACAGAAAGGATATTCTTAAGAAAAAAGATGGTCTACTAATAAGCAAATATTGCATTATCCATGTAAGTTTTACATTTCTGCATAGGAGTTTTATAAGTTTAGAATATCAAGAAATATTAGATAACAATTCTTAACATTCTGTTGTCTGTAAAAACTTCCGTAATACAGGTTTTAGCTTCACCTTTGTCGACCTTGCATATTATTTTTGCTAATTACACTTTTAAAAACATTTATTTAATTAAACGTCAGACTGTTTCAAATGTTCCAGTTATGCAAATATATTCTTCTTAAATCTTGTTGAAGTAAGATTTCTAAAAAGGTAACATCTGGGTGTGATGAATATGTAAGATTAGAAGATGTTATTAACATATTCCCATTTCTCTTGGAATTACTTTTAATAGTCAAATTTAAGTTGCTATATCAAGAATGACATCAGATGTATTCACATGAGTGGTAGTGCAAAAATTAAGAAGAAACATGGTTGCGCTCCCATGCACCACCTTAGTAAGGTGTGCTAACCCTAACCCTACATCTTTGCTTAAAAAAAAAAAATACTACAATACTACCACAAAACAAGACAGTTTCAGACAAACACATGCACCACCACTTACCTGTTACAACAAAGCACACATCCAATAAAACATTCATTCACTAGTTCCATCTGTCAACCAAAGGAAAGCGTGACCAAACTCACTGCTCTCCTAATTTATCTACACACACACACATATATATATATATATATATATATATATATATATATATATATATATAAATATATATGGGTTCCCTTCACATGGTCGACATTTCAGAATGTAGACATTCATATGGCAGAGACCATATGATATGATCGACATTGGAAATGTTGACCATGTAGAAATGGCATCTCCATACAGTGCGGAATGGAAAGATTTCCAACTTTCGCACTGTAGTGCGATCTTGGAGTTGGTATATTTAAGTTCCAGGGGTTGCAGGGGGCATATCCCCCCCCCCGCCCGCTAGCAGCATGAAGGTATGTTTTTTTGTGTGTTTTATGTTTTTCTTCTATGGTCGACATTTCAAATGTCAATCATATTGTCTCGGCCATAAGAATGTCGACATTCTGAAATGTCGACCATATAAAGTAGATCTATATATATATATATATATATATATATATATATATATATAATACACACACACACACACACACATATATATATATATATATATATATATATATATATATATGTCTACTTTGAAACATCTAAAACCCATAACATCTAATTTCATAAAATTGAGACCAGAACTTCTAAAACCCATAACGTAGAATTTCATAACATCTAACACTACAAATTACAAGAAAATAACACCCCCTCCACGTATAACGACACTAAACTACCAAACATAATTATTACTACGTTTCTGCAGGGGGGCGACCCCCCTGCACACACCCCCCGTAAATTAAATATACCAACTCCAAGATCGCACTACAGTGGGAAGAAGTTAATTTCCTAACCCCACTGTATCAAGCCCCCCTGCAGAAACGTAGTATAAAGTGTGTTTGGTTGTTTGGCAGCATTATATGTCGTTATATGTGGAGGGGATGTTATTTTCATGTGATTTGTATTATTAAATGTTATGAAATTCAATGTTATAAGTTTTAGATGTTCTGGTCTCAATGTTATGAAATTAGATGTTATGGGTTTTAGATGTTTTGAAGGGGACTTGTGTGTGTGTGTGTGTGTGTGTGTGTGTGTGTGTGTGTGTGTGTGTGTGTGTAGATATATATATATATATATATATACACACACACACACACACACATATATATATAGAGTAAAAGATTTATTTTTATATATATATATATATATATATATATATATATATATATAGTAAAAGATTTATATATAACAGAATGCCGAAAGTGCATAAGAACGAATGTGAATATCTCGAATTTGCACTTATGCATTTCTGGTGCATTGCGTGCAGTGTTATGGTGCCTGAAATTGCAGGTGAGTGAGTGGTTGTGTGTGTTTTTGTACGTTGTGTTTGTGTGGGTAAGGGTAGGGAGGTGTAAGTGTGAGTGTTGGATTTCTTGGTGTTTGTGTATGTGTGATGTGTATTTGTATGCAAGCGAGTAGAGGATGGCGTGGTGTGAGTTTTTTTTTTTTATGTTATCTACGACCTAGGAGTTGGTATATATAAGTAGGGGGTGTGAGGGGTGCAGGAGGGCTTGCCCCCCTGCTTATCTGCAGTGTAGGGTTGTGTAGTTTGTGTGCTGTGGGTGGAATGGTGTGTGTTATGTGGTGTATGGTGTATGTATGCATGTATGTTCTTGATTGTGTGATTCGGGATTGTGGATTTTGGTTTTGTGAATGGTTCGACTTTATAGTCTCGGGTTACTGAAATTCGGGATTTCAGTAATTCGAGATTATGAAGTGAAACTATATATCTATATATATATATATATATATATAAGACCATAATACCAAAATTTCAAAATACTGAAAACTCACTTGACTGAAACTCATAAGACTAAAATCTTACAATGCAAAATTTCAACATAGTAGTGGCAGTGTGTAGACTACTGTAAGGTAAGTGAAAGGTATATGCCCTTTCCCCCACTGTAGTGCGATTCTGGAGTTACTATATATAGTTTGGGGGGTACAGACCCCCACATTGGTGTGTGTGGTGGGCGTAGCCCCCTACCTAGTTTGGTTTTATATCGTCCACTTTCTATTAAGAGGGTACGCAAGTAGTTTTTAAGTTCTGGAAAGAGTTAGTTATTGGTGTACTAAGTGTGCATGTCTATATTTCACAATTTAGTATGTTGAACTTTAGCATTGTAAGGTTTCACTCATGACTTTCAGTCAAAGTCAAGTGAGTTTT